>NW_017731457.1:4090114-4182546 GCF_001890085.2 Hipposideros armiger | reverse complement strand
CAGCAGGGCCCTGGTTCAGATCCCACATGAGGGCCAGTGACACTGCCCTCTACAGCTAAGATGGTGAACAACAGCTTGACCTGGAGCTGGGCTGCTGTGAGTCGCCGGCCATGATGTAGGCTGCAGCCCCTGCTTCAGTGGGCTGCCGTGAGCTACCTTGAGTGGCTGGCAGCCAGTATGAGCTTCTGGCAGCCGGCGTTAGCTGCCATGAGCTGCCGTGAGCGGCCGTCCAATGGCTGGCAAGCGACTGCCTCACCCAGGAAGAGCACAATGATAATACCAACATGGGCCAGTGAAGCGACATCCTCCACAACTAGACTGAAGAACAAAAGGACAGCAACTTTTCTGTTCCTCTTCCCCAATTCCCCAACATTGTTCCCCTCCCCAATTCACCAGTAAAATCTTTAAAAAATTTTTTGTTTAGAATTTTGCAGCCTGTTGTTAAATGCATGAAATCAGCCCTGGTGATAATATTTACATCATGGACGCTGGTAAGCAGGGAAGCTGGCTCACCAACATATTGTGGCAGTAGGACCTAGACAAAGGATTTCCCAGACCACATGGTCACTAAGGATTCCACGCTGTAGCAGGGAGCTTCAGATAAAGACATTCCTAGACCGCATGGCTATTAAGAGTTCCACGTTTAATATTTCCGAATTCCTACCTCATCCAGGAGCCAGTCAGGAACTGGCACAATGGCCACATGTCCTAATAAATTTTAGCTGCCAACCTGGAAACCTCAGGGCATATAGCCCCGAGACCCGCCCGGGTCAGAGCTCAGCCTCTGGATGTAAATCCGCTGGGCCGGTTCTGGCATCAATAAATGTTGATTCCCGAGCCTTGGTGTCCTGTCTCTCTGTCCGAGTTTCCCGCAACATAATGGGGGGCTCGCCCAGGATGCGGAGACAGCAATATTTTCCGCCTCCCTTGTCCCCGAGGCCTGGCTTCCCCAGAAGAAAAGGGACACAAACTCTACTAGGCGCCAGCAGACCCTTGCCCATCAGTGGGGACATCTCCCCTACCGGCCACGGGGGACTGACCTGGGAGCACAACGGAATCCGGAGGGCTACGGGAACCAGCTTGGAGTGCCGCCCGACCAGACAGATAAGGACCCGGGTCCCATAAGGCAGCACGTCCATCAGCGGACAGAAGGGGAGACTGATCACCTCCCGGAGTCACCCGAATATCTCAATATCTGAGAGAAACTTTGACTCCCAGGAACAGGGCGGCGGGCGGAGAATGAACCTGTCTGAGTCCATGTGAGTGAGACGCAGTCTGCCTGCAAAGCTAGTGTGGAGTCCCGACCCGCAGGTCCGTGGCGCAACCTCATATGGCTTAGAGTGGCATCGCTAAATTGTCTCCTACGGTTTAGTGATCCAAGTCGGGGGTTTATACCGATCCACCAATTGCTAAGAGGCGCCTGAAACATCCTTGCGAGAGGAGCGGCCGGAGACGGACAAAGCGAGTCTCTAAGTGATTGCGTGTTGCACCGATTTTGGGTGGTTGCCATGGGTGGGTGACAGAGTACTCAGACTCCGTTAAGATGTATGTTAAAAAATTTTAAGAAGGGGTTCTTGGGGGATTATGGCACTGAGATGACCCCCCAAAACCTTCTGTGAGATTGACTGGCCGTCATTCAGTGTTGAATGGCCAGCAAAGGGAAGTTTAGACAGGGACCTCATTAGGAAAGTCTACCTCGTTGTTATCAGCAGCCCCGGTCACCTGGACCAGTTCCCCTATATCGACTTGTGGGAGGCTATTGTACATACCTGACCCCCTTGGAAAACCAAAGTAGAGTTCTTTTAGCCCGGGCTATGATCCCCTCCCGGAAGCTGCCTAAAAACAAAACAGAAGGGCAAAAGCTGGTCTTGTTTTCAGACCCGGAGGAGATTCCGCCCCCCTATTCGCCTATCTACCCACCCCTTCCTCAGGGGTCTGAGCTACCACCCCAGCCTTCAATACCACTCTTGCCAGCCCCACCTTCTCTGCCTACCACCCCCTTCACGGACCCTCCTGCTATGCCGCTGCCTCCCGTCCTGACCCCATATGGGCCCACAGGTAAGCGGCTGCAGACAAAGGGCCCTGAGACTGGCGCTCTCCAGCTCCCCCTACGGGAAACCAGAGGCCCCATCTACTATGATCAAGAAGGCCAGATTCAGGGAGGCCGACGCATGTTTGTGTACCAACCCTTCTCAACCATTGATCTCTTAAATTGGAAAAATCATATCCTATCATATACTGAAAAGCCCAGGCTTTGACTGACCTCTTTCAGTCAATCATTCAAATGCATCAGCCCATCCGGTCTGATTGCCACCAGCTCCTCCTAACTCTCTTTAACACTGAGGAATGCTGGCGAGTCACCCAGGGAGCTATAAAATGGCTGGAGGAACATGCCCCACCTGGGCCCTTAAACATTCAAGTGTATGCCCAGAGTCATTTCCCTAAGAAGGACCTCCAGTGGGACCCCAATGATGACCGGGACTTCCAGATGCTGGAATGGTATCAAGAAGCCCTTATAGGAGGCCTAAAATATGGTAGGAAAAAAGCATCAATATGAACAAGATCTCTGAAGTCCTTCAGGGACCCGAGGAGAGACCAAGCCAATTTTATAAAAGACTCTGTGAAACATTTCATCTCTACACTCCCTTTGACCCTGAGGCCATCAAGAATCAGTGGATGGTCAATGCTGCCTTTGTCAGGCTGTCCCAGGGTGACATCCGGCAGAAACTTCAGAAACTGGACGGATTTGCTGGCATGAATATCAGCCAGCTCCTCGAAGTGGCGACCAAAGTCTATGTCAACTGTGACCAAGAGGCTTGTCGAGAGGTGCATTGGAAGATGAAGAAAAAGGTGGACTCATTTGCTGCTGCACTTGTCGAATAGGCTGGGACCCCGAGACAAAATGCCATCCCAAATCTCGGACTACCTTAGCAAGGGCGACATCAAGGGGGACCACATGCCGGGAGGCCAAGGCTGGGACACGACCAATGTGCTTACTGCCACCAACGTGGCCACTGGAAAAATGAATGTCCTCAGGGGCTGGGGAGAATGCCAACAGGTCTGAATCCCCGGAGGCGGGGTCGAGTCACTCACGGCCGTTACCAGCCTCCCCAAAAGATGCCAGGCCCTTCTGGAGACGACTTCATTGGACTCGCTGGCATGGAAAAATACGAGGAACAGTAGGCCAGACCGGGCTCCATCCAGCTAGTTCCCCAGGAGCATATGGTTCAAATGTTAATTGGGGGTCAACCCATTAACTTTATGGTTGACACAGGCGCTGAACATTCTGTCATGACATGGCCCATAGGCCCCCTCTCCCAAAAACAGGTCACTATCACAGGTGCCACGGGAGGACGGGTCCGTCAGCCCTTTTTACAGCCTCAACAATATACCCTTGGAGGCTGAGAAATTACTCATCAGTTCCTTTACCTGCCAGACTGCCCTGTAGCATCATTGGGAAGAGACCTACTAGGGAAACTACAGGATCAAATCACCTTTAACCACAGTGGCAATGCTGAGCTAACATTGGGCAAATCAGGGGCTAAGATTATGTCCCTCACCATACGCCAGGAGGAAGAATGGTGACTCTTTGGTCTTGTAGAAGAGTTCCGAGAAGGACCTGAACTCCCCTTCTTAATACTGGGAGTTTGGGCAGAAGACAACCCACTGGGCCTGGCACGACATGTGTGCCCAGTAGTTGTGGAGCTAAAACCTGGGGCAGAACTGGCACGCCACAAGCAATACTACATCCCCCACAACACATGAGTTGGCATCCAAAAACATTTGGACAGACTCCTAAAATATGAGATTCTTCATCCTTGCCAGTCACCTTGAAATACATCTCTGCTTCCAGTCCAAAAGCCGGGAATTGAAGATTGCCATCCGGTGCAGGACCTGAGAGCAGCAAACCAAGCAACGGTTACTCTACTCCCAGTAGTTCCCAATCCATATACTCTTCTGGGCCTCATCCCAGCTGAAGCAACCCACTTATCTGCCTGGACCTCAAGGACACCTTCTTCTGTATTCGTCTGGCCTCGCAGAGTCAGCCACTTTTCGCCTTCCAGTGGGAAAACCCTGAAAACAGGGACAAAGGCCAGCTAACATGAACAAGGCTACCACAGGGTTTCAAGAACTCCCCAACCATTTTCAGGGCTGCCTTGGCTTCGGACCTAAAGCCCTTTCCAGCCAGACAAACTGGTGTGTACTGCTCCAATATTATAGCCGGGAAGAGCTATGATGACTGCATGCAGGGTACATATCACATCCTTAAACTTTTGTGGGAAGCAGGCTACAAGGTCTCCAAGAAAAAATCTCAGATATGCCAAGACAGGGTCAAATATCTTGGTTTCCACCTGTCACAAGGACACAACCAGCTCAGCCCAGAAAGGAAGCAGGCGGTATGTACCATCCCTGTCCCCACTACTCGGAAACAGGTTTGGGAATTCTTAGGGGCGCCAGGCTTCTGTAGGATCAGGATCCCCAACTTCTCTACTATAGCCAAATCCTTTTATGAAGCCACAGAGGGTGAACATGAACCTTTTCTGTGGGAATCTCCACAACAAAAGGCTTTTAATGAGCTTAAACGGGCTCTCATTCATGCCCCTGGCCTAGGGCTCCCGGGCATCACCAAGCCTTTCTTCCTCTACGTACATGAACACACAGGAACGGCAGTAGGGGTCCTTACCCAACTGCTAGGGGATTGACGCCGGCCAGCAGCCTATCTCTCAAAACAACTTGACTCGGTGGCATTAGGATGGCCACCTTGCCTGAGGGCGCTTGCAGTAATGGTCCTCCTCATGTCTGAGGCTAACAAGCTGACCCTGGGTCAGGAATTAACTGTCCGGGCTCCGCATTCGGTTCGAGCGCTATTAGATCATAAGAGACACTATTGGCTTACCAGCTCCCAGATTGCCAAGTACCAAGGGCTACTGTGTGAAAACCCTCGAGTCGCCTTGAGATAGTATGGACCTTAAACCCGGCCACTTTACTGCCTGTAGGACCTGGGCACCCAGACCATGACTGCATTGAAGTCATGGACAAAGTGTTCTTTAGTAGGCTGGACCTGACCGACCAACCTCTTACGTACCCCAATGTAGAATACTACACTGATGGCAGCAGCTACGTCCAGGGAAATAGACGGTTGGCTGGATATGCTGTGGTAACTCTACACACCACCATTGAAGCGAAACCCCTCCCACAGGGGACGTCGGCACAAAAAGTGGAGCTCGTCGCCCTGAATCGGGCCCTTCAGCTAGCAGCTGGGGTAAGAGCTAATATTTATACCAACTCTAAGTATGCCTTCATTACCCTCCATGTTCATGGGGCTTTATACAAAGAAAAGGGATTAATCAACAGAAGGGAAGGAAATTAAATATGGACAAGAGATTCTAGACCTCCTAGAAACAGTATGGGCACCCAAAAGGGTGGCAGTCATATACTGCAGAGACCACCGAAAGGGTGACACCATCGCAGCCTGGGGCTTTCGCAAGGCGGACCAAGCAGCCAAGTTAGCTGCAGCCAAAGAAACCCTCAAACCTCCAACGTTAACAGCCTCCTTCTTTCCCAGCCCTTTAGCTGAATGGGATCCCAAATATTCCCACCAAGAAGAGGCCTGGTTCAAGACTGAAGGAGGAAGCCGTCTCTGTAACGGATGGTGGAAATTTCGAGAGGGCCACATTTTCATACCAGGGACCCTAGCCCTGGCTTTTGTCAAGCGGTTCCACCAACGGACCCATTTATGTCGGAATGCCCTAGAATCAACCCTAAATAGGTACTTCTACGTACCCTGACTCTCCAGTATCTCACAAATACTCTATGAACAGTGCCTTGCTTGTGCTCACAACAGCCCACCTCAAGGATCGATCCTACCCCAGAGTCCAACATACTGGTGGCGCCCCATTTGAAGATCTCACAGTAGATTTCACTGAGATGCCACACTCCAGGGGTCTTAGATATCTCTTAGTGTTTGTATGCACCTACTTGGGGTGGGTGGAAGCCTTTCCCACCAGGACAGAAAAGGCACGGGAAGTTGTCCGGGTATTGCTACAGGAAATAATCCCTCGCTTTGGGCTGCCACTCTCAATAGGCTCTGACAACGGTCCCGCCTTTGTAGCCAAAGTAATCCAGCCCCTAGCCAAGATCCTCTGTATCACTTGGAAGCTACATACTGCCTACCGCCCACAGAGCTCAGGACAAGTAGAACGCATGAATCAGACCCTCAAGTCCCACCTGAAGAAACTGTGCCAAGAGACACACCTCCATTGGGTCAAGGCCCTTCCAATAGCGCTCCTGAGGATACTCTCAGCTCCTGCCAAGAAGACGGGCCTTTCCCCTTATGAGGTCATATATGGAAGGCCACCTCCGCTTATTAGAGGCCTTCGAGGAGACCTTAAAAAAATAGGAGACCTAACCTTAAGACAACAGCTTGAGGTGTTAGAGTCTTCCCTACAGAACCTCAATCAGTGGGTACAGGAGAGGCTCTCCATTAGCTTAACAACTGAAGTTCATCCCTTTAAGCCTGGGGATTCAGTTTGGCTTAAGGAATGGAACCTCCAGCCCTTAAAACCCCTGTGGAGGGGCCCCTTTACTCTCATTTTATCTACCCCCACGGCAGTTAAGTTTGCAGGGATCACTCCATGGATACACCACAGCAGATTAAAACCTGCAGCTGCTAACTGGAACTGCACCTCTGACCCCTCCAAGCCCCTCAAGATCACTCTCTGGAGGAAGACGACCGTTACCAGGAAGCGGTATTACCGGTCCTTAGGAGGAGATCACCAGCCCCGCTTTGGTCACACCGGAAGCTGACCAATCTACGCATGGCTGCAGCTTGAGGAATTCTTCCTTACAAGATGCTTATCCCAAGGACTCTAATCCTCACCCTCACCCTTTTCTTCCCAGTTGGGAATGGTATCACTACCTCATACCCTAAATCATGCTTCCAGTCCTTTCGGCTGGAAACATCTCAGGGAGCCTTTGTCTCCTACATATACATGCCGGCCCAATGCTATCAGGGTTAGAACTCCTCAGGCCTGTACCTATGCAGACAGGTCCTACTGGTCCTGTCCCATTCCTCGACGATCAATAGCCGGCTACAATTGCCCAGGAGTTAAAAGGGCTAATCAGGTCATCTGTTGGACCCGCCAAACCCACATCGGATACTCCAATGCGGGAGGCATCCAAGATCAGGTCTGAAAGGAGGCAGTACAGGAAACGGTTAAATGGCTTATCAACCGGACCGCCACAAAACTGCCCTCCAATCGGCAGGCCCCAGGGCCCCAACTATATGGACAACTCAAGGCTAAATTGGGTAAAACCTTGAGTTTTCCACCTCTTTATTGACCTCACCGAACGCATAGCCTAGGAACTTAATGTCATGGTCTGCTGGGTATGTGGAGGAGCGCTCATGAGTAAAGACTGGCCATGGAAGGGAACTAGCCTAACTGTCCTTGACCTCCTCCAATGGAACCGCACCACAATCCGGCCTTCACAGAGTCGGCCCCTAGGAATGGGTACTCTCCTCCGAAGTAATCGGAGAAGAATGTCTCAGCCGGACAGGCATGCCCTACACCCAATGGGTGGGAGACACCCCATGCAGGAGAGTCCAAAACCTAACTGGCTCATCTCTCAGCTGGAGGCCAAAAGCCCTGACCTGGTATTGGAGCCCTATTGTCAATTCTACCTCATGTTCCCTCTTAGATACCAGCTCCTCCATTGCCAATTGCACCTTTCCTAATGGCACCGGTAACCCCTTCCATGCACTCCCGGCCCTTAGTACTATATGGGATAACTTAAACTCCACCCTGGGTACCCACTGGGCAGCACCCGATGGCTTATTCTGGATCTGCGGCAAACGAGCATACTCCCACCTCCCCTCCAACTGGACCGGGAGCTGTGCACTTGGTATAATCCAGCCTGGTTTCTTCCTCCTTCCTAGCCAAACTGGCCAAGAGCTAGGCATCTCCTTACACCAAGATTTGCAGATGAAGCCCAAAAGGTCCCTCGATATGGGGGGACATCAAACCTGGCGGGAAAATAAATGGCCTCCCCAGTGGATCATCCTATATTATAGCCCAGCTACTTGGGCTCAAGATGGGAGTTGGGGATACCGTACCCCCATTTACATGCTCAACCGTATTATCAGATTGCGGGCTGTTCTAGAAATAATAACCAATGAAACTGCAACAGCTTTAGAGTTCCTCGCTATCCAACAGACCCAGATGCGGGCTGCTATTTATCAAAACCGCCTAGCACTGGACTAGTTACTAGCTGAAGAAGGTGGCATCTGTGGCAAATTTAGTGAGTTGGATTGTTGACTACAGGTTGACGACACTGACAAAGCTGTCCCTGCTATCGCCACAAATATTAGAAAACTTGCCCATGTCCCAGTTCAAAAATGGTCAGGATGGGACCCCGAGAGCCTATTTGGAGGATGGCTCTCCACCCTCGGGGGATTTATTTTGTTTTTTTATTTTTTTTGTTTTTTATTTTTTAGCTGAGCCATCCTGCTACCTGTTGGCAGCTCAGTGGCTGCTCAGCTCGGGCTGGACTCGAACTGCTGTTGCTCAGAGCTCAAACTCTTGAGCGAGCTCTTAACCTACTGAGCCACTCGGCCAGCCCTTATTGGGGGATTTAAAGCGTTAATTGGAATCGTCTTCCTGCTCCTTGGGGCATGCCTCCTTCTACCCTGCATTCTCCCCCTTGTCATTCGCTCTACCTCTTCCCTCATAGAAACCATTGTAGAACGTAAGACTGCTGCTAAGATCCTCATGTTATGGAAGTACCAACCCCTAAGGCAGCAGCCTGTCGAAGGAGGTGATGCTCTCTAATCCACGTATGGGTTTGAGCATCAAAGGGGGGGAATGTGGCAGTGGGCCCTAGACAAAGGCTTTCCCCGACTACATGGTCACTAAGGATTCTGCACTGTAGCAGGGAGCTTCAGACAAAGACTTTCCTAGACCACATGGCCATTAAGACTTCCGCATTTAATATTTCCGAATTCCTACCTCACCTTGGAGCCAGTCAGGAACTGGCACAATGGCCACATGTCCTAATAATAAATCTTAGCTGCCAACTTGAAAACCCCAGGGTATATAGCCCCGAGTCCCACCTGGGTCAGGGCTCAGCCTCTGGATGTAAATCTGCTGAGCCGATGCCGGCATCAATAAATGTTGCTTCCCGAGCCTTGGTGTCCTGTCTCTCTGTCTGAGTTTCTCAAAACAATATTACTAAATATTGTAGTTAAGTAAATTATGGTACATAATTATGCAGCCATTAACAATAATAACTATGAAGAATATGTAGAAACATAGAAAATGTTGACATAACATTAAGTTAGTAAGTAGACAAAACATATATGTACCTTATGAATACAATTATGTAAAATATATTTCATATGGACAGAGGACAAAGGAAATACACACAGAAAAAATAGTTATTTTGTTACAATTATAAGTGTTATAATTTTTATTTTAAATTATCCTTATTATTTGTATAAATTAAGATTAAAAACCTTTGCTCATACTCCCTGCCACACACACACCAAGTACCTAGAGAACAAAGTACAAACTTGCTTAATGAAAATCCTATAATGGCCCCTCCTTACTTTAAGGCCTTACAGAACTCTAAACAGGAAATTTTAGTTAGTTTTGCCTGCCCAACTCCCATTTCCTGCCACTACCCTCCACCCACCTGCATTCCAGCGCTATCAAACCAACCACCTTCCCTGGAGTCATCTTGAGGTGCCCAAAGCATCCATCCAGCAACTATCTCCAACCTACCCCCAACTCCTCCTCCTCCCTGTATGTGTCTCCATGGAAACACTTATCAGTTGGCTGTAGTTGAGGTATCACTTAGTTTAGGAGCCTGTTCTCAGGGTACAGAAACTATCATCCCGGGGCTTGGCCACATCTTGTAGACCCTTTAAGCAATTGTTCAATGTTAAGGGAAATGGGGGTAAGACAGCCACTGTAATACTCCCTCTTTCAGGAAGCCTTTCTGATTCCCGCACCACCACCACCATTCCAGACGAAATCAAACTCTCCCTCTGCTGTGTTATCACAGCACTTTTTGTGGCCTTGAGTGACTGACTTTTTTAAAAGATTTTTATTGGGGAATCGGGGAAGGGGAACAGACAAGTTGCTGTCCTTTTGATCTTCAGTCTAGTTGTGGAGGACGTCGCTTCACTGGCCCATGTTGATATTGTGATCATTGTGCTCTTCCCGGCTGAGGCAGTCAGTCAGTCACCGGCCATTGGACAGCCGCTCATGGCCACTCACGGCAGCTCACGCTGGCTGCCGGCCACTCACAGTAGCTCACGGCAGCCCACTGCAGCCCCACTGAAGCCTATGCCATCGCTGGCCACTGACAGCAGCCCGGCTCCAGGTCGAGCTGTTGTTCACCATCTTAGCTGTAGAGGGCACAGCATCACTGGCCCATGTGGGATCCGAACCGGCAGCCCTGTTGCTCAGAGCTTGCGCTCACAAGCCAACTCTTAACCAAAGAGCCACTTGGCCGGCCCATGACTTTTTCTCTCTATAACTCAGTTTCCTTACCTGTAAAATGAGAACAATGATACTTATCTCACCAGGTTATTGTGAGGATTAAATCAGGTTATATTTACAATACCCCATGTCAAGCTCATGGTAAAGACCCAATGGAAGGAAGCCATTGTGATGATTATTTTGACACCTTAATATGAGATTTGTCTTACTGTCTTACTCGTATATTGCACCATGTACATATTGCATCTCCCCTGTTAGATTGTAAACTTCTCATGAGCAAGAAACATATGTTTACCTTTGTATGTTCTAGAGTACATTACACGCTGTCTGACCAGAGTAGGCATTCAACAAATCATTCTTCAATGTGCACAAGCACACACACAGAAGCGATACGCATACACTTAGGGGCACACATGCACCAATATGTTTTTCTGTTCCCATCTTGGCTGAACATCTGGTCTGTAGCATTTAACAGCACTGGCCACCTCCTTCTTCTAGAAGTGTAGCATTCTTCAGCTATGACGCCTGTGACCTCTCTCTTGGATTTCCACTTACCCCTCGGACAACTATTTCTCAGCCTCCTTCCTGCCCCAGCCCCTCCCCCATTTGCCCTTAAATGCCTATATCCCCATAGTGCCATCTCAGTCCTTTTCTTCTTGCTTTGGACACTGTTGAGTGACCTCATCAAAACCACAGATACATTGGAAAAGTCACAAGTCTGGGTACCACCAGCCTAGTTCTCCCTCCTGATCTCCAGACCTGTAAAACCTGAGGGGCATCCTGCCCTCCTTTCTTCACCTTCCTCCCAGGGCCAGTCACAAGCCCCATGGCTTCTTTTGCCCTCAATAATAGCTCACCTGTGTGGCTTCCATCTCTGTCCCTATTGCCATTGGGTCAGCTCAGACCCCCAAGCTCCACTTTCACCTGGACCCTCTGTTCTCTCAGCTGCTCTCTTCAGTTCAGTTTTCTGCTGGAATCTCGTCACTGTGGATTTAGGGATGCGTACATGTATAGATACATGACGAATCAACTATAGTAAAATGTTAACTGCAGAATCAAAATGGTGGGTGTATGAGTGTGTTTGTTGAAATTCTTTCAACTTCATGTGCTTCAAAATTTTCGTAAGATTTTGGGGAAAACATCCTTTAGTGATTTCTTTTGGCTTTTTGGATAAAACTCAGGCTCCTTCACTCAGGCCCTTTGTGGTTGGGCTGTGCTGCCTCCCTCTATAACTTCATCTGCTACCACTCACATATCCCCTTCCCACAAACCATGCTAAGTTACTTGGAACCACTCAGGAGACTTGTGGTATTCCATTCCTCTGTGTCCACATTCTTGCTATTCCTGAATTCCAAAACACTCTTCCCTGTGTTTCTCTCCATGGAATCCCAAACCCCTGTTCACTCTTCAAATTCATCTCAAGCGACACCTCCTCCAGTAAGCCTTTGCTAACCCCCTCAGATGGGGGCCCCTTATCTGGTTCCCACAGCCTCTCCTGTAGGTCAGCAGAGTTTACAGCACCAAGGGCCTCACCTAGGACTGGATTTGCAGATAAACTCTCAGCACTGGAAACCAGGCCTGAGGACTGGGGCTCTGAAGCTCAGATGATCTCTAATTTCTTTCCTCAGAGGACACATCCTCAGACAGTTCCCTGCGATTGAGACAAACACACTTAAGTGGCTGAGCAAGTCCTGAGGCTAGAGCTGACAGGCGACCCTGGAGCCTGCTAGAGGGGGCTGTGCCCTGCTGGGATGGGGCCCCCCCAGGAAGAGGTTCAGGCAGGGGTGGGGAAGAAGGCGGGGCCTGAGGCTGTGCAAGTCGGTGTCCCGGAGCTGGGACGGAAGTCGCACAAGTAAAATTAGTTTCAGTTTTGTTTCTCTTTCAGGCACCGGAGAACAGCAGCATCCAGGCCTCAGACCCCCACTCCTGGTCCTGGAGCCCAAGGTCAGCTCAGTCCAGGTAAGGAGAGGGACCGGGAGGGGAGCTGAAGGAAGAGCTGAACTGGAAGGAGTGGGGGGAAGGGAGAGAGCGGGAGGACGAGGAAGGGAGGGGGGAGGCGGGGAAAGAGACCCGGAAGGCAGGCGGAGAGGGGAGGCTGGGGAAGAGCGCCCGCCACCTCACCACACAGAGGCAGAGTTCTGAGACTTCCCTGGGAAAGACCCCCTCTCCATCTCTGAAATCTTCTGCCAGCCCCCACTTTCCGGAAGTTTGGGGAAAATTCCCTAAGTCCCTTCATTAAGTATTTCACTGCCACTGTGCTGGGAGCTGAGGAGATTCTCAGATGAACCTCGCACAACTCAGACGCTTCAGAGGTTTCTAGGAGAGTAGGGTGCCTCTTGCAGCAGGAAAGGCTGAAGGAGAAGGCCTCTAGAAGTTGAAGCAAAGCTATAGTGACCCCAAGGTTGAGCAGCGGGAAGGAAAGGGCAGGGCAGCTACTTTGCCTCA
This sequence comes from Hipposideros armiger, assembly GCF_001890085.2. Classification (NCBI taxonomy): domain Eukaryota; kingdom Metazoa; phylum Chordata; class Mammalia; order Chiroptera; family Hipposideridae; genus Hipposideros; species Hipposideros armiger. Next base: position 4,169,599 of record NW_017731457.1, on the reverse strand, counting down.
GCCTTCCTGTTGCCTGTTCCAGAACCCATTTCAGGAATGTCAGGGCAGGAAGTGGGACCCCCACTACGCTTGATGCTACTCCCAGGGTCTAGAAAAAGACAGGTGTATGTGCCATGGGAACTGGGCCCCTTATACTGCTCCAGCTGCCAGGAGCCAAGGCAATTGTGCCCACCTGGACCCTCTGCTGTGTCCCCCCACCCCGGCCCCAGAAGGACCCCCAGGACCTATTCACACAGGGGGTTCAGACCATGCTTGCCTCAGCCTGTCAACTGAGGGCACCAATCATTACACTATTAGCACTCTGAGGCCGGGGGCTTCTTGGTCTTGTCATTTCTTGAATCTCTTGACACATGCAAACAGCACTGACTTTTTCACATTTGCTGAATGTACGCAAAGAGGAGGGCGGCTTGCTAGCTCAAGATCAAGTGGCCAGAGGCCCCATAAGACCAGAAGAAAATTCCTGGCCACTCAGGTGAGACTTCAGACCTGGTGGGGCTTGAGGATAGGGGGAGAGACAGGAGGGCAGGCTGGAAGCACTGTGTAAGTGCCCTCTGCCCTCTGACCCTGACCTCTCACTTGCAGCATGGTGTCCCAGGCATCCTCACCGTCTCTGCTGGAGGCCCTGAGCAGCGACTTCCTGGCCTGCAAAATCTGCCTGGAGCAGCTTCGGGCGCCCAAAACCTTGCCCTGCCTGCACACCTACTGCCAGGACTGCCTGGCTCAGCTGGCTGAGGGCGGCCACCTCCGATGCCCCGAGTGCCGAGAGACTGTGCCCGTGCCACCAGCAGGCGTGGCCGCCTTCAAGACCAACTTCTTTGTGAACGGGCTCCTGGATTTGGTGAGGGCTCGGGCTGGTGGAGACCTGCGCGCAGGCAAGCCAGCCTGTGCACTGTGCCCCCTGATGGGGGGCGCCAGTGCTGGGGGGCCAGCCACAGCCCGGTGCCTGGACTGTGCCGATGACTTGTGCCAGGCCTGTGCTGACGGGCACCGCTGCACCCGGCAGACTCACACCCACCGAGTGGTGGACCTGGTGGGCTACAGGGCGGGGTGGTATGATGAGGAGGCCCGGGAGCGCCAGGCAGCCCAGTGTCCTCAGCACCCAGGCGAGGCCCTGCGCTTCCTTTGCCAGCCTTGCTCCCAGCTGCTGTGCCGAGAGTGCCGTCTGGACCCCCACCTGGACCACCCCTGCATGCCTCTGGCCGAGGCTGTGCGTGCCCGGAGGCCAGGCCTTGAGGAGCTACTGGCAGGTGTGGATAAGAACCTGGCTGAGCTAGAGGCCGCCCGGATGGTGGAAAAGGAAGCCTTGTCCCAGCTGCGGGAGCAGGCTGCCAGGGTGGGGACGCAGGTGGAGGAGGCCGCCGAGGGGGTCCTCCGGGCCCTCCTGGCCCAGAAGAAGGAGGTGCTGGGGCAGCTACGGGCCCATGTGGAGGCTGCTGAGGAGGCTGCTCGGGAAAGACTGGGGGAGCTAGAGAGCCGGGAGCAGGTGGCCAGGGCGGCGGCCGCCTTTGCCCGTCGGGTGCTCAGCTTGGGCCGTGAGGCTGAGATTCTCTCACTGGAGGGGGCGATTGCCCAGAGGCTCCGGCAGCTGCAGGATTGTCCCTGGATGCCTGGACCAGTCCCCGGCCTGCCGCCCCAGTTGGAGCTCCATCCTGGGCTCCTGGATAAGAACTGCCACCTGCTGTGGCTCTCCTTTGGGAAGCAGCAGCCCCAGAAAGACAGTGGGAAAGACGGAGCAGGAAGCCAGGGAGGTGAGGAAACCGAGAGCCTGAGAGGGGACGAAGCCAAGACAGAGAGACAAAGTGAAGTCCAGCCCCAGAGTAAAGATGGAGCCCAGACCCCAAAGGAGGACAGAGCCCAGACGCCCCAGGAAGATGGATCCCAGGCCCCAAAGGTGGAGAGAGCGCAAACCCTGAAAGAGGACAGAGCCCAGACTCCCCAAGAAGATTGGGAAGCCCAGATTCCAAGGGGCGGCAGATCCAACAAGAAGAGGAAGTTCAAAGGCAGGCTCAAGTCAATTTCCCGGGAGCCCAGCCCAGCGCCTGGGCCAAACCTGGAGGGCTCCGGCCTCCTCCCCAGGCCCATCTTTTCCTGCAGTTTCCCCACACGGATGCCCGGAGACAAGAGGTCTCCCCGGATCACTGGGCTCTGTCCCTTTGGGCCCCGGGAGATCCTGGTGGCAGATGAGCAGAACAGGGCTCTGAAGCGCTTCTCCCTCAATGGTGACTACAAGGGCACAGTGCCAGTTCCCGAGGGCTGCTCCCCATGTAGCGTGGCTGCTCTGCAGGGCGCAGTGGCCTTCTCGGCCGGTGCACGTCTCTATCTCATTAGCCCTGATGGTGAGGTACAGTGGCGCCGGGCTCTGAGCCTCTCCCAAGCCAGCCACGCTGTGGCTGCAATGCCGAGCGGGGACCGGGTGGCTGTCAGTGTGTCAGGCCACGTGGAGGTGTACAACATGGAAGGCAGCCTGGCCACCAGGTTTATCCCTGGGGGCAAGGCCAACCGGGGCCTGCGGGCACTGGTGTTTCTGACCACTAGCCCTCAGGGCAATTTTGTGGGGTCAGATTGGCAGCAGAATAGCGTGGTAGTCTGTGACGGCCTGGGTCAGGTGATTGGAGAGTATGGGGGGCCAGGCCTGCATGGCTGCCAGCCAGGCTCCGTGTCTGTGGATAAGAAGGGCTATATCTTTCTGACCCTTCGTGAGGTCAACAAGGTGGTGATCCTAGACCCGAAGGGGTCACTGCTTGGAGACTTCCTGACAGCCTATCATGGCCTAGAAAAGCCCCGGGTGACCACCATGGTGGACGGCAGATACCTGGTTGTGTCCCTCAGTAATGGGACCATCCACATCTTTCGGGTCCGCTCTCCTGACAGTTAAAGGGCTAGGACTGGAGTGGAACTGGGTGGGATTGGGGAGGGAGTAGGTTGGGAGGAGGGAGACAGGGCTGCCATGGGACACGGTGGCCAAGAGCATTTTCCCAGAGGGCAGGTGTTGGCAACCTTCCAAAGTGAAGTGCCACACTGCCAACCACTCTTTGTGTGTGCAGGGATAGGGACCGAGGGTGGTGGCATGACCATAGCTCTCAGAAGCAGAGGAGAAGATTTGGTAACATGGTGGGAGTTAACCATGCCTTTTGTTTTTGTGGTTGATTGTCCCCCCATCGCCGCCATCCCCTCTGCCACTGTCGTTATAGTTAAGTTCCTGAGATTTGTAAGCTTGTCCTGATTTGCATTCTTCAAAACAACTCCTGGTGGAGGAGCCCCGTGAGAGTCTTAGGGAGGTGGGCAGAAGTCCTCTGAACCCAGAAGGGCTCAGCGTATGTCAGGTACACGCCTTCTGGAAGATCTGAGAACCAGCTCCCCTCAGACTAGAACAGGGACATGCCAGGTTAGAAGAGGCCTGGGATTTTGAAATGGCAGTTAATGGCATCTCCACCAGCTGCAGCCAGGCAGTAGAGGCTTCTCTGATACTGGCGTCCCCCATTGCGTATGGAATGGGCATCATGGGGGACCAAGTACAGATGCTAGCTGAAGCCAAAAGGTGTTTCCCTCAGAGTCCGTGAAGAGAATGTGCTGCTCAAGCACTGAACTTGGTAGGGTCGGAGTCTCACACACAGGGTTCTGAGTGTGAAAGAAGGGGGACCCCTGGGTCTCCTCCCTGCCACCCTCAACCCATGACCTATGTAGGATGTAAAATCTCTTCTGTGTTGATATCATTACATTTCCTGGAGACCATTTTTAGTTTCCCCTTAGTTTTCCCGAAAACTTCCTTTTGAGAAATTTTGGCCTTCATTTGGCTGAACTAAGGGGTGAAGGAACTTGTCCTTCGGTAGGCCATGGCTGCTGGGGAAAACAACCTGATTCTGGAGGCCAGGTGTGGGATTGGGGAGACAAACCAGCCAGGAAACCTGAGAAGTTGGTAGTGGGGCTGAGATGGTGGAGGAGTGAAAACCAGAGGGAAGGATCTAGTCGGAGGTGGGCCACAACCGCTGGTCCTTTGCTCAGGCCATGACAGCGGTGGAACTGAGGTAGACATGTTTAGATAGAGGCTGTCGAGAGATGACCTAAGGGAATCTTAATTAGGGATCATGGAAATGGAGCGTTCATGGGAACCAGAAGGATTTCGGACAAGTCCAGATGGAAAGCACAAGGTGGGGAAAAGAAAATCCTTTTCTGGAGAGGTTATTGCTTGTTTATTGAAGTGATAGGGAAAATCATCAATGTCAAGTGGACAAGTTCAATTATGTAAAAATTTGAAAGGTATACACAGCAAAGAACAAGGCAGATCCAAAGAAAACCAGTAAGAGGAGAAAACTGAGTAAGAGCTGAGTCTCCGTATATGCAGTGACCAAGAGATCTTACTTGGTCAAAGGACGAAATAGGCTGGGCGCCCAGGAGGAAACGCACACAGGCCAGGACCAGTAAACAAAAAGATTAAAAAAAAAAAAGTCAACCACTTGCATCAAATCTGTCAAAAATACATTTTAAAAGTAAATTGTTATGTTGTGGAGAAATAGACTTCTGACATTATAAAATGATGCTTCCTGGACAGCAGTTTGGCAATACTTGATAAGGGTGAAAAAAAGAAAATGACCATAAGACTCAGTTATCTCACTTTGGGGAATACATGCTGAGAAAATAATTCTAAAGAAAAACAGCATTTGCACAGACATATTTGTGGCCACCCTATAAATTAGTCGACTAGAAACTGCTCAGCTGTGGGGGGACAGCTAAGTAGATTGTGGTCTATTAGGACAATGAGCTATGTCTTTATGGATGGCAACTATGAAAACTATTTACAAGAATATGATGTTATGCAATCATAAGCAAAAGAAAGATCATTTTGAATTATGATCACATAATGATAGCAACAAGGTGAAAGTATGTCTGAATCATTACCGAGTGGAAATGGGTTCAAAATGTGTAAATAGTGATTTGGGAGATTGGGTTCTTTTTGAGATATTTTGTGCTGTTATTCATATATGCACATTTCTACTTCAGTTATTACTGTCCATTAAGTATCATATATGCTTGAATATTTACTTAAAAAAATACACCTCTATAAACGATATACAAGAATAGCTACTGGATTTACAAATGAATGTGTCACTTAGCACAAATGAGACTGTCCTGTTAGAGGAGGGACAGGAGTTAGAGAGAGAGTGCCAGCTGGCCGGGTGTGGCAGGGAGGAGGGGCCATCAGAGCAGGGGCCTGTCTGATGACTGACTAAGGAACTCACTCTGGGAAGGTTTGCAGAGGTCAGGCGGTCCCCTCAGGTGGTGGGATAATTATGGAGTGTCCAGAAGGCAGGAAGGGGTCTTGTTGAGTTCACCAGCAAATTCAGACTAACTGGAAACCAAGCGGTGGTTCTAAGGAACCAGCTAGTATAGGTGAGTTGCATTGGTGGGGAGGGTCTGTCTTCTTTGCAGTCCTATCTGCAGAGTTAACATAGTGATGGCTCATAGTTGGTGCTCAGTAAACGTGTGTGAAATGAATTAATATCTAGAAAAGGGAGAGTACAATGGTAAGACAAGAGATTTGCCACCTTGAATGCCACGTAGTCCAAAACCTTGGCTTATAGGAAATCTCCAGTAGGGGGCACTGTGGACATAGTCCACCATATGCTTCCCAGGGTATGGCTCTGCATCTAGTCACGAGAGATGAGATTGGAGTATCCATCTTATGTGTGTGGAGGGGATTCTGGGGGATCATATACCTTCAGGTTGGAACAACAGCTCTACAGAGCTGTATGGGAACCATATGCTGAGAGCCTGGCTGGTGAAGAAATGGCTCCAGCCCATGTGGCTCACCCAGGAGGTAAAGCAGGAATAGCGACCTTCAGAAAGGAAATGTCACCTGGCTGCAAGGAGAGAATTCCACAGATCCTCCAGACATGCAGGAGCCACATGGCTTTCCAGGAAGCTGTAAGCATCCTGAGAAGCCGGGTATTGGAAGGCTGACAGAAATATGAAATTTTCCTCATTAAGGGGTAGAGGTGGAAAGGCAGAGAATACAGCAAAATATGAAATGGATGGGAAGTATAGCATTGAGCTAATTTAGAGGTAAAATCCCCAGTATCTTAACCGTGACCCGGAAATCCTAATGAACCCCACAGAAAGCACTACTCAGCACCGAGTGAAAGAGTTCTTGGTTAAACTACAGGGGAATCTTGTGAAAAATAACAGCACACGCCAACCCCTACCCCCACCCCACATCGGACTGTGACAATTAACTTGCTTAATCATTTCTTTTCCTGTTTGGAACTTTACAGGTTATGCACATACTGGCGAAAGGAGAATGCCGTTCGTTTGGGTAGGAGAAAGGGAGTTTGGGTAGGAGAAAACTTCTTTCATTTTCTTTGCACCTAAAAAACTGAACTAGGAAGCAGAGACCTGGGTTGAGTGCTGGCTCTTCCACTAAATAGCTGTGTGATCTTGGTCTAGCTCCCTAACCTCTTTGAACTTCAGTTTTTACATCAGTAAAATGGGGAGAATATCCAATCCATCATGCCCACCTCACAAGGTTGCTGTGAGGACTGGGTGAGAAGCATAGAAGTATTTTGCATACCAGAAATCTCAAATCCAAAGTATTGGTTGGGAGAAAGTTCAACTGACTCGTACTAACCTAACCTCCCGTCAGTATAAGCTTGAATGGGATGTTATGTGCACATATTGTGAGGTAAAAGCCCAAGAATGTGTGGGTAGAGCTGTTACTTGCTTCTCCTTTGGAGAAGGCTGTTTTATTTTGCATTCCAGCATTATTTGAAGAAGCCATATGCTAAGACACAACCGAGACTGTAGGAACAGAAAGGACCAATGGCCAGCTTGCTAAGACCCAATGCTATTTCTAAAAGCCAGCTGAGAATCAGGCTGTACTAATGAAGGACTGAGAACCATAGACTTTTAGAAGAAGTTCAAAATGGTGAGAGTGGCCAAATCTCTTGATAATGTAGAGAAAATATAATTTGGGAGGGAATAGCTCTTTCACTGTAGTCTTATTATTACTGTCTATAAAGCCGTGTCATATAACAAATCTACAGAGATAAAATTCCATAGGGGCAGAAGTCCAAGAGAGAAATCAGAAATCTTCCAAGGAAATTGGTGAGGTTGGTGATCTGAAATGGGTAGGGTTCGAAGGTGGGTATTAAGATCAAGGTGTTTGACCATCTCTTCTTGGCAGGTCAGCTGGGAACTAGAGCTATCCCATAAATTCAGTGGGCGACTGGACAGAGGCACAGAGTTCTGTTTCAGGGAGAATGCAGCTTTGGACTAGCTGGGGCAGAGAGCTGCCAGAGCACTCAAGATCTTCCTGCAAGAGAAAGACCACATTCCGATGTAGGCTTAGGAAGATTGGTAACTTGACCGGAGGTGGTAGACCCAGCCTACCTAACTGGTTCACGAATATAGTTTAATTTTAAAAAATAGATCTTTGCGGGACCACAGATGTCTTTGATTGGAGAAGTGGAGAGGTACAGCAGGGTCAGGCTGGACCTCTTCTGAAGCTCAGGTGAGGAATCTTTGGGACCAAATAGGGAAGAGCCTATACATAGAGGCAATCAGGAAGTAGGTTTGGGAGGTTTTAGAAAGCGGCTTAACTTGTCTCCAGAGAAAGTTTGAACTGGTTGGCTTAGCAACCAAGAGGGACAGGGTTGAAAATGGAATTGGGGCCTCAGTGTCCATGGTGTCAGCCCAGCAAATTTCTTTTAGTTGCAATGGGCTGAGAAATCTGTGTTGTAAACTCTTTCATTCCTTTGATTGTGTACTTTATATCTTCTGTTTCTTAATAAAGTCTTTCAAAAAAATTTGAAACTTTTCTCAAATGGTTCATGGGTATTGGGGACTGTCAACACATAGGTCCAGGTGGCAAAGGGAACAGGATATGGCCACCCTTGCTGTAGCTCCAAAGATGACAACATGGAATCCTTTGGGACACTGCAGGAGCAGGGTGACTGGCACAGTCACCATCTGTGGTTCCACCCTTGTCCCAGGGCACTCCCACATGCAGGACAGAGGGGCCCTCTGGGTAGAGATGTGTACCTTCCAGGCTAACCCTTAGTGGGAGCCAGCAGGTGATCTGGCCCAGCAGGACTGCACACATGCACACTCAGGTGGGGTATGACTGTGGGGGTAAGGGGCCCAGGTCAGGGTGGCTGTGCCCACCACTGGTTTCTGCTTGTTTTCTCATTGGGGGGAACCAAATGAACATCTGTGGACACCTAGCACGCTGCATCTGTGATCCCACAGTGGCCTCTGCAGGGCTGGGAGATGTCTGGGCTGCAGGAATATTCTGCCTTCTAGCCCAACCCAGCCCCTCTGATCTGTCTCCAAAGCCCCTCCAGGACTTCCTGCCCCTCCTGAGTGTCCTGAGCAGGAAGAGGAAAGACCTCAGGCCCTTATTTCTAAGGACAAGGCCCTCTGGCTCCCCATTAAGGACAGAAATCAAAGAGCAGATCAATTGAGTGCCCACCTCCCTGTGCTTTTCACTCATGACTTCGGGCACTCTCACCCACATAAATTAAGAGAATTAACATGATTTGACAGACAAGGACACTGAAGCCTGATGAGGCTTGCTCGTGGTAAGTAGATTTAGATTCTGACTCCAAAGCTGCCCTTCCAACCAACTCTAAATCCTGAGCCCCTGTCTCTGTTTCCTCATTTGTGAATGAGAGAGTTGAAAGATGGGAGATCTGAGGTTCTTTCCTGAGCTAACAGACCAGGTCCTGGTCCCTATACAGGTTTGGAATCCAGACACAGGAAGGGAAGCTCAGAGATACCCCCACATACCCCACCACTGCCTCGTGCTCACTGTCAGGGCTCCCTCAAGATGAAAAAGGAATGACAAGTGAGGAGAGAATGTTTTGAGAGGCTTGATGGGGCAGCAGGAGGTGGGGATCAGAGCCCACTGCTGCTGTGGTGACAGCCTGAATAAGAATTCCACAATTCATCATCTAATGACTCAGCCTGGCTTTGGAGTGGAGCCTCTCTGCAAACCCCAGGGAGCACATGACGCAGCAGCTGAGGGGGCCGAGCACAGGAGAGCTCCATGTGAGCAGAGACTGAGGAGAACTGCCTGTTCCCAACTCCAAACCCCAGAGGCAGAGTGTCTGCCTCTGTGGTCAGACACACACGGCCTTGCTTTCCTAGCCATGTGGCCCAGCCTCCTCCCTCAGACCTGGGTCTCTCCTTTGCAATCAAGAAGTCACAGCCCCAGAAGCATCAGAGCCACCTTCTATGCCTACAGCCTTGGGGTCTGCAGCAAGATGCCACAGCCACAGACAACATGGGCCTCTCTCCCCTTCACTGCTGTACCAGGGTCAGACCAGCCTTTAAATAAGGGCAGCAGAGGCCACACCGTGAAGGTGGGGGAACAGGGACATGTCACAGGCTGGGCACACGACTAGACAGATTGTCACAGCATCCCTCTCCGCTGCTGGGTGGGTGGGGTGGGAGGGGGATCTCAGGTTTGATTTTGCTCAAAGGCCAACCCAGAAACTATCTCTTCCCCCTCAGAAAGAACAATGCGTATCTTCTCTCCCTGAGACACCAAGTTAGGGACAGTCCATTAGCTTACCAGAAGAAAACAGTCAAAGCAAGCCGAGGTGGAACAGCCCCAGGTCCAGGGAGGGGCTGGCACCGTGGGTCAACACACAGGGCAGGGCCCACACTGCCTGCTTGTCTCCAGCAGCTCCTGTCCGCCCTGATCACTTTCTTATTTAGATTATTCACACGCAGTTATTTCCTCACCTGCAAAACCCTTCAGGACAAGAACGTCTGATTCACGTTGAGCATGCCATTATCAGGTGTTCTGTAAATATCTGTTGGTTGAGGGAACAAATGAGTGAAGCTGTGCTAAACCCTAGTCACTGTTGTTGTGTGGGAGACAGCACTGGGAGGAGTTGGCAACTCTCACTGGGCGCGGCTGAGGCAAGAGAGGTTTATCCTTTACCTTAGAAAGGAGACATAAGAGTGAAGTTACCCAAATTCTGGCAAAACAGGCAGTAATCTCACTCTGCTGTACTTTTGCTTTTTTCCACAGCACTTTAAACTTCTAACATATTATTTTATTTAATTATTTATCCTGTTTCTTCTTTGTTATTTGTCTCCTCCCCCAATATCCACCTCGGGTAGAAGGCAAGCCCCAAAAGGACAGGACTCTTGGCCTGTTTTGTGCATTGATATATCCTACGCCCTTAGAATAGTGCCTGGGATAAAGTACATACATACATACATACATACTGAATGAATGAATGAATGAGTGAGTGAATGAATGAGTGAATAGTATCTATTGAGCATTTACTCTAAGCCAGGCCCCTTTCTACCTGCTACGTACTTTACATGTATCATCTTAATTCGTGCCCTCAGCATTTCTAAGAGGCAGATATTACCATCATCCCTGGTTTTAAGGTGAGGAAGGTGAGGTTAGAAAGGTTATGTAACACGAACAAGATTGCCAGGAGCTGGGCAAATCGCTGGACAGAGGCCAGCACCAGCCATTGCTGGTCTGGGGCCAACTCTTTACCACTCCCTGGCGAGACACAGACCATGTGGCCTGGGGAAGCTACACCCCACATCATCTTTGCTGATGGATGTTTTTCTCTATCTCCCTCCCCACCAACTTCCCATATGACTCCATTACACCCCCAAAAATATCTCTGTCCCAAAGTGCAGCTTCTCAGCTAGAAAGACTTTTCTTGGAGGCCTGGGGGCAGAGAAGGGGACAGCGGAGCCTGGGCGTGGCTCTCTGCGCCCTGCAGAGCTGGGGCAGGGCTGCATCATTCCTGTAGTTCACTCGCTAATACCTTCCTCTCTGCCATCCTACAAACTGCGTGGGAGTTGCCAGGCTCAAGCTGGGGGAAGACCGAACTCCCCACATCACTTTTCTGTGGGTTTTCCGCTTCCCAGAGCTGAGTTAGACATAGAGAGGGCTCTGCCCATCCCAAGGTACAAGGGCTCCAAGACACTGTCTCCCTGTAGGCTGGCTCAGCAGGGACGGGCAGGGAGAGCTCAGCCCAGGCTCCCTAACCCCCTTCTCTGCCCCCAGGCTTCCATGGTTCTGCCAGGAAAAGTCTTTCTAACTGAGAAGAAGCTGCGTTCCAGGGCAGAGATATTTTTGAGGGATGGAATGGGGTCATGTGGGAAGTTGGCAGGAAGGGAGATAAAGAACAGTATTGACCAACAAAGATGATGTGGGCATGGCATCCCCAGAAGGCCTCATGTGCAGTGCCTTGCCAGGGAGTGGTGATGAGGTAGCCCCAGGCCAGTGACAGCTGATGTTGATATCCGTCCAGCCACTGGAGAAAAGACTGGAGACCCAAGAACATCAGGAGCAGGGAGAAGGCTGCAGAGACCTGAGGTACACACATCCATGCTTAGGACATACAGAGTCATATGACTTCATCCAAGAGCTTGGGAAGGTAGCAAGGGAGGAAGGGAAGGAAACTGGGATGTCTGAGTAACAACTGCAAGTGGGTCGTCAGGGGAGGCGGAAGTTGGCTTAGGGTTTGCCAGGGAGAATCTGTGTCCAGATGTTGAAGAATCAGCGCCACGCCTCACAGGGTTTCTGCCTGTAGCTGGGGCTGGGCGTCTGTGCTGGTGTGTGGTTGAAGGAAGGGGGAGTATCTCTGTGATCTGTAAGCGCGTGGGGGTGGGGGACATGCTATCGGGGTGTGCCCAGGCAGTGCATCATGCCAGCCTTCATCTCATGGAAGAATCAAGGCTGGAATTTCCCCGAAGCTCATTTCCTACCATTTAATCCTCAGCCAAGGACCACAGCTGCCAAGTCTGTCCCCACAGGGCAAACGCTTGGTGTGGGCGAGGAGCAGGACCCTCCGGGAGGGCCTCCATGCCCTGCCCACCTCTTCACCCAGAAACCCCTCTTCTAACATAGAAGGCATATGTGCCTTCCCTCTTGGGTCCTTCCCCCCCGCCCCCCAAGAAAGAGATTCAGGGTAAGGGGAGCTGTATTTCATCCCAGCTCCACTACTCGCTCACCGGATGACCTCTGTATAGGTTACTTAATCTCTCTGAACCTCCGTTCCTCATCTGTAAAATAGATTCAGGAAGATTCACCACACGGCTTCAGGGATGAATAAATGAGATAAAGAATGTAAACATATGGGGCAGCCCGGTTAGCTCAGTTGGTTAGAGTGCAGTGCTTATAACACCAAGGTTGCTGGTTTGATCCCCACATGGGCCACCGAGATGCGCCCTCCACAACTAGATTGAAGCAACTACTTGACTTGGAGCTGATGGGTCCTGGAAAAACACTGCTATCCAGTAAAGAAAAAAAAAAAAACGAAAGAAAGAAAAAAAAGAACGAAAGCACATTCAGCCAGTGCCTGGAATGTAGGAGAATTCAGTCAACATCTGCTCCTTCATTCCTCCCCCTGCCCCTGGAACCATGGCCTTCTGGGGACCTTCTGGGGACAAGACACCTGGGTGGGCTGCTTCCTTCCAACTCATGTACCAATCAATCAGTCCACCACGCAGAAAGTATTTATTGGGCCCTGCCTTGACGTAACCAGTGCAAACAGCCAAGTATAAAAATGTCCGGGGAAAGACATGGCCAGCTGGGGAAGGTGGCTGGTCGCGCAGGCGAGGTGGCTTCATTGTGGTGCTTCATCACAACTCAGCACCTGGTCCCCGACTACACGTGCACACCACGGACAAACCAGTCCCAGGACTGACTAGCATGAAATGGCCACACAAACAGTAGCATACTGAACCAGAATGCTGGCTTAGTCATTCACAGAGCCACAGTCCCCAGGCACGGATACAACTCACTTGGGGACCTCAGAATGCAATTATCGAGGGTGGAATCAGAACAAGGCCAGGGCTTTGGATGAGCTAATGGCTGGATGACAGCCTGAGGCATCTGTGCCACCTTGGGACACACTTGTTCTGTGGCCTGGCCTCTGCTGTTTCCAGGACGGGCACCAACTCTCCTGCACAGCACAAACTTGGGTCTCCCTGGGTCCCCCCTTTGTAGTGAGGAGGATATTTCTTCTTGTGTTAGCATTTTCCCTCAGGCAGAAGACAATGCAATTTCTTCCCTAAAATGCAATCACAATCTTATCTGCCCCTCTGGGGTTTCCCCAGATCTCCTTAATTGGATTTGGGATATTCACAGACAGTCTTCCTTGATAATTTCTACAGAGGGTTCACATCCTCTCCTAAACCCAGTTTCCTCCTAATTGAATTCTCAGAAGGCGACGTTAACTTCAAGGTATGCAGCTATCAGGCCCGAGTCCCACGCACATGGGACAGTATTAAGGGAGACAGGAAGAAAGTGTAGACCCAAACAGCTCTTAGCCGTAAATGGCGTACAACCCCATAGGGAAACAAAGTGAACACGTGTATACAATTGAAGAACAATCCAGTGCTAAGCAGTATGCCCGACTGAGAGGGTCTGAACATGAGAGGGTTCAAGTTCAAAGGAGAGACAGCTTAGGCAGGCCTGGAGGTGTCTGTGAAGGCTTTGGGGGAAAGGTGGAATCTAGGCTGCCTTGGGAGGCTCTGTGGTCAGCTGATTTACATAAGGAAAGCAGGGTAGAAGGCACATTTCAGGGGCAAGAGATGGGCAGGAAAACCAGGAATCCGATGTTATGGATGGAGCAGGGACAGATGTGGCAGGTCAAGACCCTAGTTCCTTTATGAATGCCTTCCCAGTTCACCCTTTCACCCATGAACTGCTCCTGTTGATCTTCTCACACATGAACTGGGTTTGTGGAGAAACTCAGGGAGCCAGAGGCATCTTCCTCGCTCTCCCCAAACACATATACAAACACACGCTCCTGTCCAGCAGCAGCGCTAACAGTCAGCCAGACAGGAAAGCCTGTCAGAGAGGGAGGGCAGGGAGCCTCCGACCCAGACCAGGAAGGACAGCCCTGTGCCTTCCACCTGCTGTGCTGACCATGCCCCTGACTCAGCCTGGTGTGTGTGCTAGACACAACACGACCTCTTTCCCTTACCTCCAAGCCCCTTGAGATTCTCATAAGTGATAAAAGGGAGTTCCCGAGTCAGGGGTTTTCCATCTGGGCTCAGCTGCTGCCTCCCACCTCTGCCCCCATTTCCCTGAGTAAGCTACCACCGCGGGAAAACAAGAACAAAATGGAGTTTGGCATGCTAGTTCCTAAAAGAATGAGGATTTGAGATAAAGCTGCCCTGAGTCCACTCTGGGAGTTAAGTTCAGGGGCTACTTGATACAGCCAAAGCAGAATAATTTCTGTTAGCGCTAGTCTAAAGCAGGAGCTCAGAATGAGAAGGGGGCCCCCGCATTTCCTAGACCCCAAACCACTGGCATCCTCTCTGCAGGAGCTAGACCTTGGAAATTTCCTAGACCCCAAACCACTGGCATCCTCTCTGCAGGAGCTAGACCTTGGAAATAAGACAGCTGCCCTTCTGCTGTCTGAGACTGCCCAATCCTTTGACAGAGCCGGCCAGCGCGGGGCTGAGGACTCAGGAGGGAGAGGTCTCTGCCCACAGGGGTCCCAAGCTCCTGCTGACCTGGCCACGACCCGGGCTGTCTGGGTCTGAATCTAGACCCATAGGGCGGTGAGCTGGCAGGCCAGGCTGCACCCTGGGAAAGAAGGAGTGGACCTGAGGGAGCCAGCTGTCGGTCCAGGCTGTGAATAACGGGGGCCTCATCACCACCCCAGAGCTGTAGGGGCAGGAGCACCCGGCACAGGGACTGACTAAGAGAGCAGGTCCAGGCGAGTGGGTGATGAGCAGGGAGGCTCCACCAGGCTCCCACACACAGAGCAAATCTCTGGGCCTGCTCTTTGGTGTCCTGCATTTCCAGGCCCTTCTCTCCACATGACTTCTCCCTACATGACTCTGCTTCTCCAGGTTGACACATCCTCCCCACCCTCCCCCACCATGCCCTTCTCTGCCCCATCCTAAAAGTAGGGTTCCTGGACTTTTCCCCACCCACCCACAGGCCTCAGACATCCCTTGGCTGGATGCCTGATCTCATGTGTCACTTAAGAGACATTTAGCAACCCTCCTTGGAAATCCTTATCGTGATAAACTTCTGTCTTTCTCTGGAACAGGGCCCTACGTCCCTCCAGGTCCAGAGCCATTATTTCCAGTCCAAGCACCTTTGCACGCCCCACGGGCAGAAAACGCAATGAAAGCAGCTCTCCAGGAATGCAAGTAGATGATAATTTTGATAATGACCATCATTCTTCAAGGTCTCTCACAGGCCAGCTCACACAGGGAGCCTTCTGAGCATTTCACCTGCAGCTCTTTCCAGGCATTTGAGGCATGTTCTGGCTCCTCCCACCCTGAAGGTAAAGACAGTTTCTCCAGGCCTTCTCCACCTATCTCAGACCCAAGCCCAAAGTCCAAGCTCAGGAGAACACCAGACCACAGATACGAACAGGGCACAAAAACTGCTCTATGAGCCAACAGGTCAAAGAGCAGCCAGGCATGCCTTCCTCCTCCACCCACCTCCAGAGGCTACAGCTCCCTGTCAGCAGGTGACCCAGGTTCAAGGCCTCACAGAAGACTGACCAGCCATGGCTAGTCAGGTAGACTCCTAGTGCAATGAGAGAACCCCGGCCTCCAATAGCAGCCCCAAGGCAAGCAGGTGACTGAAAGTTCACATCACTTGCTCAACTGGTCTAAGGTCCTAATCTCAGCCCTGGAGGCACTTACAGAGCTAGTAAAAATGAAACCAAACCAGTATCTCAGAATTCCGATTCAAGACTCAACCATCAGAGCTGGGCCTGGGTCTCAGGACTTTTCAAAAGCCCCTTGGGGGGACTAGTGTGCTTGGGTTGAGAACCATGGGACCAAGGCACCAAATGTCACAATTCTAAAGTAAGCATGACTCGAGAGGGTTTAAAACAGTAAATCATTAAGGCCTGAGTTGGAATCTGTTCCTTGCGTAGGAGCAGATTTGATAGGAGGAAGGGGACAAGACTTGGATCAGAAGAGTTTTGAAGGAAGGGGTCAGCGTGGGAAGGGGAACAGTGGGACACATAGTGAGAGAGGGACCTGGGCCTCTCCTGGATTGCAGGGGTGAGGGGGGCAGCACGCAGGGCAGCTGGGGGGTGCCACTGAGGCACTGAAAAACAGAGTGGAGGTTGCTTAAGAGCTGGGAAACCTGGAGCCAGCTTCTCTCGTTAGCTGAGTGACCTTGAGCAAGAGACCCAACTCTGTGTGTCGGTTTCCTCATCTGTAGAATGGGAACAGTGCCACTCCCTGTCTCTGAGCCTTATGAGGATGCTAAGACCATGCGTGTATTATCTCACAGGGCCTGGCAGACATCACCTGCTCCACACATCTTGGACATTCGTTACTGCTGCAATGTGGGGAACAGAGCTTTACCTAAAACTCTAAAGAAAAGTCAGACTCCAACACCTTAGAAACGAATAAGTTTGCAGATCAAAAACTGCCTAAATAAATTAAATTGACAGGGACAACCATAGATCCGACTGACTGGCACAAGTTTTCATATACTTGGCATCTGTTTTTCCTCCAGCCTTACCAACATGGGGGGGCTAGAAGGGATCCTAGGGATACTGCAGCCCTGTTGGGGTGTTTCTTTCTGTCCCCTCCAAATAGAGACTTCTTCTGGGCCCTGAAAGGTGATGAAACTTTCCCCTCTGGCACAAAGCACAGCGGGAGGCCCTGGCCAGGCCTCCACTCTGACCTGGTCTGACTTCCATCCTCCCTTATGGAGCTCCCTCAGGCTTCAGCTTCTGAAGATCCTGCCCTAGAACCCAGAGTTGGATGACTTGGTTCCTGGCAGCCAACTGGCCCCTTGGGGGCCGCGGCTATCCCAGCCTCAGCAGCACTAGGCTTCTTGGCCAGATGCTCCTCTGGCTCTGTCCTTAGCCTCCCTGTGGTCCTTCTGACCTTGGCAGAGGACTCTGTTTTCCCCTGCTAGGAGCTCATCTGCCTTAGAAGGCCAGAAAGGGTGCAGGGGACCATTTCTCCCAGTTTTTCCAAGGCAGGATCCAGACCCCCACCTTGCCACTGCAGCGCCCATATCTGGAAGACAGTTCACGGTGGGGTTTCCCTAGGCTAGGGTTGTTTATCTGTCCCTCTCCTTGCCCCTTTACTCCTTAGATGGTGACTCTGTCCCCTGCGCATTGTTTTCCTTCCGGTGGAATTTCTGCTCTTGAGGACTCAGTGTTCTGTGTAACTCCCCCCACTGCCGCCACTGCCATTCCTCACATCCTGGTTTCCTCCTGTCCAGACAGTACTGGCCACCGGCCAGGACCTCGATTATTCGTGGAGAGACAGGGGCCGAGGACAGCAAAGGGTGGAAGCAGGAAGTGTGAAGCTAATGTTCCTCCCTAGTCAGAGCCTTGTGACCTCTTCTGTGGGGCCTGCAGTGTGTGCAGTGGGCAACGTGAGCTCAGGGAGCCAGCCCAGGTGGACACATGAGGAGGTTCCACTTGGATGGGGACACACCCTACAACCCTGAACTCCCTAATCAATTTCTCCCTAGATTTGATGCAACTCCATCTTGGCGATAAAGAAAAGAAGAGCCCAGACAGACAAGCCAAGATTGAGTTCAATACCCAATGTGGTCACAGGGCAGGGGATGGTGGACAGGACTTCCCAACCTGTGCCAACTCCCCTGCCCATGGCACTTCCTGTGGGGTTGCAGGTGTAGAGGGGGCAGCTCATGCCTTCTCTCTCTTGTCTTAGACCCCAGCCCACATGCCAGCTCCAAGAAAAAGTCCAAGTCTCATTCCTGGAGTGTTAAATGCACCCCAGGCCAGCCTGCCTTGTCAGCCCCGGAGCTCTTTGTCGGGTCTGAACTGCCTCATATCTGCCACCTCACTTCCCTCACCCCAATAGCCCTGGCCCCCTCCCTCAGTTGCCCCTCAAGGCAGAGCTGTGATGTGAATAACAGTTACTCCTTCTGCCTGCATCAGCCTTTACTCACATAGTCCTGTTAGTGCCTGACACAGATGGGGGACACAGCAAGGGACTCAGGAGGAGGGCATGTTACATTTCTGGGTCTTGGGAACAGGGGAGGCAGCAGGAAAGGCAGCAGGCATTGCCAGCCTTGACCGTCTGTTTTAGATCTAAGTTTGAACACGACAATGATGATTTGTCAGCATCCTCAGGACCTGGTTCTCCCCTGCCTGCACCAGACATGGACCAGAGCCTCGGTGGCCTTTCTTGCCCCAGTGCAGGTCCTGCCCAGCCCCACCCGATGAATGTCTGGGACCTGAGGACCCGATCAGCTAACCTTTCTGTAGCACAGGAGCCCTACCTCTACCCTCAGGAAACCAAGGGGCTCAAGAGAGGACACACAATTTTTCAAGTCAAATGGAACTTGCAGAACACCTTCTTTCTATAGATATGTATAGTTGATCATTTCATTCATGCCATCCTTTGAAATTCTAACTCTGTTATGGACATGGCATCATTTACTCTCTTCACTTTGCAGAAGAGAAAACAGAGGCCCCGGGGGCGTAAAGAAAGTCAGCCAGAGTTTCCCGTTAATCCTCAGGTCACGTCTGCCTCTTTTTACAGTAAATCTTTTTTTTAAATTTTTTTATTTTTCTTGTAGAGTGCAGTGTCCTTGGCCCTCACATGTGGGATCCGAACTGGGGCCCTCTGGCATCCCAAGCCAGTTCCCAACCATCGCGCCACTTGGCCGGCCCTACAGTAAATCTTTTATTTAGACCGGTGGTGTCTGTCTGAGGAGACTGAGGTGCTAGGAAGTTAAAATAATTTGCTCACAACCACCCTGGTAACTGAGACAGGACTGTCTGGTCACAGGGATGACCATCAGAACATCCTGTGTCAGGGCAAACCCGTCTGGCTCAGCAGGTAGGTCTGACTGAATGCTTGGCAGGAAGGGGAGGGCAATTTTCTGTGGCGGTGGGTCTCCTTGGGCTGCCTTTCTTAATCGGGGTGGGTTCTCTGAGATCAGGAGAAGGAGGCAGCAGTAGGGACATAGGGAGCGGGGATACAGTGGCAAGGAGGATTTGGGTACTTTGAAGAAAGAAGTGGGCACAGGAAACAGGAGATGAAGAAGCAGGAGTGGGCAGAGTTGGAAAATCCTTATATGTGGCCTCCAGCCTACATGGGGGTAGTGGGTCTGCTTAGGACAATGACTACAGTGTAAATTCCTTGAAGATGGGACAGTGCCCACCCTCCACATCTCTGAAGGTCACATCAAACCCAGTCCAGAAGAGATCCAAAGAAGCTGCTCCAGGAACAGCTGTGTTAGAGGATGAGTGGAAGGCAGCTGTCCCTATGACCTCTCTCACCAGGCTAAGGTCCTCCTGTTCCCTTTCCCTCACACCTTACACCCACTCTCCCCAGCCCTTACAACTCAAAACTATGTATGGGAAGTGTTCTGGGCCCCAGTCGATCCAAGCAAACCAGCAGCCGAACTGTGTTACTGCTAGCCAAGCCAGCTGAGGCAGCTCAGGGTGACTCAGATGAAGAGACATGCAGAGGGGGCCTGCTCCCATATGGTGAGGAAGTAAGGAAGAAGGAATGGTCAGTGACTCGGGACGTCCCTGGCTCTCCAGTGGCAAATTCCATCTGAGCTGCATCACCAGACTGCTTCGTCCCTGGGACCTTCTCCCTGGGGCCTCCACCACCCACAGGTTCCCCACTGACCGGGGTCATCATCTCTCTGGGCGTCTGTCCAGCTCAGTACACTGGTTGTGTCCAGAGCCAGGATCCAGACTAGAACAAGAACATATTTCAAGGAGATGAAAGGAGGATACAGAAAGAGCAAAGACCTGTAACATGAAGCCCACAAAGAGAGCAAGACTGAGATGGGACGCTTCAGGCAAAAAGAGAACGATTGCTCCCTAGAGATGAAGACAGATGGAGAGAGAGGGGAGCATTTTTTTCCCTTCCCCTCCTGGACGCTGTGCCTCCTCCACCCACCCCTCCCATATTGCCCTCTGCTTCTCTGCAGAGGCCACCCTGCCTTGTCCTCCTAACCCAGCATCAGTCCCTCTTCCTCTAGGAGGCCTTCCCTCCACCTACATCCTGATAGCCTAAGTCTTACAATGTAGCACACAGACAGTTTTACATTTCTTATCTAATTATTGCATTACGTAATCTCCTAATCCAGTAACAGTGCATGTTCAGGAAAAGGAGAAGTTTATATTTCTCTAAATCACACCATGGAGTGCTAATTGTCAATAAATATTTCTCCATTTTGGGGAAGCCAAGATTCACACAACAACCAGGGTAAAATAAAACAGGATGTGTCCAGGCAACGTTATAAAGGGAGATTCAGGAATGCAGAGAATGAGGAACAAGTTCTGGTAAAGATGGAAGAAGTGAGTCAGAGAATCAAATACATAGGTGAAGAGAAGTGGCATGAGAGACAGAGTCCCACCAGGGTGACCCCGGGGAGCCCTGAGGCCTGCATTGCTTCATTCAGTTGACACCATCAGGCTCTGTGGTCATACTGACTCAAGAAATCGCCATTCCACACTTCCCTGCCCCAAACTTCTCCCTGTGGCCATCCTGGGCCCCATTCAGCCCTTCTACCTCTTTCCCCCAAGAGAGGAGGCTCATTCTTGCCTGGGAGGAGAGGGAGCTGTGTGGGTCTCTGGTGCTCATCGAACACTGACATTATGAGAGACCCCCCCCCCAAAAAAGGATACTGCCCACCTTAGCTCCCCCTTGGAGATGAGGATAAATAAGACATGGCAATGGCCACAGTAAGTTGAAGGATAAGTACAGAAATGACTGTAAGACAAGGGGATGTACATAAAAGTGGTTAAAGGGTTATGGGGGGTTTTAGGTGAATCAACAAGAGATAGGGGACATGGGTGGCAGAGAATGAGTCAAGGGGGCCAAGTAGGCCAAGCAAGCTCAGCTCTATTTTTACTTGTTGGTAAAACAAGCCCCACTCCCCCAACTTCCTTATGCTGAAGGGATCAGGACATGTGTCAAATGTCAGTGGGGATCCCGCTGTGACCCTGTGGCCATAGAGGAAAATCTTACTAGGATTGAAAACCTGAGAAGCTGGCCAATGGGAGCATGTCAGGACCGGGGTGGAAGCAGGAAGATCTGGCCTGAAATAGACAAGAGGGGCTGGCAGCCATTCTCTCAGATAGCCAGCGAATCCATTTCCCAGGCGTTTCATCCACTCCACTAACTGCCAAGGGAAGTAAAAAAAGATTGCCTAAAACAAGGAGCTTGCGTTGTACCGAAATGGACAGCTTAAGCCGCCCAGGTTCCTGTCCTGGCTCTTCCCCAGCCAGGGGTGGCCACCCCTTAGCGAGAGTCTAGAATATGCTGGACATCGACAGGCAATATTTCATTTACCTTCACAGCAGCCTGAAGGATGGAACGCATTATCTACCTATCCGTAAGTCCCATCGACATACTGATCTTCAAATAAGAAAACTTGGGCTCACAAAAGTTTTGCCTATGGACACATAACCAGCTAAGTGTCAGACCCTGACCAGGCCAGGTCTGTCTGCTCCAATGAGCACTGTTCCCCCATTTGCTGTATTTCACTGTGTGACCTCAAACACATCACTCAGCCTCTCTGGACCTCAGGGATTTCGCCTGCAAATTCAAAGGCTGGATGAAGTGGTTCTTAGAGCCTCCCCCCTCCCCTCCTCTGATCCTGAAATTATAGATATAAATGGAGAAAAAAGCAACCGTGGAAAGCAAGGGCCACATTGGGGGATGCAGGTTTTAGTGTTACGGGAGTTTCAGGAACGATGGCTGGCGGGGGGCTGGAAAAGACAGACAGGAGAGGGGCTATGGAGGCAAAGGAGAGGGACGGCAGGCCTGGCAGCAGTGTGAGGAAGGACCCCGGACAGGCCAAGGCAGCCCCATTCCTGTCAGGCTGTCCCAGGGACGTGATCTTAAGAAGCTGAGACACACAGCCTTTGCCCCAGCTCACTCCTATG
Organism: Hipposideros armiger; assembly: GCF_001890085.2. Lineage (NCBI taxonomy): Eukaryota > Metazoa > Chordata > Mammalia > Chiroptera > Hipposideridae > Hipposideros > Hipposideros armiger. Next base: position 4,147,730 of record NW_017731457.1, on the reverse strand, counting down.
AGGGGGCAGAGTGAGCCCAGCCCAAACACAGGCTATTTTAGGCGTTATGTTGTTTGGAGAGCAACCAGGTCAGAAATAGTGCTGTGAGTTAGTAGGCGCTGGTCCTTCTCCCACCCCCAGCTCTCCCAGTGAAATCACCAGGAATCAGGAGGCCTGCTCCAACATTCCAGGGAGCCTGTGTAACTGATGGGAGGCAGCACTCTCCTTCCCACAGGAAGGCTTGCAATAGAATATTTGACTGTAAAAGGGATTCTGGAAGAAGAGAGGAGAAGGAAAGAGGGATTGAGTCATAGAGAATGGAAAAGAGAGAGTGGGAAAAAGGAGAGAGAGCTCACGTGGCCAAGACTTGAGGAGACCTGGGGAAGGAATGGGAAATAACACAGTAGAGGGAGGGTTGAACAGAGGAGATGGACAAAGGGAAAGTGCAACAGAGGGTGAGTGGCTGGTGTTGGGAGAGCAAAGAGGAAGAACCAAGGGCAGGAGGTGAAGGGCTGGAGGTTGAGACCAGCGGCGCCAAGGCCCAAGCTGAACCAGAGCTCATGAGGTGTGGGGGGTGGGTTGGGGGAGATAGTCACAGAAAGTGTGATTCTGGTCTGGTCACAGACCACCTGCTGAGGGACAGATGAAACATCTTTCCCCGTTAGTTGGAACTGGAACTTCCCCCAGAAATCCACAGCCCTGTAACTCACCCTCTTATCTCTGACTCTACGGGAATCAGAGATCCAGCTATTACAACAACAGGGACTTTTCTCATTCTGTCCATTTGACCCCTTACAAAAGAGCCAAGGCGTCAAAGAGGTGACTGAGTCAACGCTGTTACTTTGGGGTTCAGTGAAAAGAGAGAAAGTGACAGTCCCTTGAGTCAGGCTAGATTCTGAGAAAGGCATTGCAGGGAGGTCTTCTGGGGGGCAGCAGGTGGTCAGGCGGCTCCTCATTGTGTGAAAAGTTCTCCAGAGGGCAGATAGGATGGAGGCAAGGCCATTTTACAGACAAATGAGCGGCAGGAACCAACATCGAGTCTAGGTTTAGAATATGTAGTGGCCCCAGCCAACTCATCAGAAACTCTGGCATGGGACCCAGTTCCACTAGGCTTTGCCTCAGTTTCTAATACATATCCGCCAGATGCCTCCAAGTCCCTTCTAGTTTGGGGACAGACCCCTTAGTGAGTCGGCCCTTTCTGTTTCCAAAGTACAGCGCCCTCTCCCTCCCTGCACAGGACACGAGCTGCCCCTGGGCTCCGGTGCCTGTGGGTGGAGAATCTTTTCTGGAATGGCATCAGGAGCACCCTTCAGGTCCAGGAGTGGGGACAGAATTGGTCACTGCCCTGGCAGGGCCCAGGCCATCCACAGAAAACGGCAAGGGCTTTTACAGCTGAGGCCCGGCAAGGCAAGGGACAAGGGCTCCTGGAATAAGAGATGTAGCAAGAGACGGAGGCTCAGCGCAAGTGGCTGGAGAGGCAGGGCAGCGAGGTGATTCCAAGGAGCCGCTTCAGGCCACTGCTCTTCCAGCTTGGGACTTGGCACTCCCAATCCAGACTCCCAGGTCCCTGTCTCCCTCTGACCCCCAAAGGTGGAAGGTAAGGCTTTGGGAGCATTTCTGGGGGTAGGACATGGGTGGGGGAGCTGGACTTTGTCCTCTCCACCCAAGAGAAGTAAGGGGTAACCACTTCCTCCTCGCGGCTAACTACTTTCTCGGGGACTCCAAACCACAACTAAGAAAAGGAAAAGGAATAAACAAGGAGCAACTAAATGGGAACAGTCCCGTAATGGGTTGGTGATCTTAAATTTCCAGCCAAGGTTGTTCTTTGTTCCCTGCCACCCTGCATCCCCACCTGACTCCCAGGGGCAACAGAGAAAACAAAGGCGGAGGCAGAATAAACTTAGGAAAGCGATCCAGCTGTGGTTGCCCTTGGTGTCTGTTTACTGAAAAATCCAAAATAAATATCCGTACACTTCCACCCACCTAAACTTCCTGTGAATCTGCTATCGGCTGTCTCCATGGATACTCCCAGTTGAACCCCACCACCTACACAAAGCATGATAGTGTGTGGACCCCCAGGCCAAATGCAGGACCCCATGGCACCCAGTGTCTCTGTCCAAAACATCCAGATCACATAGCCAAGGGTGCCTGACCCCAACAGGCCCCCAAATGCACTTGTACAATCCCACACACTTGCCTCTAGCCAATTTCCACCCTCTGTAGAATTCTTGGGTCACTCTTCCACTTCTAACCCAATGCCCTAGGAACTGACACCCTCATTTCTATCCCTACTCCTGCTGCTTCAGCCCGCCAAGTGTCTGCATCTGGAGGAAAAGGATAAGGCTTTTTCCCCAGTCACAGCAGGCAGCTCAGAGAAGCGTACTTCCTTGGCAAGAATTTACCCCAGTAACTCCTGGTCCCTTTCAGCCTCCACCACCCCACCCTGCACACCTCAAACCCCTGCCAGACAGGGCTGTTGACACAAAAGTGAGCCCTCAGGGGAACCTCAAGAGTCTGGACACATGGGGGAGTCAGCCATGCATCATCCAACACTGGGACGGAAAGAGGGAAACATAGAAGCGAGTCCTTTGCCAGGCTCATGTCCTAGACAGTCAAAACCCAGACAATCACATGGCACGCTTCGTGCCCTGTGGCCGCTGGGATATGTCCAAGAGGAGGGAGGGGCATTCTCCCGGGTTGGCCAGCACATGGGCTGGGCAGTACTGGCAGACAAAAGTCCACAGGATCATTAGCTTCTTTGATAACTTGTGGTGATCCACTTCTCCAAAGGAAAAGGAGGAAATATGAACTGTTCTTCCCCATGCTGAGCACCGGGGAAGGTAATCTCAAACACGGGGCATTTGGGGCCAGGCTGGCATAACATCCTAAGAGACAGGGACACAGGCAGAGAGCAGCAAAATCAGGGAAAAGTCCTCATACCTAGGCAACTGAAGTTTGCTCAATCGTTCCTGAACCCTCTCACACACGTACACACACACATAGCAGCACGCACACACACACGCCTCAGCAAGTCAGACTTCCAGAGCCAGAAAGTGGGTGGGTCTGAGCCATGAGTTAATCTATTTCCTGCCCACTTCTGGTATAAAGGGAGGCAGCAGCCTCCTTAACGGCACAGCTGCGTCTGGCTGCAGGGTCAAGGGCACTGTCAAGAGAGACACACACCCCTCTCTAGCAGCAGAATCGCCACAATCAACAGCAGCAGCAGCAGGACAAACAGCGAAGTCGCAAGGCACCTTAAGAACTTCAGGTAAGAGTAAAACAAACTCTCTATCTCTTATCTCAGGTTAAGGTGGAGAATACCCCTCCGCAGAATCTCCTCTGTCCAAGATCCCCACTTTCCTTTTGTTTATTCCCCCGCTCCCCCCCCCCCAGACCTGCAGCCCTAGGTTAACCCTGCTGTGGCAGTGACTGCAGAACCTGATGCCATCGTGGTTTTTTAATGAACCTTGGCCTCATGTTCATTTATCACCTGCCAGCGGCAAATACAAAAAGCCTGGCCCGTGGCCTAGATACCATCTCCCCACCCCATTCGCCATCCTTTTAGAGTCATTCCCTCATCAGCTCTTTTTCCCCTTGCTCTAGGATGCAGATGTCACCAGTCTTTGCCTGCCTAGTCCTGGGCCTGGCCCTCCTCTTTGGTAAAGGGTCCGCCTCATACCCTCGCCAGTCTCAGGCGGCCCTACTGGCCACAGACTTTGGAGTGAAGGTGTTTCAGCAGGTGGCACAGGCCTCCAAGGACCGCAATGTGGTTTTCTCACCCTATGGGGTGGCCTCGGTCCTGGCCATGCTGCAGGCGACAACAAGCGGCGATACCAGGCATCAGATCCAAGAGGCAATGCAGTTTGAGATTGAAGGTAAGCGATGCGGCAGAGTAGGAAGCAGGCACTCATGCTGAATTCACTGAGCTGTGTGGTATAACCATCCAGAAGCGGGGGAAAGGCTGACTCCAGCTTAGCCGAGCCAACTCCTGCACTGCCGTGTGACAGGAACCACCACATCTTCAGGCACCGCATCTTCAAATGCACAGGCCAGTGGATTTGGTGTAAAATAGCCTTGCTCACCACTTAGTAACTGCATACCCTTAATCCGTCTGAAGCTCAGTTTCCTCATTTACAAAATGGGGATAAAAAAGTACCTACCAAAGAGGGCTGCTGTACAGATTAAATAGAATTGCACCTATGAAATGTTTAGCATAGCTATTATTATGAGAAAAAAATTGGGGGTTCATACCTTAAAAACAGAGAAAAATATTCTAACCCAAAGAGAGGGTTAAGACCTGAGATTTTCTGAGGAGAAGGAGATGCAGAAGAGATTAAAGTTTGGAATGAAATCCCCCTCCAGAGACCCCTGGGGGAAAAGAAGTGCTCCATTCATGAGGGCAGGGGAAGGCTCCTCATGGGGGACGATGGCCCAGCTGGGAGCCCTGGGCTGAGCATGAGCCTGATATATCCTTTCCTCCCTTGGCACAGAGAAGGGCACGGCCCCCTCCCTCCGTCAGCTATACAAGGAACTCATGGGGCCATGGAACAAGGATGAGATCAGCATCGCCGATGCCATTTTTGTCCAGCGGGATCTGAAGCTGGTCCAAGGCTTCATGCCTCACTTCTTCCGGCTGTTCCGGACCACAGTCAAGCAAGTGGACTTTTCAGAGATGGAGAGAGCCAGGTTCATTGTCAACGACTGGGTGAAGAGACACACGAAAGGTGAGCAGCAGGCAGAGAAAGGAGGCCCATCCCAAGGACCTGCCAAAAAAGGGGACTTGGAAACAAATCCCAAATATCCCAACCTCTCCCTTTCAGCATTCTCGTCTCTGTAGACAGAAGGTCAAGTGCTTGAAGAATTAGTGTCATATCTTTCAGAATTAGGCCTTCTTATGAACCAGTTCTAAAGGCATCCCTAAAAAGTGCTGTAAGATTTCATTAGAACAGTTATAACCATGACGAGAATACACACAACCCTTCAAGACTGCAGCTTAAAGAGCAAAGTAAAAAAAGACTAAAGTTTCCAGGTCTGATCCTGCACAGGATCTCAGGCCCAGGGGAGTGTGGTGAGCTGGGAGGTTTTCTGAGACCCCTTAGGAAGATGGAACAAGTTGAAAATAGCTCCATTGGTTCACCTGAAGCCCCAGGCTATTTTTTTACTGGATGGCTTCACAGACACACGCCCCTTAGAGGCCTAGGAGCGGAAGGAATCGTCTAGGAGGATTAAGAAATACCTGGCTCCTGATCACCTGGTTTTCCCATAGGCATGATCAACAACATACTTGGCAAAGGGGCCGTGGACCAGCTGACACGCCTGGTGCTGGTGAATGCCCTCTACTTCAACGGCCACTGGAAGACACCCTTTCCAGAATCGGGCACCCACCACCGCCTCTTCCACAAGTCCGATGGCAGCACAGTCTCAGTGCCCATGATGGCTCAGACCAACAAGTTCAACTACAGTAAGTGCAAGACTCCCTTCCCCAAGTCCCACACCTACTGGACCTCATCCCTGGGTGTTCCCCTCTAAGGGAGGAGAAATCCTAGAATACACCCTAGCTTTAACAAAGACTTCCCAAGTAGGAGACGCCAGGAAAATTGGAGCAGCAGAAAGTAGCTTTATCTCATGCAAGATGAAGCTGAAATCCAGCAATTCCCTCAGGTCCACATTTGACCCCTTGACTCCCGATTCTCATCCTCATGTGTTTCTAGTGTGGTTACCTGGGGCCCACAAACCCTGCTGGGGGCAGGACAATGTCAAAGTTGAAACTAAGGAGATGAGGACTGGAATGAATTAGTGGCTGGGTATGTGGGAGAGGGGAGTGAAAGTAAGGAAGGCCAGAAAGAGACGAGAAACCAGAAGACACTGAATTGGCAGAAGAGAAGGTAAATGGGAATAAAAACATTGAATAGGAGAACAGTGGGTGTGGGAACCTCAAAAGCCAGAATGGAGAGCTAGCTTCCAGAGCGGAGGGAACAGGAGAATTAGTTGAAAACCCAGTGTCGGGTGAGAATCAACAATGTGCCATCTTGGTGTCTTCACAGCTGAGTTTTCTACCCCTGGTGGCCATTACTATGACATCCTGGAATTGCCCTACCATGGGGACACTCTCAGCATGTTCATTGCTGCTCCCTATGAAAAAGAGGTGCCTCTCTCTGCCCTCACCAACATTCTGGATGCCCAGCTCATCAGCCAATGGAAAGGGAATATGACCTGTCTGCCCCGCCTCCTGGTTCTGCCCAAGTAAGCCACCCCTTGCTCTCGCCACACTTAGCAATGCCCTTATCCTCTCTATCTCCCGCCTCCCCCCCTCCTAAAGGCACCACTCCCATGTTGTTTCCCAAATGTGATGTTTGCAGGGCAGGGACATGTGTGGGAGGCTGATGGGAAACACTGTGGCCTGGGTTTGATTAAGATTTCTCTGATGAGCTCTCCTCCCATCCCTGCTGGAGGGCAAGGAGTTTTCTAGACCATGCCCCCACACATACCACCCTCAGAATATCCAGCAAAAGCCAGCCAAAGGAAGAGCTAGAGAAATGATGGAGGTGGAGGGCTAAATCTGCCTTCACCCTTTTATAAATGCCCCTCACTCCCACCCCCATCTCCTCAAGTCAACATCCAAACAATGGGGACAAAAGAAATCACTTATGCAGATGGAGTGGCCAGAGCTACAACTTCTAGCTGGCTTCCAACAAAGCAGATTTTTAAAATCCTTCTGCAGAAGCAAGGCTTCATAATTCCAGAGTTGTAGGGAAGCCTCCATCATGCTTACCCCAAATTTCCAGATACTATAATGCCAGGCTCTGGGAAAATTTAGTTGGTTCTCTCTCTCTCTCTCTCCCCACCCCCCCCCTCAAAAATTGAGGTAATTAGTTGTGCCCTGATGGGAAGCAGAGAACACCCTAAAGCCTCACTGCTTGAGCCCTCTTCAGGGTTAGCTCTCAGAAGCACAATCTACAGACCAGATTTTTATTCAAATAGCCTTACAAGAGAATTTGCCCTTGGCCCCCCAGCCAGAATGAATAAACTATTGCCTTATTTGAGGAAAGTAATTAGTCATAGGTTCGAGGGGGTTGGGAGATTGCAAAAGAATGTCCATTAATAGAAGCTCAGCAAGGAGAGAGACCTTGCAAACAGATGTGAAACAAGCAGCCTTCCTCTTCTACTTTATCAGTTCCCATCTTGTGGGGCTGCTGGGTTGATACCTGGTAGGGGACTGGGGGAGGTGGTGCTGGTGGCCAGAGGGGGCCTGAGCTTGAGCTGTTTCCTGCTCCTGTCTACAGGTTCTCCCTGGAGAGTGAAGTTGACCTCAGGGCGCCCCTGGAGAACTTGGGGATGACAGACATGTTTAGTCCAAGCCAGGCGGACTTCTCGAATTTTTCAGGTAAGAGATTTTCCTTCCACTTTGTTATCCTGGTGGACTGTAGGGCCCCTAAGAGGACAAAGGGGCTTTTCCCTGGGAACCATGGTTGATCTACTTTTGCATCCACCTCTGTTTCAGATCGAGAGTCTCTCTATGTATCGCAGGCCCTACAGAAAGTGAAGATCAAGGTGAATGAGAAAGGCACAGTGGCGTCTTCCTCTACAGGTGAGTAAGGCTTAGGTGAGGCCTGATAAGTCTCAGCCCAAGGCTTCTAGGAAGGGCTACTATGGCCCCCAAACCCGAGAAGAACCCTCTCTGCCCTGCTCCACCAGGCCTCTCCTAGAAGAGCAGCACTTTCTGTGGGGAGAGCATCACCACCCTTTCCCCACTGTTTCTCAGCCTAGAAAATGGGCCCACTTTCCCTGGGACCCTGTTCCTTCACCCAATAGCTCCTGAGGTCCCCTGAATGTGAAAGGCCTCCTAAAGGGGAGCCTGGTAACAGTGACTAGTAAACTTAAGGAACTTGCTTATCAATAAGCCCTAAAAGGGTTTAGATAAGCATGTTTGTAAGAGAAGAGCTGATAGAGCCCTACCAAACTCCTGGAGGAAACCAGGCCTCAGAGGACTATCCTAAACTTTTAAGGTTCATGTCCAGCAGAACAACAGAGCCTCCTAAAAATCGCCCCCCAGTGCTGACGCCAGACAGAAGGCTGATGTCAATGGATCACTCGTGATCAATCCAGGACGTCCCTCTGTCCTAAGACATTGTCTCTTCTCTTCCAGCCATTATTGTCTCAGCCCGAATGGCCCCCGAGGAAATCATCATGGACAGACCCTTCCTTTTTGTGGTGCGGCACAACCCCACAGGTGAGTCCAAAGCCCACGATACTCTACCCTTTCCCCAATTCTCCTTGTTTGGGGCACCAGTCCAGACAGGTGTAGACACTCCCTCTTACCCCAGTACTCTAGGAAAGGAATCCATAGCTCTGTTCCACTTTCTCCCCTCAAAGGCAGTGCTCAATCACAGAGTGCTGTGCCAGGACGCCAGTCAGCTTAGTCACTAAAGCAGCTGTGACTCCAGACATTTCATGCATCTTCTCATGTCTCAGTTCATCCATACACTTCAAGATTGGTGAGCTATGTCATTCCTTCCAATTCTCATCTCCCATGATTCTTCCGTCCTCAGGAGCGGTCCTTTTCATGGGCCAAGTGATGGAACCCTGACCATGGAAAAAGAAGCCCTCATCTGGGACTGAACTGGAGATGTATCAGAGAAGGAGAAACTCTGAAGAAAAGAACTTTTATTGTAATCAATCTTTCTGAGGAAAGAGAAGACATTTATTTTTCTTTTTATGGTAAATCTGCCTCGTAGACCTCAGCCTCTCCCAGCGGTGGGAAAGAGGACCTTTCAGTAAAACTCCTCAGTGGATACCCTGGGAGAGACCTCCGAAGCACAGCTCCCTGAAGGTCTCCAAACTGGACTGTAAAACTCGCAGAGCCACTTGTGCAGCTGCTTCTGCCCATTGCTCTACCCATATGGCTCTTCAGACCTGGATTCCCACTGAGGCCCTGGCAGGACGGCACCGCAAGGCTTACAGGAGCTTTTGTGCACTTGGTAGGAACTATTTGTGTTCTAGTCACGTTGCCATCACTCTTGCACTGTCTGCCACTGCTGAGGAAGCTGGCAGCAGGCCAGAGAAGGCCAACAGAAGAAACACCCTTTCATTGCAAGGTCCATCCTTCCCCAGCTCAGAGGTACTTCGGCCTGGCACAGCAACTGCCTACCCAGTACGGAGACCCACCCTGGCCTGGCCGTCTCCCTCCCCAGAAACAGTGAGCATATATTATTTTGGAGTGTAGGTGACTTGTTTACTCATAGAAGCAGGTTTCTGCTTCCTACAAACTTTATTTTGCAGGAATAGAGGAAGGTGAGATGTATGCCTGGCTTGGCTCCAATCTCCTGGTGGGGAGGATGGGATGCCAGGGGTGTGCTTGAATATTTATCACATCCTTGTGTGCTTGTTAGAGAGAAAGAGGACTATCAAGAAAAGCCTATTATTTAAACTTGCTTATAGTGTTCCTTTGTGGTCTGTGTCATTGCAACTCAGGAGTCTGGTCACTTAACTGCCATAAACCTCAGGGTGGCAAGCACGAGGGGCTCACACTGCCACCTTGTGGCTGCCTGAACCCTATTGCTCCTCTCTTCCTTACTTTTTCACTTGATGGATTAGGACCCCTGCCAAGATTATCCAACTTCAGCCCACTTTAGACCAAAAGGATGTGGTAGGTGAGAGAGACTAGAGCAAAGACAGAATGGTTTCAAATTTTTCCAATATATTTAGGAGCAGGAGTACAAGGGGCTGCAAGACAGAGGAGGACAGAACTTTCCCCAATTATAGGTGACTCACAGCTGCATTGGTGACTCACTTCAATGTGTCATTTCCTGCTGCTGTGTATGAGCAGTGGACAGGGGGGGGGGGAGAGGGAGAGAGAGAGAGAGAGAGAGAGAGAGAATGATAGAGACAGTGAACTTGGGCTCAACTACCCTAGTTAGATAATCTTTCTGAAAACCAACTAGCTAAGGGGTATGGCATGAAGACAAACTTATTGAAGAACTGCTCATAGATGTCAAATGTATGCAATCTAATAGAACTCTAATCACCCCACCATGCACCTCAGTGAAAAAAATCTTTGTTCTTTTTTCATTATGCACTGGACAGTCACAGCCACACACAGTACTCAAAAGGATACCCAAATGTGGGGTCCAATGTTCTTGAAATTGTGTTGAATTATATATGCTTTTTTACTCCTGACATATAAACAAGTAAAAATGTTTTAAAAAAAATTAAATAAATAAAAATATTCTCAAATAGTCCTTGCCTTTACTTTCCACGTTTCACACAGCACAAAATCAAAATTCTGTCAGTTCATAGCCCTTTTGGGTGAAAGGGATCTTTAGGAAACATACACGCATGGAAGCAGGCATGTTGACCTGCCACAGGCAAGTCCACAGGGTTGTCTGCCGGGGCTCTGTGAGAAGACCCCAAGGACACGTGTGGGTGTGATTTTCTCCCTGGGCATCATCCTCAAAAAGGAAAGAGGGTTCCCCCAAACACTTACACCCACCCAGAGAGGCCTGCTCACACCCATGGTCCCTAGGAGCTCCCATCTTTGTTCTTGCCATTTTCTTCTACCGCCAGATGCCCCCACCCCTTGCAACTTCCCCATTTCTCAAAACCCAGACTAAGTCCACTTCCTCCCCTAGCATTCCCATGGATCCAGTCAACGTCATCACTCTCCACTTGGCATTTACCGACTTTTCCTTTTCCTGGTGTGTAACAGTGCTCGTATTCATGTATGCTCTTTAACTCTGAGTGTGCATGTTACCCGCCACCTCCACCCGCCCCCCCACCCCCCATCTACATATCAGGTTCCTTGAAAACAAGGCTCTTTTGTTATACACACTCATCACATCCTCCTTAAAATGGCACCCTAAAAAGTCTTTTATTCTCTTCCTCTAGTATCTTGAAGGCTCCTTCCCAGAAGACATATGTCTCCCCATTAGTTTCTGTTCATATATTCAAAATAATTTTTAAACTGAAAAAAATACCAAGAACTGTCATAACAGTGTGCCATCCAGCTCCAGGACCATCAAGACAGAACTGTAAGGGCCGGCTGAGTGGCTCAGTTGGTTAAGAGCTCGCTCAAGAGTTTGAGCTCTGAGCAACAGCGGTTCGAGTCAGCCCGAGCTGAGCAGCCGTGAGCTGCCAACAGGTGGCGGGATGGCTCAGCTAAAAAAAAAAAAAAAAGACAGAACTGTAAATCCAGCCCCCAGAAATCTTGGTCATATATTAATAGGAAGTAATTATCATCTGGAAGGTCTTGGTCAAAACACTGTCTGATAGTTAAGAGGTAGTGACTTCTCTGTCACTGGAAATGTTCAAGGACAGCCAGAATGACCACTTGGTGGGTATGCTTCAGCTGTCAGGGTAGAAGACAAGGTGACTTTTTTAAATGATAAAAAACACACGCTCATACTAACAAATTCAAACAGTTCAAAAGGGTAAAAGTGTGAACTTAATAGGCCCCAGTTTCTTGGGTGTTCTCTTAGAACTTTGCTAAGCATATTTAAAATATTCATTACTTTCACAAAAATAAGATCATAATACATATGTGTGTGTATATATATGTATATACATATATATGCATATATGTGTGTGTGTCTATATATATATATATATATATAGACACACACAATATATGATTCTATCACTTGTTTTATTTACCTAAAGGTACATCCTACACACCTCTCCCTAATTCTTTTTATCAGCTGCATATATAGATGTACTATAATTCCTTAACTACTGAAGATGGACATTCGGGTTTTTCATGGCTTTTTAAAATTGTCATTGTTGTTACCAACAATGCTGACAGGATGGACAGGACATCCTTGTACATTTATCCTGGTGCACATGTGCTCATATATCCACAAGATAACTTCCTAGTGATGGGGCTAAGTATCTGTTAAGGACCGCCCGATCCTGCAATTATATGATTATGGTAATACAAACATTTTCAAATGGTACAAAACAATCAACAGTGATCATTTGGTTAGAATCTTAACTTTTCTCAAGCTTAAATAAGTCTTCACAACTTTTGTAAATAAGCCCACTGCTGTGAATAAAGATAGATTTTAGACTTTGAACTAAAAAGAACCTTCACATTATCATTCTAAAATTATGTTAGATTTCCTTGGAGCAAATTTTGATCATGATGTAAATCCAGAAAGGGTATTCATTGATTTACTCACTCCCCAATCATTCAGCATGTACTAAAGGGCGTCTCACAGAACTTTCTAGTCGTGTTTCCCTCTCAAAGTTCATCAGTGGCTTTCTTGGGTGCTTCCAAAGTGATGAACTAAGACGTTCAGGGGGGTTGGGGTTGTTTGATGCCTCCTCCTAATGGATTCCTCTCTTTAGGTTCGCCTTCTTCAAGCTTTCTCTTTGCCCATGAAGCTGATGTAGTCAGACGGCTCCAAAGCCCATTCAAGCCTGGAAGGAAGGTCTTCCTCTCTCCTCAGACAGCCAGGGGGAACCAGGGTAGGACCCAGAGGAAAGGAGGCCCAGCATGGGTGGTTCACTAAAGCTACTCTCAGCTTCAGAGGGAGACGCTCTCTTTTAACCTCAGTGAGTTTTCCATCTTTCCTTTCCTGTGCAACTGGCAAGCTTTGTAGGACCAAGACATGGTTGTAGAAATTGAGAAAAAAAGCCACAGACGCCATTTGGCCTGCTTGCAGCTGGCTTAGGCCATAGATGCAAAAACTAGATATGGCCTGATCCAGTTTACAAGATGCTTTTACACTGAAATGTGTGACCAGAACTTCAACTGGTACTAAAATATTCCTCTTCCTGCAAGAATAATTCCTTCCCCTTGTATAGATTCCCCTTTGGGCTAATAGGCATAGCTGGGGTATGAAGGCAACAGTTCAAGAATTCAGGGATGCCAAGACCCAGATATATCTTTCATCCGCCTTACACCCCGAAAATATGACCAATTTCAGGCACTGTGCTAGTTATTGAGGAGTTACCTATATTTGCTTAGAAACCGAAAGAGCCTCATTTTTCCACAAGATGCTTCAAAAAGCAGAACAATTTAGCCTTAATTCTGCAGTGCACAGTTCAAAAACTGTTCATACATGCTGAGAAGGCTTCGAAAAAAAGAATTCTTTAGCAGACCCCATCGCCGCAGAGGGTGCTCCAGAAAGTGTCCCATTTAACAGTGCCCTCTGCTTTTCTGATATTTTGAGGACAAAGATGATGGCGCAGCTTCACAGTGTGAAGCCTGCCCAGCCCTGCTTGGCTTTGCCTGGGCCCCCTCCTTGGCTGTTCTGCGTCTCTCTCCCTCTCTCTATTTCTTTAGAGATGAAAACCCAAAAAGATCTGCTTCTAGCATCCCTACTGCAGATTTCTTCTAAACCTCACACAGTGGAATTATGTATCTGCCTGCCCACGTATGGGCAAGGAGTATGAATTTTGTAAATCCCTCAATGGTTAAAAAAGAAAAGAAAAGAAAAGAAAAGAAAAGAAAAATTCTATCAGAGTGAAACTTGTCAAGGAGACACCATCCATTTTCCAAACCATTTTTTAAGGTGATTTCTCAAGTAAGTTTTGTTGTACTAATAGTAGCAAACATTTATAATATGTAGAGATAAGGAAACTAAGACAGAGAGAGGTTGAGTAACTTGCTGCCATATTTTTGCTTAGCTCCAGGCAGATGGGCATCTCCGTGTTCTTTACCACTGCACCCTATCTGTATGCCTTCTCCATGGCATCTGTGAACAGGTCTCCGTGAACACAGAGCAGGACTCAGTCACAGTGGGGAGCAAAGGTCCTGCCCTCACATGCCAGTCACCAGCATGTTGTGCATTTACACCTTTGCCTTATCAGCCTGAACGCCCCCTACCTGAATGTAGCCTTTGATCCCCTAGCCACCAGATGTCGCTTTGACTCTAGTGGAAAGCTCTTCTTGGAAGCAAAGCAGCTGTGGCTTTAACCAAAATCTTGCCAAGTTTCAACTCCATTCAATTTAACAAGTATTTATTCAAAAGCTTAACTTTGTATTGGGTGTTGTGAAACACTTTTTTAAAAGTGTAAGTTATGTTTTTGACTATCAAGTACCTAAGGAGAACAGACACCAAAAAGCCAAAATACTGTGAGTCGTTGCAAAAATGATTGAAAGGAACATTGTAGAAATGATCACCATCCAGACTAGAGCATAATGGCTCATCAGGAGCGGTTGCTTGATTGAAACTTAAAGGATGAATAAGATGAATTTAGGTCTGTGGGGAGGGAATTTATGTCCATAGCAGGGCATCCCAGAAAACAGTGTGAACACAATCACAAAGTAAAAATAATAGCAAGTCAGGTTCAAGGAACACACCTGAGGATCAAATTCCAAGTTGCCAGGTTGGTTTTCAGACTGCTGCCTTACTCCTCTGACAACACAGCCAGAGAGAGCTGTCTCTCCCTCTCTTCCACATACCCACTCCTACTCTAGTTAGGCAAGTCTTATCAGTGTCCCTTGAATAAGCCATGCTTTAAGTTACCCGTCATGTCCCAGATGTATAATCCGTAAGCCTAGGAAAAAGCAGTGTCATTGACCACAATGGGAAACCAAGAGATGGAATGGTTTCAGGAAAAGGCAGGAAGAAGTAATTATTTTTGGCAAGTGAAGTTTGAGATGACAATGGAATTTTCAAATAGGGGACCCAATATACATTTATTCAACAAATATCAGATGCCCGCTGTGTCAGGCACTGTGCTAGGCACGGTAGAAACAGCCAAAGAAGGCAGTTTATTATCTAGCAGGAGTAATAGATAGTAAACATGTACTATTAAATATGAAAGTAGAATTTAGCATATTTTGGATAAGTAAGATTTAAATATCTAGATTTGACAACCATGTATACGCTCAGAAATGAAGCCAATCAGCAAGCACTGTACAGGGTGTTGTGAAAAAACAAAAGATGAATAAGACACCATCCAATGAGGAGCTTACAATCCAGCTGAAGAGATGAGGTGGACTCACACATGTGGCCAGTGGACAATAATGGCATGAGATGCACCAATGGCAGCGTCATGTCCAGGCAGGGTACTAGTGTGATTTGGGGCTACTCCACTGCTACCCCAGGAATTTGATTATCTGACCCTCTGCCAGAGTCTTACCTACCCTCCATCATCCCATCCCCACTTCATCTCCTCCTGGACCAAAGTCCTGGTGGGTGCATAGATTGGCCAAGTCCAGCAGACATGCCCATGCTGTGGGTACAAAGAAGGCTGCAAAAGCCACTATCTGGGAGATTGTCCTAGCTCCCCTAGACTCATAAGATGGATAATCCTAAACCCTAGGAAGGGGGTTTAGAACTTGGAAGGTGAAAAAGAATGGCAAACATCAAATGACATTATGAGGGAACTATGAACTACTAAATGTGCAAAAAATAGGAGCAGAGAGCATCACTAGAGGGAGAAACTCAGGTTATAGACTTATAGAGATGAAAGGCTTCAGAGGCCACGAGGGCCACTCTTCTAACCACTGCAGGAACCACCTCTACAACCAGATGAGGAAAGACACCAGGAGGTGCCAGCATGGTTTGTAGGGTGACAACACAAACACCATCCACACCTATAAAGAAGCTCACCTCTTCCATTTTGCCATTTATACAAATAGCGCCACTTTGATTCTTCTCTACTTAGATGAGTTATCAATTTCAGTTGATTGGCCTATTTCAGGTATCTTTCCGATTTGTCCCTCTCCATTTCATCCTTGTGCTTGGATTCCCAAAACTGCCTCCTAGATGACCTTCTAGCCCTCCATTTGTCTTTTCAAATTGTGCCCCACATCAGTTTAAGGTTAATTTTCTTAAAACTGTTTTCTCTAAGTTATTCACTTGCTCAGATGACCATAATGACTCCCAAACTGCCACTGCATGAAATCGGAACTCATTTGCAGACAAAAGCCATATTGGATCCACTAACTCATAGATCCTCTACATTCATTGTTCACTAACAATGAAGAAATCCAGTCCAATGTCTTCTAACTATTAGTTTAAATCACTTGAATTCTATGATTCTACCTGCACTAAACCCATGTTTCTAACAATCCTCTCACGAATCTTATCTTTTCTGTGGCTAGGCATACCACATTGAGACAAGGAATTCTAGGAAGTGTCAGCTTTCCCAGGAGTGTAAGAGTTTACATCTCTAGAGCTTCCAAACTTCCACAGGCTATTGCCTCACTCTCTGCTTTATGTCCTTACCTCACCACCACTCATTACTTCCTTATATACAACCTCTCCTCTCCCCCATGAAAGAGAACACACCTCTTTCCACTTGTTATGCCTTCTGCCCTTCTTGCACACTCCCATTCTTTCTTTTCACTCCATAATGATTTACCCTTTTAAATCTAACAACTTGCTTCAGTGATATTATTCTTGACCTAAAAAAAAACCACAAGATAGTTCAGCCAATATCTATGCCATTGCCAAGCCTAAGGTATAGGCAGAGGAAAAAGGGAAATGAAAAAAGAAAAAAAGAAAAAGTAGTAGAAGAGAGAAGTTGGAAATGGGAAATAATGATAATTGCTGCCATTATCTAGTGTTTAAAGTATGCCATATACTTTCTATACATCCACAAACAACCTTGCAATGTAGGTATTTCTATCCTCATGTTTAAAATGATGAAATGAAGAGTAAAATGACTCACCTGAGGCTAGTAAGGGTCAGAGACCAGATTGCATCCCAGGTGAATTAAGGCTATCCTCTTGCAACTACAGCATATTACCTCTATACCAAAGAGTAAGAAAAGAACATAAAGCGGAGACAGGTAAGACCTTACCAACAATTGCTTCAAGTGCTACTAAAAAATAACAGCACCATTAGTTACCAACGATTATCTAGAAAGAGTCATTAAGTTTTTAGTATGACAAAGTTTAAGGTGTTCTCTTTTACGCAAACTCCTTTACTGTACTACACAGACACACACACTGGCATACACACTCATACATGCACATCCTCAGCTAAAAAGCTCGTATTACAATTTACATGCTCCTGATCTTTACACTTGTGTCTGGATTATATTCGTTCCTTTTTAGTTCTGACCCATGAGAACCGTTTAAGGTTCTCTTTATTTCTCCTCTTTTGCCTTAATTCATGTTTCTCCCCCCTTTCCTTACATCACTTTTATATCAGCTCTTCCTTTTATCTTTTATTCTCATCTCCTTCATTACCTACACATTTCTCTTACTTTAAGAGGGTGTTCATCTAGCAGGTTCTCAGTAGATATCTATTTTGAGCTCTATATTTTCTTTATGTCTGCCCCCCCTTTGTCTTTCAGTCTTCCTAGTCATTCCTCTTTCCCTACACCCAGTTCCCACCCTGCTCCTTCTCAATCGCCCACACCTCTTCCATTAGCCTCCCCTACTTCCTCACAAGCCCCAGTGATCCTCCCATCCACCTCGCACCCCTTTTCCCGCCTTTTCCCCCCAAGGTTCTAAAGCGCGAGGACCTCATTGTCCTCCCCCATCCTTCATTCAGCCCACAGGACAGCCTTGTTACCATGACGACAGAGCTACTCAAAGCGAAAGTCAAGGACCTGGTTGCCATGGCTTCCGCTTCTCCGCCTTCATCCCCGCCCGCGCGCCCCGCAGCGTTGGCGCCTGCGCAATGCTCAAAGTGAAGGGGCGGAACGGGGCGGAGTTTCAAGCCAGAGGGGCGGGAAGAAAGAAAAAGGATAAGAAAGGGAGTGGAGCTGGCGCCTACGGTGGCCGGAGAGGGACGCGCCAAGCCGGAGGGTGCAGAATGGTAGGCTGGGCGAAAAGGGAGGGGAGGGGGAACCGAGGGGCGTGGGCTGCACCTGCGGGGGTCCTTGGGGGCCGCCCTTTGTGGGAGCCGCTCTTTCTTCCTCCGGTCCTCAGAGGCCCTCACTTTCCTGGACGGGTGGGAGAACCGGCCTCAGAAGGAAGAGCAGCTGGAAATGGCTTTAGGGAGAAGGGGCGGGAAGAAGGCATATTAGTGGGACGAGAGGGGGCTGATTTAGGGGGTGGCTGGACCGTCCCGAGCCAGGGGGAGCGCACGGGTCGCGATCCAAGGCGTCTCGACCACTGCCGCAGGGAAGTCGCCCGAGGAATAGGGGCGCGAGGGCCTATTGGCAGTGGGGAACGCGGGTCACACTCTGTCCCCGTGCAGCCTTGAGAGGAGTGGCGGCCGGTGGGGTTAGTCCTGTGTGGGAGGGGATAATTTCCGGGTCCGAGGAGTGGACGTCCTGCCTCGGTTTATAGTCCGGTTTGCCTGGAGGTTGGGCGAGATGAGGAAGCTAAGTGGGCTTGAGGGCTTGCTCTTGGGGACCCAGGCTTTGGAATCCCGACTCTGGTGCTCTTTGCTCTCTGTCCCCACCCCATTCTCTTTCCGGAACCCAGGCCTTCCGTCTTCCTGCCCGCCCCTACCCCCATTTTAGACGCTCACGGCTCCCTTGCGCCCCTGTGTTGCCTTCCCCCCACGCTAGCAGCGCTTCCCCTTCCTCAACACCAAAAAACAAAAACAAAAACAAAAAAACACTTGAATTCTGATCTTTAGCCTACTAAACTAGTACTGTTCCACACACCCAGGGATTCCAGCCCTGGTAATATCCGTGGAGAGAACTGCAGGGAGAAGGCGATAACTCCAGGATGTGGCCTGGACCCCCTGGAACTGGGTAGCTAGGGATGCACGAGGTATCGAGGGCTCTGCACCCCTTCCCACTCTACCCAGCTTCAGCTTTGGCACACAATCATTCCCTAGGAAAGCAACCTTGGATTGCTGTGCCCTAACTGAGGAAGTGATAGGGAAATTGGTCACCTGGTATCTGGGAAGGAGTGAGCACGCAGCAGGAAGCACCGTAAAAAGGAGAGAGGAGTATCAATAGCCAAATGTCTGAATGGCGAGGAGAGAGAAGGGTGGAATTTGGGGGTCCCAGTACCATATGGTTATGTGAAGGATATTCCTTGGCATTGGACTGCACAGGAGGGCAGTGTGACTAGGATGGGGTGGAGAACTGAGGCAGCTTCTCCAGGAACAAAATACCAGATTTCAGCGTGGTGGTGGATAGAATGGGCGTGGAAGAAAGCAGACATCCCTTTGACATCACCTATGGGCTGCTTGTTACTGTGCTAGGCATTTTACTTACTTTAGAAAAACAGGGTTAGGAAGCAGGAGGTCAGAGAATAATAATAGTGACACCTAATGTGTTACAGTGCTTACCATGTGCCAGGTACTATTGCATGTAGCAACTCATTTAATCCATCTTAACAGCTCTGTAAGGTAGGTACTTTTAGTATCGCCATCTTACAGACAAGGAAACTGAGGTTCATAGACAAAGTAATTGTCCAAGGCAAATTATTTAACTAGTAGAACCAGGATTTGAACCCAAATGGCAGACAGACTCAGAAACTCTGACACCCCCCAGAAGGAAAGGCACCAGCTGGTAGGAATACCCAGAGTTGAGAGCAAGGGCTGATTTTTTTAAGAAAGTAGAGGCTGTGAGTGGAGAAGTGTTAGGTAGAATGAGTGTTTTTGAAAGAAAAACTCAGAGAACCAAATCTCTGCCTCTCCTCCACTCCATCTCCCCACCAGATGCGATTCATGCTGCTGTTCAGCCGGCAGGGAAAGCTGCGGCTGCAAAAATGGTACCTGGCCACATCAGACAAAGAGAGAAAGAAGATGGTTCGGGAGCTTATGCAGGTTGTTCTTGCTCGCAAGCCCAAGATGTGCAGCTTCCTAGAGTGGAGGGACCTCAAAGTCGTCTATAAGAGGTGACTCCCGCCTACTTTCAGACCTGCCTAGATCCTGCTTGACTGGGGCCTGGCAATGGGTTTAAATGGCTGATTAATAAGTGGTCCCTAGGTCAGGGAGAACTGGGAGCTAAAGACATCTGAAGGGCAGTGATGAACTCCAGCTTCCTTTCCTTTCCAAACTCACCTTGAAGTCTTGTTCCCTGCGTGGTTTTGCTCAAGCCTGACACCTATGCCACATACCTCTTTCCCAAAGTCCCTACATGTCTTTTGCTGTCTCAGTCAATAGTCATAAATCCTGCGCCACTTTTTTTTCTTAAGGTTTTTATTAAAATATAGCTAATGTACATCATAGTAATTCAACAGTACCCACTTGGTCCTATACAAAGTTATTACCATATTATTGAGTATATTCCCAATGCTAAAGAAGAGATTATAAGTCCAGCAACCATCTGACACTGTACCACAGCTATCACAATATCACTGACTATATTTTCTACGCTGTGTTTTACATCCTCAAGATTTGTTTGTTTTATACCTGGAACTTTCAACCTCTTATTCCTCTTTATCTTTTTCACCCTTTTTAAAATTTTCAATCATTCAATTACAGTTGGTATTCAATATTACTTTATATTAAATTTCAGGTGTACAGCACAGTGGTTAGACATTTATATAATTTACGAAGTGATCCTCCTGACTAGTACCCAACTGGCACTATACCTAGTTATTACCTTATTACTGACTCTGTTCCCTGTACTTTGCTTTACATCCCCATTACTATTTTATAACTACCAGTTTGTATTTCTTAATCCCTTCACCTTTTTTACCTGGTCCCCAACCTCCTCCCTTCTGTCACCCCCATAGATCTAGTACCCATCTGACACCATACATAGTTATTACAATGCTATTGACTATATTCTTATGCTATACCCTACGTCCCCATAACTACTGTGTTAACAACCAATTTGTACTTCTCAATCCTTTCCTCTTTTTCACCTACCCTCAACCCCCCTCTCATCTGGCAACCATGAAAATGTTGTATCTATGAGTTTGTTTCTATTTCATTTGTTTATTTTGTTCTTTAGATTCCACTTATAGGTGAAATCATATGACATCTGTCTTTTGCTGTCTGACTTACTCCACTCAGCACAATACCCTCTAGGTCCATCCATGTTGTCGCAGATGGCAAGATTTCATTCTTTTTTATGACTGAGTAATCTTGCACCACTTTTCCCAACACACACACATGCACTCACGCGCACACACACTCAAACACACTCACCCTTTCCAGTCCCTTCTCTGAGCAGGTGAATTAGGTGGCTCAGGTTTTTGCTGAGCCAAACTGAGCAGGTCAGATATCAAGAGGAAAGAGCTTGGTCTTTGCTTGTTTTTCTTAATGGCCAAGCGAGTTCCTTTTTGCATACCCTGGGGCTACCCTGCCTGTGTCCAGTAGCCACGCAGACCCTGGGCTGAAAAATGGAATGAGCTCAGAATGCCTGGGTCCTGAAGCAGGCCCAGTAGCTCTCCCAGCTCTCTCATGCACCCCTGTCCTCAGATATGCCAGCCTCTACTTCTGCTGCGCCATCGAGGGCCAAGACAATGAGCTCATCACACTGGAGCTGATCCACCGATATGTGGAGCTCCTGGACAAATACTTCGGCAGCGTAAGTCTCCCCATGCTCTCCAGTTTCCATTCTCAGAAATCCCCTCTTTCTTCCAAACTCTGGGGCCCTTCTACTCTCTGCCCTAGGAGTCCCAGGAGAGATGAAGTTGGAGCAATGAGAACAGTAATTAATCCCCCTCTTTAAGCCTTAAACCTATTAGCCATGCTCCTTCATCCGTCCAGGGGAGAAGGGTGGGGACCAGAATCTGCCACTTAATCAGTCCATCTAGAGCTCAGCTCAGACTTCTCACAAAAGGACAGAGGCTATGTTCAGATTTTATCAGTGGTTCCTGACCTTGACTTTGCATTGGAATCTTTTGGAGAGTTTTTTAAAAATAGCAATGCCTGGGTCCCACCGCAGAGGTTCTGAATTAACTGATCTGGGGTATAGCCCGGGCATTGGCAGTCAGCTCAGATCTTAGATGGGGAATAGTAATAACTCCATAATTTGTATTCCACCTAACAGTTTACCATGTGCTTTTAGATTCTCTTATTTGCTCCTCATTGCATTCTACAAGTAGGTGTTGATGTCTCCATTTTCAGATGAGAAAACTAAAGCTCAGAGAAATGAGATGACATATACAGCTAGGTGGTTAGTGTGGAGAGCCCTGCTTGGATATCCAGTTTTTTTGATCCAGAATCTCCTCCTTCCCTTCCCTTCCCCACAGTACCTAGGAAAGGAGGCTAGCCCAGCTGCTGGTGGGAACAATGTCACAGGTTTGGGGGGGAAGGCAACAAGAGTCATAGTCAAGAGCAACTAATATTTTATGATCACAGAGAAAGAGGCAAGAGAAGGAGAAGGAAAAGCTGAACCAAGTCTTAAGGCCTAGGGGTTGGGAGGACATAGACCTGGGACAAGAACCCTAGGTGGGAGGAGTGGTCGTGAAGAATATGTGGAGCTGTGTTGAGAAAAGAGGTGGGGCAGCTGGGGTGCAGGTGGGGTAGGAATGCACTTCAATACTCAACTCTGCCTTCTCCCCCTCCTTCCAGGTATGCGAGCTGGACATCATCTTTAACTTTGAGAAGGCCTACTTCATCTTGGATGAGTTTTTGATGGGCGGTGATGTCCAGGACACCTCCAAGAAGAGTGTGCTGAAGGCTATTGAGCAGGCCGACCTGCTGCAGGAGGTAGGGGCCTGGGACAGTGAGGAGGAGGAGGAGTGCTGTGGTGGAGGGTGCCCTCCCTGCCCTGGACACCCTTCCAGCTGGCCAGAGCCGCCACCTTCCCACCTCTGCCGAGGGGGCCCTCTCCCTGTGGCGCCTGGCCCTCACAATGCCCAGTTGGCCAGCTTTTTCTCAAGCCCTGACTGCTTGGGGTGGGAGGTGGGGGTGGCGACAGTCTACCTGTGTCAATTCTCCCCTCCTTCCCCCAAGAACGAGGTGTCTCACCCCAGCCGAGTCTCCTTTGTCCCACGCTACTGTTGGCATTTTAATATTATTCAGAGAATTGGAGAAGGGGCACATAGTAGATGATTCTTTTCCTTCCTGGTGTCTTCTCTCCCCCCCCCCTTTTTTTTATACACACATATACTCAAAATGAGCCTCTGCTTCTCAGAAGCAAAAGGCTATAGGGATTTGGGGGTTGGGGTGGAGGGCACCTAGCTGTTGGTTCACCCTACTATCCAGCACCCCTGCCCTCACCCCATTACTGCCTGCCCCCTCTCTGTTGTGCCACTGCTGAGACTTGGTGCAGGAAGATGAGTCACCGGAATCTGCAGTGACGAGCAAGCCGGCCTGAGCTGGCTCTGAGGAGGGGGAAAGATGGGGGGCTCATTTCTGCAGCAGGAGAAAAAGCAGAATTGAACTTGTCACCTCACTGGCCCAGGTTCCCCTTCATACACACACACACACACACACACACACACACACACACACTCACACACACATACACACATGCTCTGGCACACACACACCCCTGTTACTAGTGCTCTGTTCAGACCCTAATGACTCATCTCTCTGCAGTCTAGTTCACCTTCCCTCAGGGACCTGATGCCAACCTCTTACTCCCCCAGCCCCTGAAAAAAAGGACCCAACCATCGCCACCCCCCAGCCCTTGGAAAGGAGGTGTCCGAGCCCCCTCAGATACTAAGGCTGAGCCCCCTGCTCACCAATTTCTGGCTTTGTGTTCTCTGGGTAGTGGTGGACTCAGCCTGGACCCACTCCTTGCCACAGTTGGCTCTGGAGGGGGCTGGGGGAAGTGGGGGTTTAGGAGGCTGGGAAGCTCCCTTGAAGGGTCTTCAGCTGTTCTGGCCTTGGGCTCACATTGGCTTCTCTCTCCCCTCCCCTTTTCTCTGTGTGCTTCCCCCACTCTGCCTCTGTCCTCATGATGCTGTTGTCTTGCCCACTCACCTTCCTCATTTCTTGTCTGCCTCTCCTGGTGTCTCTGCGTCACCCTGTCTTTGCCTTAGGAGGATGAGTCGCCTCGAAGTGTGCTGGAGGAGATGGGTCTGGCATAGCCCCCACCCGGGCCACGTGGAGATGTGGGGAGCTGGTGGAGAGGCAGGGCACGAGTGGCCCTTTTCTGGGTAGGACTCGGCTGCCCCTCCTCTGCTGCCTCACCTTCTTTTGGAGTGAGCTGTGGGCTCAGGACCCTCAAACATTCCCTCCCTCCACCTCTTATCTCCTCTTTCCCCTTTTCACACTGAAGGTTTTCAGAGCTAGGAGGCAGGAAAATGTGACCAAGACAGGGGTGCTATTTGGCTTTCATTCCCTGCCTTTGAAGAACTAATGTTACCCCAAACGTCCTTCCCTCCCTTATAACTGTAAATATATATAAATACGTCAGGTTAAAGGGAAAATGTTTTCAGGGCTCTTCTCTTCTCCCTGCCCCATAACCTACCTCCACCCCTCCCTGCAGCCAGCCAGGGCAGCTTCTCTGCCTGGAAGGGTGGCATCTGTGTAGTGAGAGGGCTGTCCTTCCCTCATCTGCCCTTCCTTCTTGGCTGCAGTAGGGCCTGTGCCCAATGCCCGAGGAGGAAAAACATAGTTAATTTTTTTCTAACCTTACCACTTTGAGGGGAGGGAAGGCTGGGGGAAGGGCCGGCTTCATGGGAGATTGGGTCCTGTCCCTTACTCCATGTTCTGGGTGAGGCGGGAGCTAAGGGGGTGGGGTGGGGAATTGTCTGACTATTTCATTTTCTCTGAAATAAAAGGAAAAGCATTTCTGGACTTTGCCTGCCTGAGACTC
Organism: Hipposideros armiger; assembly: GCF_001890085.2. Classification (NCBI taxonomy): domain Eukaryota; kingdom Metazoa; phylum Chordata; class Mammalia; order Chiroptera; family Hipposideridae; genus Hipposideros; species Hipposideros armiger. The sequence continues at coordinate 4,123,217 of NW_017731457.1, read as the reverse complement.
TTGTGAAAGAAGGCAGGGCTGCTGGGCTGTCAGGAAGGGAAGGGAACACTGTACATTCAACTCTTCCCCAAAACTGGGGTTGCCAGATTTAGGGTCCAAAAAAAGAGGATACCCAGTTAGATTTGTATGGTAATGAATAAATGAATAATTTTTTAAAAAAGAAATTTTATTGGGGAACAGTGTGTTTTTCCAGGACCCATCAGCTCCAAGTCAAGTAGTTGTTTCAATCTAATTGTGGAGGGTGCAACTCAGTGGCTCATGTAGGGATCAAACCAGCAACCTTGGTGTTTACGGGCACTGCGCTCTAACCACCTGAGCTAACCGGCCAGCCCTGGTAATGAATAATTTTTAAGGATAAATGTATCCTATGCAAATATATCCATTGTTTATCTGAAGTGCATGTTTAACTGGGTGCCCTGTATTTTCTCAGACACCCCTACCCCAAACCGATTTGCTAGTTGAATGCCTCTCTGACCAGCTCCCAGGGCTGCCTTCAGCCAGGGAGGAGAAACTTCTCGGGACTCTCAAGTTTCTTTGTGGAAGATTTCATTTGCCTGCTTTAGTTTTATTTGGGAAGGAGACTCAAGAGTTCAAGGGTATATCCCACCCCCTATGCTTAGAAAAGGGTTGAGAAGTGGCCTAAACCAGGATGTTTCTGTGGCTGCCATATTTCTTGTGAACTATGTAGGACCAGTGAATTCAGGGAGAAGTTAAGGAGGCGGGTGGGTAAGGTGAAACAGGGCTGTGGGGAGCCACTAGCGCTGCCTTTGTGGTCCCAGATTCACCGAAAGAACCTCCTACGTGGCCCTGAGCTGTGGCTTCTAATCTACTTTGCATCTCTCTGCCAGGCCCTGGGAACCCATAACTTTAACCACCACCACCACCCCCAAACTGGAAATGGAATCTAGGGTTTCCTAATGGATGTGAGCCTATTCTACCTCCCCCCTCCCATACGGTTTAAAGTGCTTCTGCCACTCAACCCTCACTTTTGGGCAGAAGAGTGTTGTGGCTGGCATTTCCCTCACCGCCCCTTGGGAAGGACCACACAGGCCCAAGGGGACGGGTGAATAACCGAGAACAAAGTCCTAATAAAATAGTCACTTTTATTTCTTAGCAAAACTATTTCCTCCGTGAGGGGTATTTACAACAGAGAAGGGGGAAAAGGGGTAAATTCACAGCGATTGGGAGAGGGCGGAGAGGCTTGTGTGAGGCCCAAAGGCCTGGAGACAGACACAATTGGAACTGCTTTTTCCGGTTTCGGGGACGTCCCAAGAGGGACTAAGTGGGGACGGCGCCCCGCGCGGGGTAGGAACTCGCACAAACCACCCGCCCGCCTAGGCTGTCCCCCCGGACACCAGTGAGTGAGTTTGTAGAGTTCGGGCCTCGGACCAAAGAAGAGGTCTGACAGGTCCCGGCACAATCCGGGGGCGGGGCAGTCCGCGGACGGAGGTGGGGCGGGAGCCGAAGGTGGGGGCGGGACGCATGCAAACACCCAGAGTGGGGAGGAGCGACACGGAGGGGGGTGACAGCGCGCGCGGCGGCGGCGCGCGAGGGCGGAGCCCAGGCGAGTCACGGGCGCCGGAGCAGCACGTGCTCGATGTAATTCTCCAGCTCTTCCTGCTCCTGCAGCCGGCGCTCCTCCGCTTCCGCCTCCTGCGCGCGCGGTGCCTGGGCCTCCCCGCCAGCATAGTGGCGCGAAGGCGGCAGGGCGTGGTGGTAGTGGCGACGGCGCGAGACAGCGGGAGGCTGCAGGGTCCGCGGCCGGATGTAGTTGGGAAAAGGGTGGTAGGGCCCCGGGGGAAACACCTCGTCGTCCTCCCGATCCCAGGGCGGGAGCACCTCGTTCCAGTCGGGCAGCTCGTCTCGAGCGGGGGCGGGGGGCGGGGGCTGCGGAGAGCGGACATGAGTGGGGGCGGGGGCAACCCGGGGGGGCGGCACAGGCTCCGGAGGGGCATTCTTCTTCCGCTTCCGCTTCTCCTCCACCTCCTCAATGATGCTGACCACGTCGTCCGCTGGCAGGTGGAGTTTAGTGGACAGCTCAATGAGGCTATCGATCGTCTGCGGGTCCATCTCTTCGTCGTCGTCCTCCTCCTCCCCGCCCTCCTCTGCCCCCTCAGCCTCCTTCCGACGGTGGCCAGGGGTCTCTTCCTGGGAGCGCTTGTCCTCGGCTCCAGCTTCACCGTCCTCCTCCTCAGCGAACAGTAGCGCGTTCTGCCGCGCCCTCTCTGCCTCCTCCGCCTCCGCCTCCGCCTCCGCCGCCTCCTCATCCTCCTCTCCTACCCTCTCCTCCCCGCCGCGTCTCTCCTGCTCCGCCTCCTCCTCCCTCTCGCTCTCTCGCTCCTCCTGCTGCAGCCCTCGACCCCCAAGGCCGCGCTGCCGGGTCCCGCCCTGCAGCAAATACTGGAGCAGCAGGTCGGAAGCGAGGTCGGCCAGCCGCTCTTCTTGCGCGGCAGCCTGCCGTGTGGCTTCCGCCTGCCGGCGCCCGGCCTCTACCTGTGCCAGCCCTTGCTGTAGAAGGCGCTCCCCTGCCTCGGAGCCGCCCAGGAGTGAGCTCTCTGGCCGGCGCGCCTTGGGGAAGGGGCCGCCCAGGCTTTGGTACGCTTTGGACAAGGGTGCCAATGCCTCGCCTAGGTGTGTTTTGGGGGAGGGCACTTTTTCCCCTAACTGGTGGGCTTCGGGAAGGGGGCCGCTCTCGGGCATATGAGCCTGGAATTGCGGGGAAGCCGGGGGCGGCAGGGGGGCGCGCTCGGGGACACGCGCCTGGAACTCTCCCCAGGAAGCACGCCACACGCGCTCGGGTCCGGGGCTCTCCAGGTTGACTCGGGTTAGCGTATGTGTGCGAGTTTCCGTCTCTGCCGCCGCGGTCTCTTGCTGTCGCTTGGTGTTGCTCGGGCTGAAATCTCGCAGTTCCTGGAGCAGGGAAGCCAGTGCCTCCAGCTCCTCTGAGGGGTCGCCCGCCTCGGGACCATTCTCCTGAGTCTGAGGACGAGGTGGGGCCGCAGGCGCTTGGATCTCTGGTGATGGGAGGCTGTGGGTCTGGCTGCGCACGGTCTCGGTCAACAGAGCTTCTGCTGCTTCTTCCGCTGGCTCCTGCTGAGAGCCTCCGGGTGCGGGGGGCGAGGCCGGGCGATCGAGTGCCTGCAGCAGCACCGCGGCCAGCGCCCGGGGATCCACGCCCTGGAAAAGCTCTCCCTCGTCCTGCGGCTCTGAATTTCGAGCGGCTCGGACCTCTGGGGCGCTACCACCCTTCGGCCCGGGCACTACGTCCCCAGCTACCGGCTCTTTATGCTCAGAGCTGAGGGGAGGTGGCTGCGTCTCGGGGCGCCCTGGGGGCACTGCTCCCAGCCCCTTAATCAGTAGAAGGAAGCAGAAGAGGGCAGAAGCCGGCAACCTGAGCGATTTCATGACCAATGGACTGTCGGAGACTGTGAAAATAGAAAGGGCCAAAGAAAGAAAAGATTTCTTTAAGAATTTTCTGCTCTCTGATTCTGTATTCCCTCCCCCCACCTTTAACCAGGAAATCCGGGCTTTCCTGATTCCCCTAACCTTACCCAGAAGAGGGACGTTTAGGAGCAAAGGAGGAAGATGTTGTGCCGATCTCTGGTGTCGTGTAAATGGGAAAATGCCCGCAACCCTTTCACCCACGGTGCTTCCTCGCCCCCTTCTCTGAGCCATCTCATTGCCAGCGCCCACGTACTAAGCAGCAAGGATAAGGGGGAAATCTCTGCTCCCTCCCCACAGGACTCCCCGGATGGTGCGTGGGCGACTTCAGCAAGAGAAAAGCGGTGACTTCCTCATTTACCAGGGACCCTTACGGGGGGCTCCCCGCTGTGTTTTTAATACCCCCATCCGGGAGGAGCGAGACCCCTCCCTCATGCCCACGGCTGCCGAGGATTTGAGGGACGGATAGAGGCGTATTTACCAGTTGGTGTCACGACGAGGGAGGTGGAGAGGAGGGTGAGGCGGGGTGGGGAGAGGGGAAGATCAGGACGCGTCCGCCTCGGCAACGAGCGGTGGCTGGGATACGAGCGATGATGGAGGTCTGGCGTCTAGTGGACTAGGCTCAGCTGGGTCGGCGCAGCTCCTGTCGGCTCGCTCGTTCCGTCTTCAGCACGCTGGACAGCGCCCGCGCCGTTCCTGCTTTATAAAGGGGAGCACGCGGGGTCACGTGGGCTCTCCCCGCCCCACTGACGTCAGTGTTCATTCATGGGGAAGCGGGCGGGAGCCGAGAGGCAGGAGGATGCCCAGCTATTGGAGAATGCCGTTCTTTCCCGGCATGCGCCTGCGCGATGGGGCACTTGGTTGGAGAGGCGTGCGCTAGCAAGCACCGAGGGAATGAATGAATGAATGAATGAAATGCCGAGGCGGGAGGGGTTGGGGGCTCTGAATGAATGAAGGAGGGACGAGGAGAAAAGGATGAATGAGTGAATGCGGGAATGAATGGAAAGGTGGATGCAGAGGCGCAGGAAGGCAGGAGGGTGGGTTACAGAGCAGCTTGCAGCGTCGGGAGCCTGTATTGCAGAATGGAATAGGATGGGGCACTCCCAGGTCTGACTGAGCACCAGTAGGACATCCATACTGGGGAGGAGGAGGATAAGTATTCCAAAGCCGTGGGGGGAACGGGCAGGCTCCCCATCCCCCGACCTCACGGTCCGTGGGGAACACACCCAAGGACAGCGCGAACCTGAGAAAGGAGGGACGGACCTGCCCTCCTGCAGGCGCTCTCCGCGGATCCGCGGTGTGGGTTGCCGGCCCTGGGCCGGGGCAGATAGGTGAATTTTGCGGTTTTAATAATCCCACCGAAAAGGGACCAAGTCGGAAGAGAAAGGGGAAAGACTGAGGATCTGTGTGCCTCTGTGTCGTGTCTGTTGACGGTCGGTGCGTGTCTGGAGAAAAAGGTGTGTCTGTCCTTCTGTCCAGCTGACTGTAGCTGTCAGCGCCCCCGCTATGCCCCTTTTCAGCCTACCTCTCTCCTCACCCTCCTGCTTCTTTTCCTCTCGTTTCCCCCCTAAAGGACGTTTGGAGGGCAAGAGCAGACCAGGTGGGGAGGGGGTTGCGCAGGTGGGGGGGTGACTCAACTCCAGCTCTTTCCACCGCTTAAAGGGAAGGTTTGAACGCGATGCGGGGGGAAGGGGGCGGCGTGCAACGTCAGAGATTGCCCCTTATTGCCACCAGACCCCTCGTCCGTATCTCCTGCCAGGAGGGTTGGGGCTGGGGGCTTGGACAGCTAGAGGTTCCGGGGGGTTGGGGGCGATGACGCACAGATTGCGCAGAGAATCCATCAGCGAGCCGGGGCCAGTGAAGGGAGACCATCTGTGGGCGGGGGTGCGGAGGGGGGACGGAAATGAGGAGGGGGCAGGGAAGAGGGGGAGGGAACCAAGGGGAGCAGCCACTGCAGGAATGAAGGGGAGGGAGAGAGGGGGGCTGCAGTGCAGACAGAGCTGTGCGGGGGCGTGGGCAGGGAAAGGGGGGAGTGACAATGACACACACTAGATACAAGAACTGCGGACACAAGGGTGCCCATGGGCACACGCAAGGCACCCCAGCCCTAAGACTCTGGAAATCAGGATCAGGGTTGACTGTCAGGGGCTCAGAAACTCTTTCAGAGCCATTGCTCAACCCCCTCTTCATCTCTTCCTAACACTGACCCTCATTTTCCTCTCTGACACACACAACCATACACACACACACACACACACACACACTCACTCACGTGTTTTCCCTCTACCGCCAACAGTAGCTTCTCGGTTCCATCAGTGGTTTGACTTTCCCAGAAGAAAGCCCATCAGCTCTGCGGGGAAAGAGGTGGGGAGGAGTAGGACAGAGGAAAGCGAGAAGAGAAGGCGGCAGGAGAGGAGGAAGGAATGAATCTGGAACAGGTAGAAGGAACAGGCTAAAGGGGGGGGGGGGACCAAAAACCAGAACCAAGTTGACTGTGAAGATGCCAAGAAAAGGAGGGAGAGGAAGGGGCAGCAGACCCCATGGCAGTGCCTCACCCCCAACCCCACACACAGCAATTTAGGACCTCTCCCTGCCCCTTTGTGCTCCCCTCATTCCTCTTCCTTTCTCTCCCCCTCTCCCCTTTATCTTCTCAGCCCCGTTACTGAAAGCAGTGGAATGGGGAGGGGGTCACGTTACCTTCCTGAGGAGGATGAATCAGAGAGATGGTTCAGACATCTGGAGAGGGGGAGGGGAAGTCGTCCAAGAGAGAAGAAAGGGGCAGGGAGCAAGGGGAGGAGACTGAGAGGCTGACGGGGCTCAGAGACCAAGTGTGAGATGAGGGGAGACAGGCACCTAGAGAAACTATGTTCCTGTAGGCTCATGTATGTGCATGTACATATGTGTGTATGTGTACAGAGATTAATGAAATATGGGAGAAAATAAAAGAAAGGGAGTTGGGACCAATTGCATATTTAATCAGAGAATGGATGGGCATGGTAGTATTCCAATTTAAATATGTCGTCTTTTCTAATCTGTGTTTTTGCCTGTTTCCAGGTGTCTGAGTTTTGATCCCTTCTGAGTGCCCATATACCTGTACAGTTAAAAGTCTGCGTGCATCCAGTGTGGGCATCTGAAAAGTGTGCCTGGCTTGGTGTGTCAATCATGTGTGTGTGTGTGTGTGTGTGTGTGTGTGTGTGTGTATACGTGTGTCTTAGAGGTTATGTGGACTTCTGTGTGCCTTTGGTCTTTCCTGTCCCCCACCCCCGACATTCACCTTTTTCTCTCGATTTCTATGCCATAGAGCCTCAGTATCCAAGCCACTCATCTGCAGCCCCCAAGTCCAGGTCCTTGCCCCTTGTTTTCAGTGTTCTCCCATTTCTCCATTTTCCTGAACTCACCATTCCTTCCTTTCTCCACTCTAGCCCAGAAGCCTAGGAGAGCATCTCAGAAATAGACATTTCAAGAGTCTCAGTCGTCATGGGGTGGGGGAGGGGAGCAACAATGTGGAAGCCCTGGGAGCCAACGGCAATAGGTTTGGTGATTCTGCAATCTGGATCTTGACCCACCCACCCTTGCCGGCATGGTCTCTGATCTCTGGGTCTGTTCTGCCTCTCTTCTTTCCAGTTCCCTACCTGGGTCAGTTTGTTCACACACACACTCTACCTCTTGGAGATGTACTGTGTCCTTCATACCCTGCTGCCTCTAGGGGCTTTTGAAAAAAAAAAAAAAAAGCTGGTCAGGGGTCAGGTTCCTGGGATCCGAGAGAGTGGGAGAGGGATGACAGGAAAGAAAGAGAAATGGAAAGACAGAGCTGGAAAAGGCAAAGCTGAGATGGGGACCTCAAGGGGATGCCTGATGTTTGCTCTGAGTTGTTTGTATAAATGCATCTCTCTTTGTCTTTGTTTGTGAATCTCCCATACTCTCCAGTAGGATTGGAGGAGAAGATGGGTCCAGCAGAGTAGGCATCCAAGCTGAAGATTTGGAAAACCAGGGGAGGGGGCAGAACATTGGGTCTTTTCCCTGAAAAAGTTTGAGAGTGAAAGAGAGAGCAGGGGTTTGGGGCCCACCCACAGCTCACCGTCTCCCCCACTTCCCTCCCTTCCCCCCAACTGGTGACTCACCTCTGCAGCCTTTCATTGCGTCAGCGTTGGGGGTGGGGGATAGGCAGGGAGGGGGCACTTTATGAGAGGGGCAGGGGTCTCCACTTTGAAGTGAAGGGTGCTGAGGGCCCCCCTGAAAACAACTCTATTAGAATCCATTATTACCCTATCCCCTGCCCACCCCAGTTCAGTAGGGTGGGGTGACCTGGGAAGGGGACTGGGAGAGGGCTGGGGGCCACTGTCATGTCTGAGGATTATAAGTTATTAGGAAGGAAGTGCTCACCCTGATTTTCAGTCCTGGGATCCCATTCCCTCTTAACCCTACCCACTCCTGAGTGGGGGAGGGGAGAGCCGGGGGAGGGCAAAGCTGCAGAGATGAGTCACCAAGAAAGGGAGAGGGAGACAGAGATGAGGAGAGACACAAAGAGACAGCTACTGGAGAGACCGAGAAAGGAAAACACACTCACCGTGAAGGTGGTATCCACAAACTAATAAGAGAAAGGAAATTGTTTACTTCCATAATCCTGAACCAGTCTCCTCCAACATGCACCTGTCACACACACACAGCACACTCCCAGTCAGAGTTACACTGATATTCTGAGACACACCCATTTTCACAAACACAATGTCACACCTAGCCTAGCAGGGTCACTCAGACCCATGCTGAAGATGTGGCCAGGGCAATGGAGATTCGCATGGAGAGCCCTCATTCCTTTTACACTGGATGAAGGAATGTGACTTCAAAAATTCAAGACGCAGATCAAGGACTCAGAGGCTACGCCTTCCACACGCGACGACACACACACACGGTCTCCTGCCTCCCCATCCACACGTACATAGCAACATATCAGCATCGTCCTCATCAAAAAGACAGTTGGAGTACCTGATTCTGTGGTACACCAGCCGTGTTATCCCGAACACATTGCACCCAGACACCCCCTGACTCGTACACACATGTACAGAAACGCAAACACACAAAGACGCCCATGGACACACTCACACGGACGGGAACCACCTTGCGCTGCCTCGCCGGCGTCCGCGCACGTCCTGGCGCCCCCGCGTGTTACTTTTCGGAATCGCAGTCTCCGCGGCTCCGGAGCTCGGCTCCCAGGGGGCGGCGCCCAGGATACCTCCACCTCCTCCCGGTTCTGCTCGGTGCCCACCGAGGAATGGGGAAAGCGAGAGCGCTGGCCACGAGAGTCGAGAGCTGAAAGTTAGACGTCTGGACCGCAGGGCTGAGGGAGGCTGGTCCTGGATGCCAAGGGGAACTTGGGGGAAGAGCCCTTAGAATTTGGACAGCAGCCCACTCCAGGAGAAAGCGAAGCTGGGGGGAGTCAGGGTTCCGCGCTGCTGCCCTCCTTGCTTCTGAGCAATCGCTGCTTTCTGCTGCTTGGCTGGGCTGGGGGTGGAGGCGGGCAAGGGCCAGCAGCCTTCCCCAGCTCCCCTCCAGGAAGTCATTAGCCCTATTGCCACAGGGCTTAGAGATCCTCTCTAATACAGGCTGCTGGGGAAGGGGGAGGATAATGCGTCTTATGCCTCCCCGCTGAGAAGAAGTGAAACAGACACAGAGGGTGGGCTAAGGGTACATTTTATTGCAACAAATCCAAAGGTTGAAGTGACAGGGAGCGTGGCAGCATGGCCAGGCACTTGAGGCAGGAGAAGCAGAGCAGCACAACAGGAAAGCTGGGGACACTGGTGAAGCAGCGGCGGTCTTCTTTGCCTACCTTCCACCTCCTGGCTCCCTCCTCTGCCCTTGTCTTGGATTCCATCCCCAGCGAACCCTGTGTTTGCTGTCAACAAATCCTTAGCAACTGTCCATTGTCCAACAAGATGTTCAAGTTACCACCGTCATGCAGAGTGAGTTTCTGAGGCAAGCCTTGGGCTTGGGACACCTGGGTTCTAGTTCCTGTGAGGTTCCCAGCTACTGCGAGTGATTGGGAAGTCACTTTGATTTTTCTGAGCCTCTGTCTGCTTCCTCTCTCTGTGGTAGAAGCGAGGATCCAGTGTAGGAGACAGCACTGTGCAAATGCAGCTGTTACTACTTGCATTTAAATAGAAGACTGTCAAAGTCCAAAAAGCATAAAGGAACCAGAGGAAGGGAGGAGTGTCCAGAAATATCTGGAGGTGGGGATTAGTTTCACTAGAAGGCAGCCTGGTTAGAATCAGGAGGCAGTCCCACACCAGCTGAGGGACCTGCCCTCCATTGCACCAAACTCTCCGAGCCAAACCCCCTGGTTCATGCCGCTGGCTGGGGGAATCGGGAGGGGACCTGCGAAGTAGCAACATCGTCCAAAGTTGGAGGAAACAGCAGTTAGAGAGGACAGGCTCAGACAGGTGCATCATCAGAGTGTAAACAGAGGGCCAAAGGGAGTGGCGTTATAAATCTACTTAATTTATAGGGGCTCTCTCCATACTGAACACTGGGCGGGTGATGAAGAGTTCATGAGGAAGGAGAATAAAGAGGCAGAAACACCGGCAATGAGTAGCTAAGTGTTGGGGAGGTCCAGGGAGGAAGAGGAGGAAGATGCGGGCACAGCAAAGAGTGAAAGGACACAGATCCAGAGGCACAGGAGACTGGGAGGGCATCCAGGAGGGGAGCACAGGGCAAGCTCTGAGGGCTTGAAAAAGAGCAGGAGGAAAAAATGTAATACATATTGGGCAGCTGTGCTCCTGACCAGGTGCTGGGCATTGCACACGTCTGCCGCTTCTACCCAGGAGGAGGCAGAAGGGAGAAGCCAGGAAGGGCAGAGTTCACTCTCAGGCTAAGGAGACAGATAGGGAAAGGCTCTGAAGCCTGTGAACGAACCGGTTCTTTGGTGGGGAAGGGGAAAGGACAGATAATAGCAGCGCAATGGGCTCCCCCAAACCTGGTGATTCAGATCAGGGCGTTTGGGGGCGTTAAGGGCAAGATGACAAAGAGAGGTAGGGGGAAAAGGAAGGGAGGGGTGGGCATCAGGTAAGGGTAGGCGGCAGGGCAAAGGGCAGGGGTAGGAGGTGGAGTTTGCAAATAGGGTGCGGGATCTGGGGATGGGGCCTATTCTAAAGTGCTCCTCTCTCCTCAGATAGTAGAGGCCTCAGATGTCAGCCTCTAGCAGGTACTGTTCAGTATAACCCTTGACCAGCTCGAGCCCCAAGCCGGCCTGGCAGAAATCGGCCAGTTGTGACCACAACTGGGGCGCCAGGAAGAGCTGGCACATGACGTTGAGGCCGGCGAGGCCCGGGGCCTGGCGCTGCAGGTGCCACAGGAACTGGCTCTGCACTTGCGCGCCGTCGCAGCCGAAGGCGTCAATGTTGAGGTAGCACCAAGTGCCATCTCCGCCATGCGGGATGGGGAAGGGGCGCGTGCACAGCGTGAGCACGCGCGGCCGCGCGCGGCTGTCCACGCGCCACTCCAGGCCCTTGGCCGCCAGCAGGCGCAGGTTGCTCTCGCTTGGCTGGTAGGGCTGCCAGTCCTGGATGATGGTCCCGCCAGGAAGCACGTCGCGCTGTACGGAGGGTGACAGCAGGAGGCGTGCTACGTCGCCGCCTGCCTCCGACAGGGTCTCGGTGGGCAGCTGTGAGAAGGTGCCAGCGGCCCGCAGTGCAGCCAGCCGCGCGCCCAGCCCCGCCAGCAGCGCCGACGCGTTGAATCGAACCAAAAGGATGCCCTGCGGGGGGCACGAGTGAGCGCAGGACAGGCGGTGGGAAGGCTGGCGAGCCCGCCGCCTCTCGGCATCTTCACTCCCACGGGTTTCCCCACTTGGGCCCCACAGATCGTGCGGGGCCGCATGGAATGGAGTATGTGAAAGCCTGGGTTCCCGAGGGTCGTCTGGAGGAACCAGGGCAACTCTTTTGAATAGGAGTTGGGGTCAGTGGGGAGTAGCAAGGAACTGGGGGTGTGGGCCCCTGGGTTTCGGAGAGAAGCAGATGAGTTGGTGGGATGGAGGAAGAAGGGGAAGGAAGAAGGCTCAGATTAAGATGTTTGGGTCCCTAAAGGGAGACAGGATCGATGTAGGGAGGCAGGGTCACGAAAGTCCGACTCCTGGCCTCTTCAGCCTCCCGGAGTAAAGACTGAGGGCTTGACCGCTGGGAGTCGGGAGCTGAGTGACTTCTCTTGGGCAAAAGGGCCTGGGTTAGGACAGGGAATCCCAGGGCAAGGCTCATGCGCGCCCGCACTCAGAGCCGTCAGAGAAAGAAAACCGATGACAGGCTGGGCATGGGGGAGGACGCCCAGATGCCCCAGGGGACAGGACCGGCCATCCAAGCACCCTTGTCCTTCTCACCTGCTTGGAGATTAGGCGGTATTTCTTCAGCTCCCGGGGGCCCAACTGGTCGTCCCGGGTGAGCCGTACTACCTTGACCCCCGGGTGCTTTTGCTTGACCAGCTGTGAGAGGAAGCGCTGCAGCAGCCCGGCCACACCCTTGCCACGCTCCCAAGGCGCCACGCGCAGCCCCTCCACCAGAGCGGTCTCCCCGGCGTCGATCACGTGCACCGACTCCAGCGCGATCTGCGGACCGAGGCGGTTAGGGGACCCCTTCCCCGCCTAGGTCCCTTTCTGCTCACAGGGTTTGCCTCTTCCCACACGCTGAGTGCTTCTTGGTCACCACCCTGAGAGCCAGGCTAGATCTGGGGCCTGCCCAGGGAGCTCTCCTCAGCACTTGGGTCTCGGATTCCAGAGCGGGTCCTTTGCCGGGGTTGCTTCCACCTCTTGAGTTGCTGCGGCTTCTGGAGCACAAGGTCCCTGACCGCTCGTCACGCCCCTTTTCCTTGGCTCCATCCCCTGGTACCTACCACGCCTCTTCCTCTTAGCTCCGCCCGAAGCTCTTCTCAGAGCTGGTGCTGCTCACCACCGCATCTCTGGGCAGGCCCTCTTAGTGCGAGAGTTCAGCTTACTAAGGGGTCCTGGCTCCGCTCTAACTGCACCCCCCTCCAGTCTATCCCACTTACCTGCTCCCCTCTTTTTGTGCTCCTGCCGTCTGAAACGCCTCAAACAAATCCTAAAATACTGAAGCTCTCACCAGTCCCTCCCGTCCCTCTGCTCTTCTGAGTTTTACACTTCTCCACCCTACCCTCACTGGCTGGGCCCCTAGATCCGCACGCCCCACTCTTTGGTTCCACCCTACTCTCTAGTTCCGAAGCCGACTCTGTATCCTCAGCAACCGGATGAGGGCTGGGGAAGAGGCTCGCTTTCTCTCCTTCCTAAGATCCAGGCACCCAAACGTGGCTTCACCCCTTTTCACTTGGGCCCCGCCCCCCGGTTCTCACCACTCTTCCGTTGCGCTTGGCCAGCACCACAGTGCGGTTGGGATCCCGGAGCCAGCTGTGGTAGCGGCTGGGAAGGTAGTCGAGGCCCCCGTAGATGCCCCCGGAGATGGCCAGCACCTCCTCAAACTCCTGTTCTGTGGCAAACACGAAATCCAACTGCTCGGCCTCAGGCCCGGATCCGGACCGGGATTTGGACCCCAAGGAGTTGGCCTTGGCCTCAGGCCCTGACTCAGCCCCCAGGAGCTTGTCTTCAGCCTCAAGTGCTGACTCAGACTTGGACTTGGTCCTGGCCTCCTGTGGACGGGTCTCTGAGAGTGGCTCCGCATCTGGCTCAGCCTCTTTTTCGGCCTTAGGGACCTCTGAGGTGCCTATGCCACAGCTAGCTTCCAGCTTCATTACCCTGCAGTAAGGAGAGAACCCAGCATCGGGGTCAGAGCCCACTGTTTCCACATCTGGCCCCCTACTCACAAACAGTCCCTACAACCCCTCCCTACACAAACACCTGCTCTCCACTCAGATCCTCGGACTAGAGGGCCTCTAGCTCCCCACCTCCCACAAGCTCCCAGAACTCCCAATCCTACTCTGCTCCACCCTACGGGGATGCTCCTCAACACTCACAAATTCAGGACCCTGTGAGCTCCCCCAGAGACTAGCCCTTGATCCCCTCCATTCCCAGTCAGCCCAAGGACTCAAAGGAAAGGTGTGGTGGGAGGTAAATAACGGAGGGACATTCCCTCAAGGGTCCCACCACCTCTCTACAAGAACATGAGAATGAAATTCTCATCAATCTCCCCTTTCCCTGCAGGAGGGTTTGGTTGGGGGAGGGGAGGGGTGGAGAACAGAGGGTTCAACTCCTCCCCTTTCCTGCCACTGTCGCTTATCATTCCAGGGCAAAGGGAGGGGGATGTAGATCCCAGATCGCCTTTATATTGCTGCCCCAGTGCCCTCCAACACACATATTCAAACATAAACCAAAGAGTGGGCAGACAGACAGCTCCATTAGAAAATTTCAAGCTGACCCTCCCAGGCTCATCAAAACCACCCGTTCCTTTCTCAAGTCTGTTCCCTTCTCCTTAGGAAGATTTGTCTCCACTCCCAGGTGAGATGATCATTTTGAAAAGGGTTCTGCTGGAACTCCAGCAAGCAAAATGTCCACCAAGATCACCCATGTCCCCTCCCCATTTTCCTCCCCTCCAAAGATGGAGTCCCTCCTCTTCCCCCTCTTCTCTCTACTTCTCCTCCTCCCCCTCTTAAAGTTTGTTCCTGTAATCCTTGCCCATCTCCCATACAGGACTTTCCCTGCCCTTCCCATTCCTCGAAGTCTCCTTTTGGGGTTAGTCCCCTATGGATCTGGCACCACTTTGGTCTCTGGCTTTTCTCTTTTCCCTGTCCAGAGACAGGGCCAAAGAGAAAGCCCCCTCCCCAAGTCCTAATAACTCCCTATTTCCAGACCTCACTCCTCCAGACCAACCAAATCAACCAATCAAATAACTCCTCATCTCTCTTTCAGTCAGTTATAATTCTCCCTTCACATAACCTACATTAAACATCATTAACCAATATCCCAGGGGACATACACACCAGCTACTCTGTGGAGGGTGATATTGGCTTAGTTGGATTTCTTTTTTAAACAAGAACATGAGCTAGGCTTGGGAGGGGCAGCAAGGGGTGGTTTAGGGATGATTTCAGCTTCCATACCATAAATGTGGTTTACATAAACACAGAGTGCTTGCTGTACAAACAAGCTTCCAAACATGAACACCATCTTCCTCATTCTTTTCAATCTGATACCAATGCCTAAGTCTCTCCCAGATAAGCCAGGTGGGGTAGGGCAACTCATACCAGTATTATCAGAGGCACAGGCTCAGAGGATCTTAGAGCCCCTGCTAGGGTCATTAGAGACCACCAAGTTCAATCCATCCCTTTCACAGCAAGCAAATCAAGGCCCAAGATGGTTAAGATCTTACCTAAGGTAACTCAGCTTGGGCAGAGCCAGGCTACAAGTTAAGTTTTCCTGGCTCCTAGGCCAGTGGGAGAGACCTCTTTGTGGATGGATCTCCAAACCCAGCCTGAAGAGCAAGGATAGGAATTACTGGGTCCTTGGCAGGAATCAGAGGTCTCAAGAGCTAAGGGCTAAGCTGACTCAGAACCAGAGATGGAATTTTGGGAGGAATCCCCACCGCCTTCCCCTCACTGTCAGCAATTTCTAGGCCAACAAACAAGCTCAAGCATCAGACTCCTTGCACCAGTCTCTGGGAATGATTAGTCCTAGAGACAAGCAGGTTAACTTGTGGCTCCCATCTTCATCTCTAGGCAACCTCACAAGCTGTTCACGGGTCCCTGGAAAAATACAAGCTGGTAGTTCCGTGGTAACTCCAGCAATTCCCCACCGCCTCCAAAGGGGGCAGAATGTGAGCAACTTGTAAACTGGAACACATCCAACAAATCTAAGACATGAGGCTCTTGTTCCCCTCCCTTGCTTTCAAGATGGGGAGACTATTTTCAGCGGTGTCTCTGTACCATCTCAGATACCATTGTTTGTTAGGGGAGGCAGGGAGTTTCCAGGGTCAAAGGGAAGAAGGAAAAACTTGCCAATTATTCCCCCAGCTTTTCTTCCCAGGCACTCCTCTACTCGTATTCTTTTTGGGGGGGACACAAAGGTTCCAAGGTCCTTAAACCCTGGGGGAGGTGGGTGCTGGGAACAAAATAGGTCAGGGGTTCTGGGCCAAGCCAAAGCTACTGGCCAGCCCCCCAACCCTTGCTGCACACCCTGATCACTTCCAACCGGACACCCTCCAACCTGGCTCCTTGAACTATAACTCCCTTAAAGTGTCTAAGCAGAGGCAACCTGTGCCTCCGGGGCACTGTGGGGAACGTAGTTTAGATGTCTGGACCAAGCTCTAGGAAGAGGGGCAGCATTTCCCTTGCCATCCATAGCCCCGCATCCTTGTATCCGTTCTTTCAATCTCATAAATATGAATGATCACTCTAGGGAGACCGGGATGATTGGAGTCATCGCTGAGCATTCTGGGAGCCCCCTACCCCCCACCCCACTTCCACCGCACCCCACACACCTGAAATACCGATGCCCTGAGGTCGCAGCGTTTCGGAGCTGGAAGAGGGAGGAGAGGGGGCAGAGAGGCGGAGACAAAGAGAGGGCAGCTACACAAAGCGCCCAAAGAAGAGAGCCAAAAGGACGAGACGGGAAGCAGAAAGGAGACAAAGGCGGACACGGAGATTCCGGACGGGAGAGGGTGGGAGAGGGGAGCGCCAGGAGTCACGGATACGGAATCACAGACATGATACCTCGTGACCGAGGGCTCAGCGGATGCCAAAAAAAGTCCTAACACTGCACCCCCGCCCCAGGGAGACCATAAATAGAAAGCAGCGCGACACACCCCCCTTCTCCCTGGTGTGTGGTGGGGGAAGGGGTCAAGGCAACAAGAAAGCCAAACAGGCTGGAAGAGAATAGAGACCTCGAGAAGAGGGGAAGGGGAGCCAAGACGAAGTGGGGCAGAGGCAAGGGATGGGGAAGACGGACTAACGAGTCGGGGAGAGGGGGTACCCTAGAGGGCCACAGACACAGAGGATGGAAACTGTACTGGAGGGTCTTCCCCGGTCTTCCTTCAGCCCCCTTCCTGGAATGGGATTGGGGGAAGCAGGAGGGAGGGAGATTCCAAAGGAAGCTGTCTAACTTCGCAGGGGTCCCCTTAGGCTCCAAATCCTGGGGACAAATGGGAGCAAAAGGGCAACGGGGTGGGGGAGGGATGATAGGAGCGCGCATCTAAACACCTGAAGCAAAGTCACGGTCTCAGTTATCTAGGTCACGGGACTGGGAGGGGTTGGGCCTCGGGGGGCGCAGCGGCGTTCTTCCCCCGGGGTACGATGGCCTCCGCCGTCCCCATTCTGTGGCGGAGGAGCACGCCAGCCCCTAGCCCCCAGTCCTCGCAGTTCCCCTACCTTGCCGAAGTCGGAGCCAGGGCCGGGATGCTGAGAAGTGGAGCCGGGCAGCCACGGAGACAGAGAACTGTGCCGAGAAGGGGGTCACTTCGGAGCCCCGAGGGTCAAATTCAGGTGACGCGCGGGTACTGCACCGGTCCAGGCTCAGAGTTTGAATGAGAAGGTGGGGTCTGCGCGGCAGCTCCGTGAGGCCGGCTGGCTCCCGCGCCCAGCGGTACTTGGTTCGGGCAGTGAGTGGCTCCTGAGGCGACGCGCGGCTGGGCCCTGGCGTGCGACTCCGAGGGGCGGAGACCCCAGCGACGCCGAGGAAACACGGCATGGATCTGGAGCGGACTCAGGTCCGGCCGGGGGCTGGCGGGGGCGGGGGGAGGGTTGCAAAGCAGAGCAGTGGTCGCCGGCGGTGCGGTCCCCGCCGCGGGCGCAGCTGTATGGCCGAGTTATGCCGGCGAGACTCCGCCCCTTGTCCCCCTCAGTGCCGCGGGGGAGCGGCACTGAGGGTGGGGAAGTGTCTTGGGTTTTGGTGGAGTGGGTGATTGCTGGCTTAGTTATCGCCCCATGTCCCTAGTACCGTGGTCTCCAGGGCCACCCCCTGAACGTAATCCTCCTCCCACTCCCACCCCACCCCCAACCTCAGGCCGACCAGCTAAGAGGGACTGGAAACCGACGCGGAGTCGACGGCCCTGGGAACCCGGTCGGAGAAACTGATAGAGGAAATTGGAAACCGGTGAAGATCGGAAGCGAAGACAAGATACCAAAAGACAGAAGCAGAGAGGCTAAAAGGAGCGATGAGAGGCTGAAACGGGTCAGACAGGCAACCATTTTCCGGGGTCGCAGAGCAGCAGCCTTGTTACCCGGGTGCACAGGCCGGTTCAGCTTCTACTCAGCCGCTCGTTTCTCATAGGCCGCGAGGCACCAAGCCCTCCGCGTGGCAGCACTCAGAAAGAAAGACTTCCAGGTACACCCGTGTACACCAAGCACATGCACACAGACTTCTGTGCACACGCACGTGCTGGGGATCTGTTCACACAGGGATCCGCACCCCGTCCCAATCCAAACGGGTGGAGGAAGGGTGGGAGCAAAAGCAAAGTGTGGACCTGGAACCCGAGAGGGTAAAGCACTGCCCCTGACTCTAATAAGCTTGTGGCCAGGCCTCTTAACTCTTTAGGGCTCCTCCACCCTGGTAAAGTGAGATAAATACTCCTGTAAAGAGCCAGGAAAATGATGGATGTGAAAGGCCTTTAGTAACTTAAAGTACTGCCGGGAATATTAAGGTCTACTGAGGATGGGACCCCCTCCCTGTCCTCCTTCCAGGGCCTGCCCAGCTCCCATGCTCCCCACTTCCCACAAAAGTTGACCCCTCACCTATCTCATTCCATTTTTTTTTTTTTAAAGATTTTTATTGGGGATTTTGGGGGATGGGAACAGCGCTGGGGAATTGGGGGAAGGGGAACAGACAAGTTGCTGTTGTTTTGTTTTTTTTTGTTCTTCAGTCTAGTTGTGGAGGAGGTTGCTTCACTGGCCCAAGTTGGCACCATCATTGCGCTCTTCCTGGGTGAGGCACATCAGTCGCCGGCTTCTGGACGGCCGCTCACTGCGGCTGCTGGCCGCTCACGCTGGCTGCTGGCCGCTCACGCTGGCTGCTGGCCACACACGGTAGCCCATGGCAACCCACTGCCACAGGGGCTGCAGCCTACGCCGTCGCCGGCGACTCACGGCAGCCCAGCTCCAGGTTGAGCTGTTGTTCAGCATCTTAGCTGTGGAGGGCAGTGTCACTGGCCCTCATATGTGGGATCCGAACCGGGGCCTCTGGCGTCCCAAGCCAGCTCTTAACCATCGCGCCACTCGGCCGGCCCTCATTCCATTTTTTATACTGTCCAAGGCGATAACTCCATAAGCTGGTAAACTGATCCCATTGGCTGTGCTAATGTGATAAGATAGAGGATCGTGTTTCTGGACTCCGACCCAAGTGAGTTAAAGGGATGAGAGTCATCTCTTGAATTTAGACCCACTAAGCCAATAAGTAACTGAGAAGTCACTCGACTTGTTTATTATAGGACTTCTCCCTCATTTCTGATTTTTGAAACTGCTAACAGTGCACATCTCACAAAGCTGCAGTTAAGGTGGAATATGCTCAATTGTGGGAAAGCACCTCAAAAAGGTAAAGGAGTTGGAGGAAAAAGTCATTAATGGCAGAAAAGAGATGCAATCACATTCTAATCCCTCCCCTTTCACCAGATGCTTTACTTTTTTTCATCAGAAACTCTTGGATTGGTTCAACAATTCATCAACTTCCAATTCTTTCAATCAGACTTAAGTTTCCCCAAAGTTTCAATCTCCTCATGTCCAAGTCACTCAGAGTAAGATGTCACTGCTCATTGAGCCTGTCAAAAGCCATCTTTTTCTAAAATCACCATGCTCAGACTTCTCCATCCTGACTCCCGTAGAGGATAGGGGCAGTGGTAGTAAGAAATTGAAAGATAACTCTCCCAGCAAGAGGCATTTGGCATCCTTAAGTGAATCCTTAGATTGAAGGATTCAGGGAGGTAGGCCATCACTCTATGCTTCATGCTTTGAAATGGACCAAGGTCAAGGCCAGTTGGGGATGGGAGAGTGATCTGCTAGTTGAAAGGTGAGAGCCTTGGCTTCTTAGACCTGTGTACCAGAGCCACTGTGTGCCCTCTACTGGTGGTGATATATGTGTAAGCCACAGTACCACCTAGAACGTTGATAAAGCACTGTGGTTTAATCCTTCGCAACACTGTAGGATGAATGGAATTGTTCAGTCACTTTATAAATAAAGAAAGTGGGTCCTGGGCTGGTCAAGTGGCGCATTGATTAAGAGTTGGCTTAGGACGCCAGCTCTGGGTGGCAGGGCCCCAGTTCGGATCCTACATGAGGGCCAGTGATGCTGCACTCTCTACAGCTAAGATGGTGAACAACAGCTCAACTTGGAGCTGGGCTGTGGTGAGTCAATGGCCACAGTGTAGGCTGCAGTGGAGCTGGTCAGCAGCCAGCGTGAGCTGCCGTAAGCTGCGGTGAGCGGCCATCCAATGGCCGGTGAGTGACTGCCTCACCCGGGAAGAGCACAATGATAATACTAACATGGGCCAGGGAAGCGACGTCCTCCACAACTAGGCTGAAGAAAAAAGGACAGCAACTTGTCTGTTCCCCTTCCCGATTCCCCAACACTTGTTCCCCTCCCCAATTCCCCAATAAAATCTTTTTTAAAAAAAGAAAGAAAGTGGGTCCTGAAAGGTTCCATGACTTGGTCTAGGTCCCATAGCTGGCAAGGGACACTATCAAGTATTCTGACTATGATCTCAGACTCCTCAGAGGCCAAATGTACCTTGTGAAAGCACTTTACAAAGTATTGTACAAAGCATGAAGCAGATGTTAGTACTATTAATGCTGGAGATTTCCATTAGTCATTCTGAATTTTGTAAACACTGTCTTGTACCTTTGGGGGTTCTGAGTATTTGCTTTGACCCTCACGCTGGGCTTGTTTATTTGGGCCTTTTATTTGGGCAAGCTTATTTTTTGTCTCCCCACTGAGCGAAGTATGCCTTACTGTTAGCAGAGTGGTACCTTTGATCCCTGTCATTTCAGTTGGGCCCACCCTTTACTTCAGGGCCCCCACATCCCCCTATTTTTCCCCCATCCTTCCCCCACAACAGACCACCTTGGGTCTTTCCCCCCAGGCCTTCTAAACACCTCTGTATCTGGGATTCTGGTGACTAGGACTTCCTCCTCCAGATTTGTGAGTTTCGAGTGTTTTCCTCTCTGACCCCTCTCTTCCCAAGACTCAGTCCCCTGACTTCCCCCATACAGCGACCCCTCCTTTATCTGGGCAATTCCTCAATCTATGAGTCAGGTATTGACTTTCCAGGATGTCTCTAGCTATCTATGGAACATCTGCACTTGGATGAGAGCAGGAAAAACACAAAAGTGCTTTACAGGAACTGAGCTGGATACCTCACATGCTTTGTCATGCAACCTTCATGTCAAGCTCATTTTGCAGATAGGAAGGAGACCAAAGATCCAAGGGTTGAGTAATTGTCCCAAAGTCACAGAACCAGTGAACCCCTAAAAGCCTTACTCAGAATTATAGCACTAAAAAGAATCAGATCACCCCAGAAGGCAAGGTGTCAGATGCCACACACTCACTGATGACTCACAGGTTCCTCATCTGTAAAGAAGGCATAGCACCTAACTTCCAGTAAGGATTGAATAAGATAATGTTTGTAAAGTGCCTGGCATAGCATAGAAATTCAATTAATAGTAGCTATTATGATCTAGTCAACTGGAGCAGCAATTTCCAAATGGGAGGCATTATGCGAGGTGTGCTCGAAAAATATAGTGGATGTTTAAATTAAAAAAAAAACTTTTAGGGCCGGCCGAGTGGCGCGATGGTTAAGAACTGGCTTGGGATGCCAGAGGGCCCTGTTTCTGATCCCACATATGAGGGCCAGTGACACTGCCCTCTACAGCTAAGATGCTGAACAACAGCTCAACCTGGAGCTGGGCTGCCGTGAGTCACCGGCGACAACGTAGGCTGCAGCCCCTGTGGCAGTGGGTTGCCATGGGCTACCATGTGTAGCCAGCAGCCAGCGTGAGCGGCCAGCAGCCGCAGTGAGCGGCCATCCAGAAGCCGGCGACTGATCTGCCTCCCCGGGGAAGAGCGCAATGATGGTGCCAACTTGGGCCAGTGAAGCAATATCCTCCACAACTAGACTGAAGAACAAAACAACAGCAACTTGTCTGTTCCCCTTCCCCCAATTCCCCAGCACTGTTCCCATCCCCCTAATTCCCCAATAAAAAAAAAAATTTAAAAAAAACTTTTACAGTAGAAGACACATTGCTATTAATCCTCCTCAAAATACTCCCCCTTGCTTTGAACATCGTTCTTGCCACTTTCTGAAGCAGCTCTGGAAGTCTTCTTTTGTAAGTGTCTTTAATTGTGCTGTTGTGGCTGCCTTGATGTTCTGAATCAATTCAAAACATATAACTGTTCATGGTCATTTTGACTTTGGGGAAGAGCCAGAAGTCACACGGTGCCAGATCTGGTGAATAAGGTAGATGAGGACACACTGTAATGCTTTTATTTGACAGAAATTGCTGTACCAGAAGCTATGTGTGACATGGAGCCTTTCCATTGTGATCAGATAATATGGTGAATGCTGCTGCCGAGTGCCATCCAACGGAAAGGCAGGGATCTTCAATATGGGAAGTGGTGCATCAAACCTTAGTAACAGTGTGTGACAAGTTTCAACTTGTTCAGTGCAGTCAGTTGGTTGTGCGCTATGGTTGAGAGAAGGTGTTTTTTCAAGTGTGCTGTATGTCATCCTCCATCATGACAACACTCCGTGTCACACATTGCTTTTGTTATATGGCAATTTCTGTCAAATAAAAACATTACGGTGTGTCCTCATCCACCTTATGCACTGGATCTGGCACCTTGTGACTTCTGGTTCTTCCCCAAAGTCAAAATGATTCAGGACATCAAAGCAGCCACGACAGCACAACTAAAGACACTCACGAAAGAGGACTTCCAGAGCTGCTTCAGAGAGTGGCACGAATGATGGGATAAGTATGTTCGAAGTGAGAGGGAGTATTTTGAGGGGGATTAATGGCACTGTGTCTTTCACTGTAATAATTTTTTTTTAATTTAAACATTCACTGTTTGATCATACCTTGTAGCTTGTACTCTGGAATTCAGACATAACCGAAGCCTCTCTTGTTTATTCTTCTACCAGGACTGTCAGACTCTAGAGTCCAGGAATCAGGGGATAGAAAGATAGAAAACCATTGAGCTTAATCATGAACTCTTTTAGAACAGGGTTAATATCACAGTTATCTTTATATAAGTATCTCTGGTACTTAATTCAGGTCTTGGCACATAGTAGGTGCTTAATAAATGTTATGAATGAATGAATGAATGAATGATTTCAATCTATTTCTGCACTTGGGGAGGGAGAGACCAGACTGAATAGTTATCAAAGGTCACCCAATTGGGTAGAGCTCAAACCAGACTCCTGGTTTACTAACCCCAAACCCCAAACCTAGCTTCATTCTTCTTTTTTAGAAGTTAAAAAGTTTAATTAAGAAGAGTAATACTGGCAGAGGAGCTGCTGTGGGACAGAGTCTAGAGTAGACAGTTAAGGCTTAGCTTCATTTCTAAAGGTTAAGTGTGACTACTGTGCTTACAAGTGCCTGAAATTTCATATCTTCTCTCCCCCAACCAACAGGTTCCTTTCTATGAATCTACATAAATCAACACTGGCCATAATGTCCATTCATTTATTAAGCAAGCATTAGTGTCATCTTCTATGGGTCTGGTTGATTCCATTTCTGCTCTCAAAGTAGCAGGCCATCAAAAATAAAAAGCAACGTTTTTACTCTGGAGAATATCACACAAAAATAGAGAGAACAGTACTGTGTAATGAAGCCCCATTAGCCTATCATCAGCTTCAACTCATAACTAATATTGTTCTATACCACAAGCTACTTCGCACCTCCCCTAAATTTTTGAAACAAATTTTAGACATCATATCATATCACTGATAACTATTTCAGTAAATCATTTCAATATCATTATTACATTGATATAGACTGAATTATGCCATCCTCCCAATTCATATGTTGAAGCCCTAATGTCCAATGTGAATATATTTGGAGATAGGGGCTTTAGGAAGGTAAGTAAGGTTACATGAGGTTATAAGGGTGAGGCCCAAATCCTATAGGATTAGTGTCCTTATAGAAGAAGAGACACCAAAGATATCTCTCTCTCTCTCTCTCTCTCTCTCTCTCTCTCTCTCTCTCTCCATGTACACACAGAGGAAAGGCCTTGTGAGGAGGCAGAGAAGGCGGCTGTCTACAAGCCAGGAAGGTTGCTCTCACCAGAAACTGCTGGTGCCTTGATCATAGATGTCTAGCATCCAGAAGTGGTATTTTGTTACGTCAGTCTGAGCAGACTAAAACACATACCTAAAATAATTTCTCTCCCTGCTCCCCCACTCACTGCCTAGTCTTGAGAAACTCAGATAGTCCTGTGGAGAAACCCACTTTACAAAGAACTGAGGGCTCAATCCAACCATAAGAAATGAAGGCCTGTCAACAACCAGGTGAATTAACTTGGAAGTGGATCCTTTAACCCTAGCAGAGCCTTCAAATACTGTAGTCCTAGTCAACAGCTTGACTGCAATCTGATAATCTTACGCCAGAATCTCCCAGCTAAGACTCTCTCTCAGGAACTATGTGATAATAAATGTTTATTGTTGCAAGCTGGTTTGTTTGAGGGTAATTTGCTAAGCATTCAATAAGAGGTAACTGATACAGTTGATATATATTTTAAATTTCTTTTATTCTATAAGTTTCCCCTCCATCTTTCTCTTTTGCAATTTATTTATTGAAAAAAAAATAATAAATGTTGGTCCTCTAAATGTCCCCACCATCGGTCTTCTGCTGGTTACACCTCCACAATGTTTTTTACTATATTCCTCTCTCCTCCGTTTGCTCTGTAGACTGTAGATCTACCTGCCCTGTCCAATATGGCAGCCATTAGCCATGCGTGACTATTGGGCACTAGAAATGTAGAAACACAACTGAGGAACTGAGCTTTTCATTTTGTTTAATTTGAATTACAGTAATTTAAATTTTAAAACAGATAATTGATTCAGTTATTGGCAAACTTTTAAGTAGGTTCAGAACAATTTTTTCAATTATGAATTTACTTTTCACATTTTATAAACTCTAAATACAGATCAAGCATTTCTAATGGATGTTTAGCATCTAAATTGAAATATGTTCTACCTGTAATATATAAACTGGATTTCAAATACAGTCCAAAAAGAAAGTATGCAAAATATCTCATTACTATTTTTATATTGATTACATATTGAAATAATATTTTAGATATATTGGGCTAAATAAAAAATTAAAATTAATTCCACCAATTTCTTTTTACCTTTTAAAAGTGGTTACTACTATAAAAGTTTAAATTATATATGTGGTTCACATTAAATTTCTTGCTAAGAGTCAGGTTGTACTTTTTTGGAAAGACTTTCATAGGCGATGTTGCATTCTTCCATCAAAGGCTCAAACCTGGTTGTCTTGTTGAATCTTATCAGACATTGATGCTTAAGGCTTTAATCAGTTAGCAGGGTTTGCAAAATGGTGATATTCTTATTCTGTTATTCTGGGTTGTCTTGGTTTTTGTTTTTTAACTAGCTGGAATACCTATAAAAAAAAACAACAAAAAAAACCTTGTTCTCCTCTACTATGATTACCCTGAGGCATAGTTTGTGAAGGTAAGAGGATAAATGCTTTAAAATTTCCCTTTATTTGTTAATTTTCAAGATAATGAGTTGGTTTCTCAGCATCCTTCAATGATGATCAACTATTATTTTTAGAGCCATGAAGAACTCATGGATTTTAAACCCATTTAATGTGGTGCCATCCAATGCAGTTACCGTCCTTATTGATGCTCAAGTTATTCAGCTTTGGGGGTAAATTGGTGTTTTAAGATTACACAGAAAGGTCATGATAGATCTTTAGGAAGAGCTACAGGGATGCAGGAGAAGAGATGCCTGAACCAGCCTGGCAGGTGGGCAGATCAAGGGAAGTGTGGTGTCCTGGAAGTGGAACCTGAGCTGAGTCTTAAAAACTCCCCTCCAGATGATAAAGAAAAGCAGGGTCATTTCAGTGGGAGGGCACAGCCTAAGCAAAGCCCAGAGTTGAGAAACAGCCGGCTTTGCAACAACACGCAGCTCTGGGTTGCAGCCATCCTGTAGGCTGGCCAGAGGAGGGTTTTAAGCAAGAGACAGATTTGCCTTGTGAGTAAAGCCTGCCCTCTGGTGGCCACATGGAGGATGGCAGGGAGGGAAGAAGCCCTAGGAGGAGGCAACAAGCTGAGCTCATAAGGCTTCTTTAATTCATAGGGTTAGACTCTTCCAGGTCACAAGCAGAAATCTCACAGCATTGGGGCTTATTATTGCAACTACATGGGAGGAGAAATGGTAAAAGGAAGCTCCTTAATGGTTCTTTACCATGGGGCCCAGGCCTCTTGAAAACAGAATAGACCTTTCAAAGCAATGGAGAGATCCATCTTTGCTCTGTGTACCTGGCACGTGCACTTTTCCAAAGAGAAGATCCCATGTCAAATGCTTGCCATCCTTTTTCTAATGTGCACAAAGACCACCTCTAGGTGGATGCAGCCTCCAGGCACAAGCAGACAGTACTTTTGTATGACTTTTTAAAAAGCACCTGTTGTAGGTTGAATTGTGTTTTCCCCCAAAACATATTGAAGTCCTAAAACATATTTCACAGTCCAAGTAGCTGTGAAAGTGACTTTATTTCAAAATAGGTTCTTTGCAAATGTAATCAAGTTCAGATTAGGTTACACTGAATAAAAGTGGGTCCTAATCAAATATGACTGGTATCTTATAAGAAGAGAGAAATTTGGACACAGACACAGAGGGAGAAGGCCATGTGACAACAGAAGCAGAGATTGGGGTGATGCAGCTGCAACCCAAGGATTGATGGCCAACCCCAGGAGCTAGAAGAGGGAAGGAAGGATTTCTCTCCTACAGATTTCAGAGGGAGCAGGGCCCTGCCAACACCTTGATTTTGACCTCCAGAACTGTGAGACAATAAATTGTTGTTGTTTTAAGTCTCCAAGTGAGTGATACTTTGTTATGGCAGCCCTAGGAATCTAATTTATCATCCTTTCTTCCCATGATGGATACAGCCCCACTTCCAGCTCTGTGAAGGAAACCCCCATTCACTCCCACCCCCGGCTGGGTATCTGGTGCAGGGCACAACCTGCAAACTATGTGGCTGATTTCCTCGGCAGAAGTGAGTCTCTTGGACTCGCTGCATTTGTTCAGCACTCACCACGCACCAGGCATCATGATCACCATGACACAGTCAAAATGTACAGACCAACAAGACACACTTCCTGCCCTTAATATTGGCATTTAAGAATATGAGATAAATGATAATGAACAAGCCATATGTTGGTGAAACAAAACAATGGTTTGCATAACGTGATGGTTCATATAATGTTATCACATAATGTAATTCTTGTGATGTGGTTGGGCACAGATTTTGTGGAAAAGAGGTGGGTGAGGGGTGACTGGTTAGCTCAGTTGGTTAAGAGCGTGGTACTAATAACACCAAGGTTGCCGGTTTGATCCCCACATGAGCCGCTATGAGCTGCACCCTTTAAAAAAAAAAGGAAAGAAAAGAAAAGAGGTGGGTGAGATAATAGTGACAATGGTTAACATTTATTAAGCATCCTACAATGCACCATGCTAAACACTTTACATGCACATCTCATTTAAAGCTCATAGTGGTGACCTTGGTGTAAGTGACTAAGGCTTACAGAAGTAATTTGAGTCCACCTGGGTCTACACCTTTTAAGTGCTAAATACTGGAGTTGAGCTGCAACTTGATGGTAGGAGTTCCGAAGATGGTGGGCAGAACTCCAGTCAGGAAGGAGAGCAAACTAAGGATGGATGGGAAACTGGGCTGGGCTCTGGTTGTGGGGTTCCTCGAATGCTGTACCGAGATCACACCTTCTGACAAGGAGGATCTAGTGACAGTGAGTAGGAAGAATGACGTGATGAAAACAGTGTTTTAAGAAAGAGCATGAGAATGCATTAGATGGAAAATGAGAGGCAAGACCTCTGATTTCTGAGGAGTGTTCCCAGAGGGAGTCCATGGGAGGGATGTGGGCATGGAGTAAGGAAAGAAACTAAAAACCACTTAGAAGGAAAATATTGGGTTGTCGGAAAAGTCATAATGCATTTTTGCAATGAAAAACATAGAAAAAAATACGTCATGACTTTTCCGACAACCCAATAGAAGAGGCCAAGAAGTATGACCGGGGTCCTGGAAGATGGGGAGAGAGGAAGGAGACAATGGCGATCCTGGCATCTCCAGTGTGTAACTGAGCAGTGATAACCTCTGGAGGAAGCAAGCAGTTCAGGATACTGAACTCACTGGATACACAGATGTCATGTTCTGCCTGTAGATAGGTTGACTTTTCAGAGCAAGAGGGATGAGCAGGTGGGGAGCACCCACAAGGGAGGATCTCAGGAGGAAGGACCAGCAAAAGGACTGGAGAGGAGCCCACCTCTGAGAGGTGACGGCAAGGGTTCCAAAGCACATTAGGGTCTGCATGGTGGTGGGTGAATGGGATGACACAGGGCTCAAGTCTGACCCCAGCAGGATTCTCACTGTCTGACCTGGAGCTTCTGAAACAGTTGCAACAATATCTAGCCTGCCCGAACATCCCCTGGCCTGTTGGGTTGACTCCTCTACTAGTTCTGAGGGCTCCTCCCTGCCCCAGCCCTCTGCCATGCTGGCCTTTCCCCCCCTTCTCCAAAAAGGCTTCTAGATGTTTCCTCCTGGCTGCATTGTGGGTGAGTGGGCACCCACCCAGGAGAGAAATTCAAGAGTAGAGAGTGGTGGAAAGCCAGTGGATGACAGTTTTCCTCAGCCTAAACAAAGACATCTATCTGTGCAGCTGTCCCATGGGGGTGCGTGCATCTCATTCAACGTCTCAGAATAACTCTGTGTATGTTCAGTTGGTGAAAATTTGAGCTGTGCCTTGTGATTTGTGCACACTTCTGTGTTGTATTTCAATACACAGTTTTTAAAAAACCCACAATCTGAAGTAGGTAGCCCCATGATCAGGGGGAAACTGAGGCTTGGAAAGGTTAAGTGACTTGGCCAAGGTCAGGGTCAGTAGCTGAGATTCAAAGCCAGGTCTGCGGGACTCAGAGGTGGGTGCCTTTCCCCCTCTGACCACTCAGCGGACACTTCTCCTTGCTGCTCCCCCATGGTGCTAAGATGACCATGGACCATGTTGGGTCCTCAAACCCAGGTTTTGCGTCAAGCCTCCCCTTGAAATATGTGCCTTCCAACCCTGACTTATTTCTGTTCCTAATAAATGGTCATTGTCATAGCACCAGTGCAGCCATGTGGCACATTTCTTAGTGAGGACCTAGGACGTGGAGGCCAGAACTGGAAGGGACAGGGCCCCTGCTCTGGGGCCTGGGCTCAAGTTCATCCTGTTTAGAGTCTTGATTCTTACTAGGGGCTACAGTGTTGATCAGGGTCTGGGCCTAACACCTATCAGCCAACTTCAGCCCAATGGCCAAACTGACAGTTGAGTTTGGGGGACTTAGTTCCAATATGGGACTTAGTTGGAACCCATATGACAGCAGCTG
Source organism: Hipposideros armiger (assembly GCF_001890085.2). Lineage (NCBI taxonomy): Eukaryota > Metazoa > Chordata > Mammalia > Chiroptera > Hipposideridae > Hipposideros > Hipposideros armiger. The sequence goes on along the minus strand of NW_017731457.1, from coordinate 4,094,238 downwards.
TGGGAACATACTTGATTAATGTGCAAAAGGCCATTCTGAGTGTCTCACCTGGTATCTCAGTCTAGCAGGCTGTACCCCTTGCCTGGACATAGTGGTCTGGGGTCTGCATAGATTAATGGGAAGTGTGGGACATGGACTTGGCACTTGGACTCTCCACATTTCTCCATATCAGGCTCCAGCCCCTTAGACCAAGTTTCATCCAACACAGATGCTTGATGAGGGAGGGCTGGAATGCCAGGTGACAGGAGGAAAATGGGGACCAGAGGACCTTGGTCTCAGCAAGGCCAGGATCAGAGCAAGACAGCAGAGGTTGCTTGGGGAGGCTCAAAAAAGGGTGAGAGTCATGGCAGGGACCCCTGAACCCTATGGTTTTCTCCCAGTCTTGAAGGACTGCACACTCAGAAGGTAGATGGTGGTGAGGGGAGGCTGCCTGTGGCCTATCACAGTTGGCAGGGAGGATGCCAAGCTGGCATGATGAATAGGGAAGTGGCACTTATCTCGCTCAAGTGAATCCTGGAGGGATATTATTTGGGGGGGCACGCCTGTCATTGTCCAGGGGTGTTGTTTCCATCTTCCTCTGTCCCGCACATTCTTTTCATAACCCTCAGCAATAACAACACATTCTACTTACCACACCTCACCCCCAACACTCATGTATGGATGCCAAGTCTCCCTTCCAGAGATAGAAGACCAATCTTAGCCTTCCTGTACCTTTCTGGTTCATGTTGTGGCTTCTCCCCTAACCAAGATGTTTCCTCATGGAGGATAATGTCTCCTCCTGATTCTTCCTCTCTCCAAGATCAGACCTGGTACCTTTCCTGAAAACCTTGCCCTGCTGGCTTCACAGGTACTGGGAGCACTTTGTCCTTTTGATCATATGTCTGCCTCTTGGGCCAACCCTGTCTCTTAACTGGATTTCATGGCTGCTCCTATTCCTCTCCAGCCTCAGGCCAGTCCACTCCCCCTTCTACCCCCCATGACTTCATTGGTCTTAGATTTCAGACAGGGACCTTATGAGGAATAAAGTCCCCTCCTACCTCTCCCCCAGTCCCACACAAAGGTCCCATTCCTCACCTACCACCCAACCCAACCTCATAGCCCTAGAGAGCGACACCCACCACTCACAAGGAAGCAGAAAAGCAGGGGGGCTTCTTGGAAGAAGGCCCACAGTGATCTAGTCTCCACACACACACCCAGCTCTAGGCGGCCTGTTGGTGCCCTTGTCCCTCAGAGGAATAACCCAAAATAAAACACGCATGATGCTATCACTGAAGCTAGGCCTAAAGCATGAAGATACAATACATAGGTCCTCCATTCCAAAAGGGGCCAGACCAGACCACATGCCACATTTTTAAAGCAAATGTTTGAGAAGTGACCCTCAAGCCCCTCATCCACAAGGATCAGAGTTTGGAGATGAAACAAAAGGAGTGATGGGGAGGATTTTTAGAGTGTTACAAGCCCTATACCCAGAAGGCAAGTCTCACTTGACAAGATCAGTGACAAGAGGCTTCAAGGCACAAAGAGTTGGCATGTCCCAGCGTTTGGGGGATGTGCCCATTGGAGAAATCTAGTGGCCAGGTTGTGGTTGGTTGGACGTCTATCCAGGACAGAAGGAAGGACAAGTGACTGCATCGAGGACAGCCTACACTCCAAGGGTATCTGGGCCAAAGGTGCTCAAGGCTGGAGCTGGTTTTTTCCATTTCTTCCCACTCTCCAAACTAGAAGAGTGAAGGAACTCCTACTGAGAAACCTATGTCAAGTTCATGGGCAGAAAACCAGGGACAGTCGATGAGGCAGAGAAAGTACAGAAGCTTCCAGAAGGACTTATAGGGCAGACTCCAAAGACTCCATAAGAACACCCAGGAGGAAAAGGCTTCGAAGATCTGGAGGCCCAGAAAACACGTTGCTATCTTACAACAGTGCAGTCAAGAACTTCTGGGCTCCTTTTCCCCTCGTCTGCCCCACATTTCAACCCCAAGAAGATCAATAACAGCAGCTAGTGGGGGCTGGGCGGGAAGGAAAGAGGTCAACCTCACCCCTTCTCACTCCACCTTCCCCAACTGCCACTTCTGGACAAGCAGGCAGCCTGCTTACAGCCAGCCCTTGCTGGAGAGGGGAAAATTCCTACCCCTGGATAAAGATCCGAGTGTTGATTACTACACAAACTAAACATTTCCATGTACTAACTTAAAGTGAATATAGAATTTATTACCTGAGAATGACCCAGATAAGTCATGGGACTGCCCAGATTTTCATCCAGAGACAAGAGAAAATTCTTCCACTGCATAAATTTTATAGGAAAGTGGGAGACAAATATAGTTGCATTCTAATTACATTCCAACAAGTTATTCTTGTTTCAGTCCTGGATATAGACACAAAGCCAGTCAGCAAAAAGAACTGATGAAAGTCAGAGAATACTATGATAACGTAAGGATCCTTAGGCTGCTCAATCGAACCCTGTCATTTGACAAATGCCATGCTTGTAATAATGATGATGATGATGATGTTGATGATGATAATGATGATAGTAAACTCTCATTGGCTCATATTTTGCCAATCTCTAAGCCCCCTAAATTTTAATTCTTTAATCTTCACAATAGTCCTATGCTTATTGAGCAAATGAGCTAATGGTGATCTAATGCTGGGCTTGCAGCAGGGCTTAATGCTGATAAAACAAATCCTTGCTTCATCTGATCTCCCAGCCCCAGGGAAACTTAAGTGATGGGGAAGGGGTGCAGAAGCAAGCTATGCACTTAATTGTCTTTTCTACCACTCTCCATACTGTCAGGTACCCTTGACCAAGCTCAACTTTTGCCCATGGTATTCCACCATCCACCCTAACTTCTCCAGCTACAAAAATCCTGCTCACCCTTCAAAGCCTACCCCTCTTTGCAGCCACCCTCCCCCAACTCAGCCCGAATGTCCTACAGCTCTCAGCTAAGCAGATGCCTTCATTTACAGAGGGAGAAGTGGCCCGGCAAAGGGATGAGACTTATGCAAGATCATGCAAAAGAATTAAGTCTCATTAGAAGGAGAATTCAAGGTTCTGATACCCAATCTAAAACAGCAATTCTTAGCATGTTAGGATGGGGTGTTGTGCCTAGGCATGCTCACTCCCAGAGCGATAGTGTGAGCTCTGTGGGCATCTGATTCTACAAAGAAGTGGTGGGAGAGAACTAGCTTCAATTGGATGACACAGCAGTAAGTAGGGGTCTCAGTGCACCGGGCTCAGGGGCTCAGAGGCTGTGGGGCAGGGGCAAGGCCAGGGCTACCCTAAGGTGAGGTGAGTAGAAGCAGGGATACCACAGCTTTCCTTGTGCTTCTCAAACAGCTGATCCAGAGCCTTCATGTAGAGCATGTGGTAGTGGTCAACTTCCTTCTCGGTGGGGTGGAGGCACTGGGGCAATGGGATGGGGTGGCCCACTGCAGGGAGAGGGAGACAGGTGAGGCGAGAGGCCTCTCCTGCCCACACAGCTGACAGCACCTTTCTTCCCTGGAGATGGGCACTCACCCGCAATGGTGACAGGCACAGGGAAGGGCAATAGGCCCCAGGAGTTGGCCAAGAAGAGACAGTGGCCACAGAAGATGCAAGAAGCAATGCCTATGAGCTTCTTGAAAGTGGTCTGGCACAGATACTGCCAGGAGTCTGTGGCAAAAAACTTAAGTCTGAAGATATCATTCACCCCAAAGGAGTAAATAGACACTAGGGTGCCCTGGGAAGGGGCAACAATATAGAATAGGGGTGGTCAGGTCAGGCTTTTGGAGTACCCCAAGATGGGAGCCCTACAAAGCAGCAAATCCCTCCCCACACCTCATGATTCCACTTCCCAAGGCCTTTAAAACAAAGGACGATGGCTACAAAGAAAGATCTGGAAGAAGGAATTCACATTTCCTGAAAAACAACTGTGTACTAGGCCTTCATATATACATTTCCTCACCCAGTCTTTACAACTACATCGTTGCAAGGCAGGTATTAACTCTATTTCGCAGGTAAAGAAACACGTCCAAGGTCTTGCCTTTAAGATAGTGTCAGAGGGCCGGCCGAGTGGCGCAATGGTTAAGAACTGGCTTGGGACGCCAGAGGGCCCCGGTTCGGATCCCACATATGAGGGCGAGTGACGCTG
>NW_017731457.1:4087095-4089899 GCF_001890085.2 Hipposideros armiger | reverse complement strand
AGCGTGAGCGGCCAGCAGCCGCAGTGAGCGGCCGTCCAGAAGCCGACGACTGATCTGCCTCACTTGGGAAGAGCGCAATGATGGTGCCAGCTTGGGCCGGTGAAGCAACGTCCTCCCACAACTAGACTGAAGAACAAAAAGACAGGAACTTGTCTGTTCCCCTTCCCCCAATTCCCCAGTGCTGTTCCCATCCCCCCAATTCCCCAATAAAAATCTTTTTAAAAAAAAAAGATAGTGTCAGAGAGGGAGTTGAAGCCTGCGCTTCTGAGCCAAAGGCCTGAGCCGAAGAGTCCTGCTATTTGCACTATCACCTTGCCTCTGTTGGAGTGGGAGGAAGCCTGGAAAGTGGACACAGTCCTTTGCACAGAGTAGAAAGCACTCAAGCGCTGACGTGAGCACACTCCAGGTATAGGGCACCATGGGCTTTGGGAACACACAGTCCCACCTACAGGAACCTGGATGTGTAGGGACAGAGTGCCCCAGACACATTATGAAGTTTGACCATTAAGCACAGACGTGGATTGGGCACCTGCACTCCACTCACCGGTGCCTCAGGGCCAGTAGTACAAAGCCTTTGAGATTCATAAGGTGATGCTCCCCTGGGATTGCATACAGGAGCTCCTGGGCACCCCAACAACAATGACCATGGCCTGCCCAAGCTGGGGCTGCAGCAGAATAAAGTCCAGGCTCTGGCGGTTCACGGAAAATATTCCTGTAGGCATGAAGAGGTGGGGAGTAGTCACCACCCCATCCTCAGCTCCCTAGCCCCGACCCCACCCCCATCTGAAGGATGAGCACCACATCCTGTGCTTTCCAAACCCCCTACCCATCATGCCCATGTCTGTGTGCCCTACAGTGCCTGTCCCAGCAAGGACACTAAAGGACACTTGCTCCAAAACTATTCACTGACACCCACTGTGAGCCTGGCCAGTGTTTAGGCCAGGTCTCTGAGCTGGGTGGGTGGGGTCACCCTGGCCAGAGGGCACCTCCTCCCACTCAGCTGGAGGCTCACCATAGGACATGATGTAGTGGTCTCATAGTCTCGATGGATTGGGAAGTGGAAGAGGCTGACCAGCCCAACTATTGAGGGCCAAAGCCCAGGGAACTGCTGGGAGCTGTTGCTCTCAATGGAGAAATTATAGAAGGTTCCGATGCACATGATTCCTTATGGGTGAGAGCCAAACACATAGTTCTGGTCTGGGGGCAGCTCCATCATTATCACCAGCTTTGGGGTGTGGGGCAGCATGAGGGGAAGAAGGCATAGAAGGCAGGACACCAGCTGAAAAGCTGTTGCCTACCACCCCAACAGACTTCAGAGTTCAAGGTCTTAGGATAGAGTCAAGGGCACAGGGGGCCCACTCTTGAACACCCCTCCACCCCCTGCCCCATTGTCTGAGTTTAGGCAGCAGGGCTCAGGTTCCACTAAAGGGAGGGGTGAATAGGTGGGGGAGGTGAGGGAGAGGGAGGAGGCAGAGATTCTCTCTAGAGGGTAACCTATCACCTTGATAAAATAATAATCCCTTAGGTGTTTCCAAATGGCCCAGTTCCTAATCTCCACTCAGACCGCCTTCCACCTTGGGGCAGAGATATGTGGGTGTAAGAAGCCCTGGAAGTACCCAGCTGCCATCTCACTTCCTGGGCCCCTGTCCAGCTCACCTTGGCTGGATGTGTCCCAGTCCAGGAAGAGCCATGACAAATAGAGAACAGAGAATGACCAGAGAGGCGTGAAGAGGAGGGAGAAGACAAGAAAGAAGAAAGGGCCCGGGTAAAAGATGAGAAAGAAAAACAAATTCACTTTTGCAACTCAGTCATTCCATCCACGGCTCCTCTTTTCCACCCTCAAGGATCATATTCCGGGCCATTTCCCAGACCCACATCTGGCCCTCTCCCCTTCCCTTTGTATTTGGGTATCCAAGTGGAGCTCCAGCCTTTCCCCAGCCTAGTTCCTTCTCCCCTTTCAGACCCCAGGTACACATGCCTCTCTGGCTCCTCTTGAAACAGGGCTGGGTTGGCACCCCCAGAGCAGAGGCCTCTCCTAGGCCCCAGCCTCACCTTTCCTGACCTACCTATAGTTTAACAATAGATCATTCCCCCTGCGGCTTGAGCTCCTTGAGCTTGGAATATCCCTTGTCCCACTCAGTTCCCTGTTTTAGAAAATTACCCTGAAATTTATGATTAATACCCTTAGGCTTATTGATCACAATCTCAGTGGTCCAGCAGGCTAATCCCATCATTGATCCTGGTTTGCTGACTCCACCAGGGAATCACCTGGCCACAGGGAAGGCTCCATTGCAGACCCTTGGAACCTTCATGTGGCCTCTGGAGGAATGCCCAGATTAAAAACCCCAAGCTGGTCTGAGAATGTTAAGACAGTTTTTGGAGGTGTTAACCGGCTGTCTTCTCAGGCCACCGGTGCTCTGATAAGGAGTTAGGTTGTCCTTATAACCCAACTCCTGTGTAGGTCTATTGGCTGAGTGGCACAGGTGGCACAGGCAGCACTCCTTTGGCCTCCGGTTTCACTCTCACCCATGAAGAGGAAAGTGAGCACGTATTGGTAGGCGCCCACTGCTTCTAGCCACTGTTTCTTCAGCGTTTTCATGGTGCAGAAGGGTGGAGGGAAGGTGGAGATTCCTATCCTAGTAGCTCCCCTCCGCCAGCAGGGATCCAGGACCTGAAGGACAAATGATAAAGGTTTCCCTGCGCCTGGACAGGCTTTCTTGTCCAAGGGGCCAAGCCTCTGGGACCTCCCGGGGTTGTGTGTGTGTGTGTGTGTGTGTGTGTGTGTGTGTGTGTGTGTGTGTGTG
>NW_017731457.1:4048060-4086135 GCF_001890085.2 Hipposideros armiger | reverse complement strand
GGGGGGGTACTGACGGAGGCTCACCGACGGTGTGGATGGGCGTGCGGAAGGGCAAAGGGAGGCCCAGCCGGCCGTGGAACAACGGCAGGGCCACTCTCAGCAGCGGCTGCAGCGTTTCCTGTACCCTTCGCACCCACGAGCCCGGAGGGTTAGGGAACTGCTGAAAGAGCTCGTTCTCCCCAAAAGAGAAGACAGGCACCAGGGAGGCCCTGGGGGAGCAGAGGCACGCCTGAGTACAGGCCCGGGAACGCGCTGAGCTTTTCCCCCATAGGGCAGTCTGGGGGACTCCGTCCACCGATCGCTTTCTCACCCGTGTTCCAGCGCCAACTTGACAAATCCCTTCTGATTTCGGATCCGCAAGCTCAGCGCTCCGGGCTTTGCCTCCAGCGACTCTAGGGGCCCTCCCACAGCCAGGACAGCCACCTGGCCGCCCCCAGGATGGGACAACAGATAGGCGGCGCTGGCCTTGCTAGAGGACACCAAACCTGGGGGGAAGGCAGAGCCTGGGGGATCTGACACCTGGGTCTTCCGAGAAGAGAGGAGAGGGAAGTGGGCACTGGGAAAGTGGGGCTAATACCAGGACCCCTCAGACAGGAGGAAGGCTGGTCAGAGGTGACGGCAGGGACTGGGGGTCCTGAAGCCCGGGCTCCCCCGTCTCCTCACCACTACACATAATGTAGTCCCGGAAGAGAGGGAGGTGAAACCAAAAAGGCAGCATGAGCAGGTGCGGCTGGAGGCCGGGGAAGAGGCCGGAGAAGCCCGTGGCCTCTGTGCAGAAGTTGCCGAAGGCCCCGATGACCAGGACTCCGTGAGGATGGAAGCCGAAGAGGTAGTTGTGGGAAGGATCCAACTCTGCGGTTTTAACGAGCTGGGGGGATGTGGGCAGCGGGTGCACATGGTGAATTCGACTTTTGGGGATGAGGACAGGAAGAATCTATTTTGAAGCCCCACCCCCAAACCAGCACATTGTTCCAGGGGGCCCTCACCGAGATGGGGAAGTAGTCCCGGAAATGTCTCCAGATGGCCAAGTTGCGGACCCAGGCAGATCGGCGGCCTCCTGCTTGCGGCGTTTCCCTATCTCCATAGAGCCAGACTAGGTAGAGGACCACTAGGATCCAGGCCCGGCTTAGAGATACAAGGAGCACAGCAGCCAGGCACACCTGGGCTGGAGGATAGGGGTGGGTGCGGGTGTCTCAGGACCCAGGCATTTAAGTCCGGGATCTCTCCCTTGACTCCCCTCTCTGTCCCACCTAATTCCTTCTCACTCCTTCAAGGACCTGGGACATCTCTGCCCTCCCTCCCTCCCTCGTGGTAATGGGGAAGCAGAGCCCCAGGTGTGTGTGTGTGTGTGTGTGTGTGTGTGTGTGTGTGTGTGTGGTAGGGGGGGTCAGGTCCCGGGCTTTAGGGACTCACCCAGCCCCAAGAAGGAGAAGATCCACTGCAGGACAGCAAACACTTGGAGACACCTGCGGAGGCGGCTGGAAGAGGTCTGCATTTTGTAGAGGGGAGTTGCGCAGGGGCCACCATGGGCTCTTAAGCACACCTTTTTTTGGCCCAACCCACTGACCCTGACCCCTGGTTCCTCCCAGTTTCTGTCCCCTTTGCTGACTTACATACTGGACTCTGATGAGCCCCAGCAAGGAAGAGTTAACCACTGCCTGAGCTCATGGAAATAAGCGGGGGTGTAGCCAGAAGCATGGGGGTGAGGATGGTGTTTGGACTTTGTGGAGGTCAGGACCTTCCACCTCTGTGAGGAGCCAGCTAGCAGGTCTGGAAAAGTGGTGTGTGCCATGAATGGCAGGGCTCCTGACAGGAGTGAGAATAGCTTGAAAACCCCTTAGTCACCAGGCCTGGCCCCTAAGGAACAGCCTAGGACTCTGTGGGGGAGGGAAGGGCTTTGTGGGAAAAGCTAAAGATCTGTGAGCCCCTCAAGAGAGAGCTCACTGTGCTGTGGGCATACCCTCCAAGTGGGCTGGGGCCAGTTCTTACCGTCAGCCTAGCCCTCCCCAACAGTGACCAGAGGCCTGTGGGAGTTCTCCAGGTCAGGGAATGTCACCTTTTTAGGAAAGTGACACACATCCCATCAGGTGCCTCTATCACATGCCCTCCTAGCATAAAATACTTTCCCTCCATCACGGTGATTTTTCTGATCAAGGTCTCCCCTAAGCTGTAAGCAACAAGAAGTCAGGTGATGTGTTCACTGCAGCCCCAGTAACTGGTGCCTGGCAGAGGGGAGATGGTTTGTAAATGAAAGGACCCATTGTAGGAGACAGGATAAGCCAGCTTCCAATGCCCAGGACCTATCCCTCAGGCTGGCACACTCTTTTCTGTCCCACTCATGCAGGCTTCCTTGTCCAGGGAACTTACAAGGAGGCATTTTCTTCTGTCCCTGCTCAGTCCACTTCCGTCCATAGGGCATGTGACGAAGGTGGTGGGGATCAGGGTAAGATGGACTTAAAAGTCTGGCTAGAGAGATGCTCAGTACACATGGTAAGGTGACCTACCCACTCAAGTCACCCCCCTCTCCCCCAGGTTTCATAGGGCAAGTTTTCCTGGGAGTCTGGGCAGGAGGCGGATATAAGGTGTGGATGGCAAGTGAGGTGTTGGAGGCAGGAAATGTCCTGGGACAGGTGAACAGGCCTGTTTGGTTTTTAAAAGGCTTCTGTAGGGGAACAGTTGGGAGCTAAATTCAGGAAGGTAGGCTGGTGCAAGGCTGGGAAAGGCCAAGCTGAAGGGTTGTCCTCAGGGCTTCTCAAGAGGTCTCTGCAAGGGCTTGATGACCCTCTAGAGGCTGAAAGCAAGACCTGCTCTCAGGAGGTCTCGCCTCTTTTCCAAGGCTGCTTCACATTTCTCTTCTAGGAAGCTTTCTTAGAATGACCCACCAGAGCTTCTTTCCTGATACCGCCCAACTCAAAGCTTAGCTCCCCGAATCTGCAGCAAGGCCTTGGCCTGCCTTCCCTTATAGGACACGTGCCTCCAGGGAGTCTTCCTTCCCTGCGTACTATCCCTGGAGCCCAGCTCAGGGCTATGCCACCCTTCATGTAAAGGAAAAGATGCCATCAAGTGATGAGAGACTCAGGGAGAAGAGTGAAGGGGCTGGCTTTCATCTGAACCTGACAAGGAAGTCCTTTTGGTTTGGCCCTTCTCAGGCACTTCCCCATCTCAGGCAATAAAGAGCAGTGAGAAATGGGACCCAGGGAAACTCCCAGGCTTCCATACCATTCTCATATTCTGCTTCTGCCTTTCCCTCTTCTCTATTCTTTTTCTTTGGAGTAACTTCAGGTCTCCCTCTACTCTGGGTGGCAAGAGGGGTACAGGGTCAATAGGTAGATGAAAGACGACACATGGACTCAAGAGTTATAAATCCTCCTTTATTGGGAGGGAGGCTGAGAAACAATAAGTTATCACATGAGGAACCCCGCAGAAGCCCTCTCCTCATGAACCCTTGGGAGCTGAGGAGAGGGACAAGGGGGCTCCAGGAGCTTCCTGAGAGGACTCTGTGTGTGTGTTTGTGTGTGTAGGGGATGAGGCGACACATTCAGTCCCAGACACACGGAACATACACTCAGGAAGCGAGGAGCCAGATAGACCCCCAGAAGGCACAATGGCAGGAGAGGTTTGATAGAGTGGTTGAGTATCACGGGTCAACAAAGGACACCATGATGTAGCGAGTGCCCCTTGTGGTGGGCAGCCCCTCATGGTAGTGGGTGAGTCGGCCAGGGTGCAGGAGCGCCCACCCCTTCCGCGGGGCTGACACCACGCAGTCATAGCGTAGGAAGCGGCAGCCACCTCCCTGGGAAGGGAAGAAGGGGACAGAATGGGAGAGTGAGCAGACATGGGGTCTGGGGGTAGGCAGACACAAGGGCATGAGAGGCAGACCAGAGGGATAAGGGAGGGGGGACATAAAGGGTTTGGGGCGTTGGCAGATAGGGAGACACAAGAGGAAGAGGGAGGCAGCCAGCCTGGGAGTGATCCCAGAAAGTATATCAGCACAATAACTGGGAAATGTGCAGAGGGCAGGCTGGGAGCAGGGAGGGCAACTGAGGGCTGTGTGCAGGGTGTAAGGGGGAGGGATACGGGGTTTCAGGAGAAAGCGCGTGCGTGCGTGCGTGCGTGCGTGTGTGCGTGTGTGTGTGTGTGTGTGTGTGTGTAGGGCGCCAGAAGCTCACCTCATAATCCAGGCCCTTGTGGTTGAGGGCAACGTTAAGAGTGAAGGTGGATGAGTCGTGATGTGGACGCAGAGAGGGCTGTTCATCTGGCCGGTAGCGGACTACAAAGTTCATCACTGCCCGAGTCTATGGGGACACGAGGAAAGAGGCTAGAGGGATGGCCGCAGGGGCAGGAGGCTTTCTAAGGAAGTGACAGCCCCTGTCAAGGAAGGGAGAGTGTCTGCAGGGGTCAAGCAGGCTCCCCCAGGGCTGCCCTCCTGTAGTATCTTTTTCCACAGGGCCCCAAATGCTATAGGAGCTGCAAGGGAAAGGGAGCTGCAAGGGAAAGGGTGCTGCGTGGAGACTTCCAGCTGGGATTGGGGTGTGGGAAGGTGGAGGGGGCAGGGTGGCAGAAGCAGTGGCCCACCTTGGTGTGGTAGCCTGGGAACAGCCTCTCAGTCATGGGTCCCACATACGTCCTCAGCAGCTGCAGCCACTGGTCTTCATAGCCCACCTGCTTCATGTGGATATCCACAGTGGGCACGTTCTCGTAGCCTCCAGCCAGCCTTGAGTCCTGTGGGCAGCGGGCACTGAGCCCCTGACAGGGCAGTGCCAGCCTCCCTCTCCTCTTGCTCCCAGGCCTGAAAGCCAGTGTTCCTTCATCTGGAACAGTCTCAACCACTTCTCAGCTTGACTTACTCCTATGGGCCCTAAGTCTCCGCTAAGATGTCATCTCTTTTGTGAAGCCCCTTAATCCTCCTTTATCTGGGCTAAAGGTCCCTCCTGTGGCTCCCTTGTCACCTGGGCTGCTGCTACTGACTCAGCCTGCACACCCATTGATGTACCTGCACTGCCTAGGTCAGTGGCTGGCATTTAGGACCTGCCCAGTAAGGATTTCTTGAATGAATGAATAAACAAATGAATGCAGAGGTGCCTCCTGAGGCCCCCTCCCCCTTGGGGAGTCCTCTCTGTTCCCACTCTCCTGATACCATTTTCCCTCCATCAGACCCAGCACCTCCCTCCTTCTTGTACCCTCAGTCCTTCCTGTCCCAGCCCCTCTCACCTCATGCCGGCCTCCTGACCACTGGCCGTAATGCTCCATTTCCTCCACTAGCTCATCACACATTTGGTCTGACAGCAGAGGGAACCAGTACACATCTGGGCACGGCTGAGGACAGGGCAGGGGAAGAATAACAGAGCCGGGTGACACTCAGGGATCGGCAGCCAACAGAGGCGAGAAGAAGCAGGGAGAGAAAGGGAAACCAGGAGATGGGAGAAGCTAGGGGAATGGGGATCTGAGTGTGGGCTGGGCCAGGAGAGGCTGGGCCAGAAACAGTGGCTAAGAACACAAAACAAATGGCAAGAAGGTCCTGCAGCCCCGGTTCTGGGAGACTGGTTTTCAAACTTTACAAAAATGTCATTTTGCCTATAATACCAATATATCCAATAGACAAGAGGCTCACTGACTAATTCAGGGTGTGAGCTGAAAGGCTTATCAGCCTTTGCCTTCATTTTGCCTGAGCAGAAAATCCTAAGGCATCTGGAGGAAGTCAGTTTGGAAACCACTAATTCAGGTGGTGGATCCAACGGGTAATGGTCATCAGAGTGGTCAGGGGTCCTGCGTGGGGCTCACCTGTTCCACGAATCCCTCCCCTTCAAGGGCCCGGCTATAGTTCTCGTGAATGTACTGCTCCTTCCAGTCCTGGGGGAGAAGGGGGGACAGGGGAGAGCACCTTGATGTATGTCCTCTTCACTTCATTTGGTCCAATCCAGGAAGCCCCAGGCCCTGGACCACCCCCCTCCCACTAATAGCAGATCCTGCAAGCTTATGTGTGCCCTTGTTCATCCTCCTATATTGAAGGGCATTTGCATTCTGAGCAAGGGGCCCCCCATTTACCAGGGGATTATCGAAGATCTGCCAGAGGTCTGGGTGCAGGTGGTCTGTGTCATACCGGGAAGTGGCCAGGAGATGGCCAAATTCATGCTGATTGCTGAGGTGGAGGAAGATGCCCTGGAGTGGGGGGAGGGTGTGAGAAGGACACACGAGATGGCTGCCTCCTAGCACCCCTGCATTGGGCCTGACTGCCCTGCTCACCTTGTCCCGCAGGCTCTTACAGAAGGCCATGTCTGGGTCAGTGTCGCTGCCTGAGAACACCTCCCTCTGGGGCAGCTCTGTCCTCAAGGTCTCCCCCCGGATCACATATGCCTGGGAAATGTAGGGCACATTCCACACGCCCCTGGAGGTATCCACACTAGGGTCAGCTAGGTGGGTGGCCCCCAAGATTCTGCCCAGTTCATCCTGGGAGCCCCTTCCCTCAGGGCATCCCACTCTCTGAGCCAGGAGCCCCTCTCACTTTCCCTGTTATGCACTGCCAGTCATAACCCTCTCATGTCCAGTTCCACAGTCAGTCCCTGTCCCACAGACACATCAGAACCCTGAAACTGGGGCCTTGGGTGAAGGTGCAGGTGTGTCTGTTCAGGCCCATGTGGGAGGAGGTGGAGGGCTGCAGCTCCAGCAGGACTCACATTCGCTTCCGCTGCACCAGTTCCACATAGTCCTCGGAGCGTGCGTAGTACTCATCGGGGCTCAGGGCTCCCCAGAAATTGGACCATAGCTTCCCGTGGCGGGACAGCATGGGTGCTATGACCTTCCTGTGAACAGGTGAGGTGATGATTGCACAAGGTGAGCCCTATTATCAGGGAAGCAGCTGGGGGCTTCTGGGGGACTACTGTGGGGCCCTCTGGCTGAGCCAGGCAAATGACCTGTTCTGTTCAATGAGGATGCGCAGGGTCTGCGGGTTGGTAATGATGGCATCGGCGTCCAGGCTGAAGTAGAATTCACACTCAGGGTCCTGCCGACAACTGTCCCTAGAGGTGGCAGACCAACAGACAAAGGAGTTGAAACTGGAGCAGGTAGGGAGAGGAGAAGGAGAGGACTGCAGAGTGGGTGGAACTTCCCCTCACTCCAGGACCCCAAGTTCTCTAGTCTGTGTGAGAGAGGCAGGAGAGGGACAGCACCTGTGGTGGCAGCACTGTGGAGGCCATAGAGAAGCTGGATGGTGGACGGAAGGGAAAGGTGGTGTATTGGGAGGCACCCTCACCCGTCCTCCCCGCCCACGGCTCACTCACATGGCCATGTCCCTGGCCTCGCCTGGGGTCAGGGCCTCCTCTGGCCCCACCAGCTTCACAGTTGAGAAGTGGTCCTGGAGCTGGGGCCAGGAGTCTGCAATGTGGGGCTCATGGTACACCTCCTGCAGATGGGGGGAAATGGGCAAGTGCTGAGAGAGCAGAAAGGATGGTGCCTGAGGAATGGGAGGGGAAAGGTGGTGAGTGGACAGGGTGTAGGAAGCAGTCTGGGGTGGGGGGATGGGAGTTCTGATCAGGGCAGGGGCAGGGTCCCTTGGGAGGGCCCATAGGGAGAGGCTGCCAGGGTATCTTACATTGTTATGCATGAAAAGGGTGATCCTATCAGGGGGATAGTCCAGGAGCATCAGCTGCTGCAGGAAGCGAGGCAGGAACGGAGTAGGTTGCTCCACAAACACAGCCAGAAGCACCCGGGGGGGAGGCTGGAAGATGCATGACAGGGCTCAGAGGAAAGCCTGGGGCCCCATCTGGTCTGTCCTCTACAACCCTGCTAGGTTTGGGGGGTCCTCAGGAGCTTTGCCTCCTATTGCTGCCTAGCATGTTCTCCCTGCACCTCTTGCTTCAGTGTGTTCTCCTGCCCCACCCTGGCACCCCTCCTCACCTGCCCCCCCGGGAGTGTCCTCCGGTCCCAGTCGCAGAACCCACAGCCTCCCTCAGGAGTCCAGCCATTGGGAACATAGTTTCCCAGGTAATTCAGCTGGAGCTGTTAGGAGAGACGAGGAGAGGTTGAGGCAGAGGAGTCCAGGGCTGGAGGTCAGGTAGACAGACAGGGACAGGGCAGGAGGGAAAGCAGTGGACACTTAGAACCTCTCCTAGCACCTCTGCTGCTGGGGCTAGGAGGACCGGCTGCTCAGAAGGGCTGGGGGAACCCAGGGACTGGGTCTCAGTCTGGGGTAAGGATAGGAGCTGGGGTCAGGACTGACTAGGGCAGGGACTGTGGGGCCAGCTGGGATAGGGGTAAGGGACTAGGGCTGAGGGTATGAGCCATTGGGGCACCTTAGTGGGACCATTCCCATGGACCACTACAGGAAGCGTGTCATAGGCCACATTCCGGATACGCACACGATTCTGCTCAAACTTTAAAACCACCTCATCTGGGGAAGAAAGCCAGACTTTAAACTCCCTTCCTCTTGAAGCTGCCAAGCAGCAGGTGCTTCTAAATATGGGGGAATCCAGGCTCTCTGCTGCCACCTGGGGAGCTCCTCCACTTACTATCTGTGTGACCTGGGCAAGGCACCAGCCCCTTGGAGAGGCAATTTCCTCATCTGTTAACAGGTGGATAACCACAGACAACCCCTTTTGTAGGGCTGTTGTGTTAAATGAAATTAACGAAGTAAAGCCCTGGGCCCAGGGCCCTGGTACACAGTATGTTCCATAGATGTTGGGTATGACTGCCACTGCTTTTACTACTGTTAGCACGGTGCAACTTTATCTACCAGCCATTCAGATATTTGATATCTGAAGTTGAGATAAAGGTAAGTTGAAGACCACCCCAGTCCCACCAGGAGCCCCTCCCTAATTCAGGACCCCAGCAGCCCCTTTCATTACCCCTTCTGGTTGCCTTTCTTCTCACCTAATGCCCCGTTGAGGTTCTGAAAGATTCTGGATTTATGATCCAGATTAAGGCTGAGTTTCTCCTGGATGGGATGAGAGGCGGCAGTTAATTCAAGAGGGGGTGGGACATCATTTCTCACTCTTTTCTCTTTACATCTTCCCCAAAGCCCCTTTACCCCTTCTCTCCCATTCAGCCTGAGGTCTGCCACCCCCACAGAGCAGCAGGTGGCCCCACCTCTGTCCCCCCTACCCTCAATCCTGGGTCCAGGTAGAGTCGAGTGTAGAACAATTGATCATCATCGTCATCCTTGTACTTCCACTGTCGGACAATTTGGTGTATGGTGGGGGCAAAGCCGATGAACCCTGTCGGGGGAGGGGAAGTGCTGACTCCAAGACTCCCGGGGTCCCATGAACCTGTCCCCACTCCCTCTCTGGCCCCCAGGCACCTGGAATACTCCATACCCCACCACTCTTGGCCTCTCTGCCTCGGGCACTCTGCCACTCACCACCAGAGTTGAGGAAGCGCTTCCCCGTGCCCACCTCAGGGTACTGCTCTGCCAGCCCCCACTCGGGCCAGCAGAAGCCCTCTGCTGAGAACAGCAGGTGGCTGCCACTTTGGATGAACTTCTTCAGCAGCTCTGCGGGGCTGCCAGCCAGAATCACATCATAGCTGGCAAGGAAGGGGAGGATGAACAGGACAGCTACTACGAATCTCAGTATCCTCACCCCCTCCTCCTGTTCACCTCTCTGCTTTCTCGCCTTTACCTGTCCACAAACATGATGACCATATCCTCCTGGTCCGCATGTTTCTCCATTTCCTTCTTTAGCCACCTGACCTTCTGTCCTCCACCAACTGTTCGGGCCACATCACCCCCTCGCCACTCCTCTCCCAGGCCCAGAGTCTGTGGGGGAGATCCGCCATGCCAGGGAGGGAATTCAGCTGGCCAGGCTCACCGTGGGGTCCCAGGCATCCAGCCCTCAGCCCACTCCTCCAGCTGGAATCACGCCCCTCCTAGCAGCCTTGAGCGCATTCCTCTCCTCACCCGCACTGTGTAATTGAAGAACTCCGCCGAGCGCAGGAAACGCCGGTATCCCTCCGTCTCGGCTGTGGCCACGGTGATCACCAGCAGCTTCTCTGTCACCAGTCGGGAATTGGCATTCGAGACCCACTCATCCAGCTCACTGCCCCACGCGCTCCACTCACGTAGGCCCCCCTCCCCCTCCCTCAAACTCTGCTACTGTCCCTTACTTTTTTCCCATTCCCTCTTAAACTCTTCCCCCGGGGAAACTTGGCTCCCAGTGACAACGGGATAGAGTTACACCCAGGAATTCGGGGTCAATTCGCACGGAGAGACTGGAAACCTTAGTTCAGAGTGGGGAGTGAACGGGTTCAGGCCCAAGGAGCGCGCTGGGCGTGGGAGAGGCTGGCTGCCCGCTCCAAGCCCCTGATGGCATAACGTCATCCCGGATTCCACTTGGCCCACCCGGGGGTCTCACCTGGGTTGACAGGGTTGCCGCCCCGGGGACGGTCGGAGGCCGAGTCCGCAGGAGGTGGCGGCGGCAGCAGCAGCAGTAGCAGCAGGAGCCGGAGTCCCGGGCTCCAGGAGGCCATGGCTGGAAGCGGGCCGAGACAGCACACAGGCCCGCGCCTGGATCCCAGCTACCGAGCGGGACTTTGGAAACGGGACTGGGGCTGCTATGCGGACCACTGCGAGGAAGAGTAGGGTTGGGGCTCCGCCCTGGAAAAAAGGCGTAGCCGGAGTTACAGAAAACTCTAGATGCCGGCGCCCTAGACAAGGCGAGGATTGTCTTCAGGCGCCGGCGCGCGGGCTGTGCGGAGCGAACTGAGGGGGCTCCGGGACTGGAGGCGGGAGAGGGGCGGGGGCTCCGGCTGGCGATCGCGAGCAGAGGACTTTGGTCAGAGCCAGTCCAGCCCACCGCCCGCCTGACACAGGAGGAAACAGAAACCCGGAGACGGGAAGTAACTCCTTGCGGGTCCGACAGGACGCGGAGGCGGGCCCTTGCCTCAGCCATGCCCAGGAGGCTGGGCGGAAGGCTGGAGAGCGAGGCGGTTGGGGGCACGCGGAGCGGGGACGAGTGGAGGAGCGGGCGGCAGGGAGGGAGAAGGCGGAGACGTCTGAGGCCCCGGTGGAGCTAGGGGTTGAAGTTTCGGCACCGAGTCACCAGGGTTCTCTCGGATTGCCCACTCAAGCCCGCCCACTTTCTTTGAGAGTTTGCCTATCATCTTTCTACTGCCCCGGCGAAAAGCTCCAGGGACTGCCTTTGTAATGACGGCATCTAAAGAAGGACCAAAGGAAAATGACGTGTCTCGAAAGACCACTGGCATCCCCTCTTTAAAACAACCCATTTCAGAGGTCCCACAAAATACACCGCTACACTAAGGCCGCAAGTACTTTTGCCCATATAAAATATGGCGGAAAGCTTTCTGGTCTCCAAGGGAACATCAGGTAATGAGTTAAAGCATTGGAATTATTCTGCGCATGCGCAAAATAGCACACACCGCCGGAAGTGATGATGCCTTTATCAAAGCAGGTGATTTAGTACGCGTGCGTAATAGGCTCTTTCGTCAGCTGTGTTGTGGAAATGGTGGAGAAGAAAACTTCGGGTATGTGAGCCCCCGGGGGCTGGCCCCCTTCGTCCTCTCAATCCGAACCTCGCCCAGGATTTCCTCACTGTTGTTAGTCTCAGATCCCTTCCCCGGCTCTCGGGTCCTGGCGTCAGGGCAGCCTTCAAACCATTCACATTTTATTGATGCCTGCTGCAAGCCGGGCGCTGGGGATGGAGAAAGGAAAAAAGATCTTTATCTTCCTAGAACTGGATTTCTGGGAGGGGGACAGACATGCAGACCAACCATTGCATTTCAGAGTGATACGTACTATGGCGGAGGGTTACACAGCGCCTGGGCGCAGGGAGGAGTGGTACTCAACCCAGCTTCTGGGAAGGAGGGGACCGTGAAGGCTTGGAGGGGAAGAGGACGCTTGGCTTGAGTCTTGAAAGTTAGGCTTCACTCAGTGCAGGTGCGCCGGGACTCATTCCCGGCATCGGGAACCTCACGTGCAAAGGCAGAAATGCAAGAAAAAGCAAGTCGCTAAGGAAGCCAAGTTCACAGTTCAGGGACTGGCGGAAATAGTAAAGGAGGCTGGAGGGCTGGGGAAAGGGACACTTGAAAGGCATTATATATACTGCAGAAGTGTTTAAACTCTGAGGGCAGTGTAGAGCCATCAAGGGCTTTTAAGACCCGGGAGTGACCGAAACAAATTTATCTTTTAGAAAGGCAGTTCTGGCTTCAATGCAGAGGATGGATTGGAGGGACCAGTGCAGCGCTGTCCAGTAGAACTTTCTGGGATGATGGGAATGTTGTTAATCAGCGCTACTCAGTGTGGCAGCCATTTAACCACATGTGGCTATTGAGTACTTGAAATGCTAGTGCAATCGAGGAACTGAATTTTACATTTTATTTCATCTTAATTCATTTACATCGAAATTTAAATAAACGCATGTGACTAGTGGCTACTTTATTGTATAACACAGGTGTAGAGGCTGGAAGGCCAGTTAGGTATTAGTAGTCCAGATAAAAAGATATGAGGGTGGGAACATCTCCAGATTGACTTGTAATAAATCCAGCCATGTCATTCCTTTCTTAAAACCCCTCACTGGATCTCTGTTACCCTCACCATAAAATCTCCAAATCCAAATTCCTTTAGATACTTAAAAGATAGACCCCACCTTTTTTTTTTTTTTCAGCAGAAGATAGTTTTATTAGAGCAGAAAGTTACAGCTCTCAAAACCAGAGGGGGTCCCGACCCGGGTGCCCCAAAAGATAGACTCTTAATGGTCTGTCTGACTTCATATCCCCACCCCCACTGCTCCCTCACACAGATTCTTTATATACCAGCCATACAGAACTTCTAATTTATTGAAGGCACCACAGCCTCCCATCCAGGCCTTCTCTCAGGCTGGCTCCAAGGCCTGAGACACCCTCCCCTCTCCCCCAACCAGGTTAACCATTCATCAGTCAGGCCTCAATTTGGACTTATATTCCTCTGGAAAATCTTCCTGACTACCCCAAAGCCAGGCTAGGTGTTTCTGTCATGTGCTTTGTGGCATTCTGTACTTCCCTGTACTAGCATATACTATGCTGTACCATACTTGTTTCTTTGATTATTTGTATTCCCCACTAGACTGTAGGCCCTGGTTGTATTCCCAGAGCATAGGGTACCACCTGGCACTCGGAAGGGAGACAGTATATTGCAATGATCAAGAGCATGTTTTTTTGTTTTCTAAGATTTTATTGGGGAATTGGGAAAGGGGAACAGCCAAGCTGTTGTCCTTCAGTCTTAGTTGTGGAGGGCACAGCTAGCTTAGTTCCAAGTCCAGTCGCCATCTGGCTGCCCATCGGCAGCTTGCAGCCGCTCAGCTCAAGGTGCCCTGTTCAATCTTAGTTGCAGGTGGGTGTAGCCTACCATCCCATGTGGGAGTCGAACTGGCAACCTTGTTGTTAGGAGCACGTGCTCTCACCAGCTGAGCCATCCTGCCACCTGTTGGCAGCTCAGTGGCAGCTCAGCTCTGGCGCAGCTCACTGGCCTATGTGAGAATCGAACCTGCGACCCTTTTGTTCAGAGCTTGTGCTCTTAACCAACTGAGCCACTTGGCTGGCCCCAAGAGCATATTTTTTGAACCTGGGCAGTTTGGGGTGTGAATTCTGATCCAGCCATTTACTAGCTATGTGAACTTCAGTAAGCTGGGGATGATAATGATACTTGTCCCATAGGGTCATTTGTAAGGGTTAAAGGATTCCATTTATGCAAAGGGCTTAGTATAGTGCCTGGCTCATAATACCTGACCAGTAACTGTTAGCCACTGGTGCTGATGTTATTATTATGGTTATAGGCACTCAATAAATATTTGTTTAATGAATTGAGAGATATTTTGTGTAGAATTGTTAGAGTCTGGTTAACAGCTGGTATGGTAATGAAGAGATAGGCTTAGAGTAACTCCTACGTTTGTGGTTTGGATGTCTATGTAGATGGTTCCATTTACTTAAAGAAAGTCTACAGGAAGAGAAGCAGGCTTGGGTGGGAAGATTTTTAATTTTGAGTTGCAGTATTAATGGGGTCAGCAGGTAATTTCCAGCAGCCAGTTGAATAGTCAGTTTTGGAGCTAAGGAGAAGGTTCTGGACTGAGAGAATCACGTTTGGAGTCATTTGCTTGTGGGTGAGAGAGCCCTGTGTTTGGATTAGAAATCTCAGGAAGAGTTTATAGATTAAGAAAATAGGAACAGCTATCTCATTCAAAGCAGAGAGAAAAAGCAAGGTGGGAGACAGAAGTCAGATATGGGAAAGTAAAACCTGGAGTCATGTCAAGGAAGTAGGTGAAGGGACTTTTTGACCTGAGGGAGATAGTCAACCCAGAGTGTAGAGAACTTAAGTAAAATGCACACTGGACTTGGCCCTAGGAGGTCACCATTGTGGGTGGTTCCCATCAAATGTAGTCGGTTTGCTGGGGGTTGAGGAATAGACGGGAGATGAGGAAATGAAATATCACATGGACCACTCTGTCAAAGAAGAGTAGCAGTGAAGTTGAGTAGACACGAGAGAGTTTAGCAGGTTTTTCCACTGACGGGAAAGTACCAGTTGAGGAGGAGAGATTGAAGATACAAGAGGGAGCGGAGGACTCATCTTGGAGGTGAAGAGTCGGGATTAGCAGTGGGTCTTGGTGTGAGGGGGTGCATCCACTTTGAATGGGGGGAGGGTGGGTGCCCATGCAATTATAATATGATTGAGGGTGGGCTGAAAGATGAATGTCTGTACCTATCAGTGGCCTGTTTCCTTTGAAGCAGGAAATGAGATTGCTGAGCATGAGGGCCAAATGCATTAAGGTCCCAGTGGAGCCTGAGAGCCCTGAGGGTAGAGTCGTCTCTGTCAGCACAGCTGTGGGATTTCTGCCAGCAGGAGGCATTTCATTGGTTGAATCTGGATTGGGAAGAAAGGCTAGGGCTAAAGGGATAGAAAACAGGCATGAGTGCCTGAAATGGTAGTCTAAGCTGTGAAAGAAGCAAACCAGAGGGCTTGATATACTGCAGTCCTCCCTTATTTACAGGAGATAAGTTCCAAGACCCCCAGTGGAGCCTGAAATCACAGATAGTACTGAACCATATACATACTATGTTTTTTCCTTTACAAGCATATATTTTACGCCTTCTCTCTGGCACACCTGAATTGCCAGCATCACCGCTCGTGCACTTTGGGGCCAGTATTCAGTAAAATAAGGGTTACTGGAGCACAAGCACTGTGATGCTGCAACAGTTGATCTGATAACTGAGATGGCTACTAAGTGGTTAATGGGTGGGTAGTGTAGACAGCCTGGATACTTTGGACAAAGGGATGATTCAAGTCCCAGGCAGGATGGAGCAGGCAGGCATTTAATTTCATCATGCTATTCAGAACATGCACAATTTAAAACTTATGAATTGTTTATTTCTGGAATTTTCCATTTAATATTTTCAGATCGCAGGTAACTAAAACTGCAGAAAGTGAAACCTCAGTTAAGGGGGAGCTGCTGTATTGGTAGAAGGTATAAGGGCCAAGGGCTTGGTGACTAGGATGAGATCAGAGAACTGTGGCTTCACACCCCATGGACATTCACACACTGCCCAGAACCAGCTTCTCTCTTCTCTGTGCCCCCCATAACTCTTCTGGTCCTGCCCTACCTAGTTCGCTCCCAGGACCCTGGACAGCGGCGGGTGCTGGACAGGGCGGCCCGGCAGCGCCGCATCAACAGGCAGCTTGAGGCCTTGGAGAATGACAACTTCCAGGATGACCCCCACGCAGGACTCCCCCAGCTTGGCAAGAGACTGCCTCAATTTGATGATGATGCAGACACCGGTGAGGCGGGTGGAGGAGGAAGGGAGGAGCGGGGCCAGGGAGACAAGCTGAAGGAAGGGGAGAGAGTCTGCCTGGGTCAGGGTTGTGGAAGGACATCGGGCTGGGAGGCAATGACCCAGGAGGTCCTCTGGCTCTTCCAGGGACTGGCTCCTGTGACTTTGCTCCAGCTGCTCTCCTCTTTCTGTGCCTTAGTTTCCTCTCGTGTACGTAGGATAAAGAAGATAGAGCAGATGAGCTCTGAGATCTTTTCCAGCTCTGGCATAAAGCCTTAGATTTAGGGAGTGTGGAGATAAAGGAAGGCTGGATTGGAGAAGTGGAGGGAAGGGAAAAGGATGGTAGACAGAGGCTGACCTAGGGCCTAGGTGAGTATGTGGGCAGGGAATGGACACGAGAGTATTGGGAATGATGGGGCAGAGGAAGATGGTGTCTTTCTTGGCACATGCCAAGTAACTCATTGCTCTTGACCTCTAGGAAAGAAAAAGAAAAAAACCCGGGGTGATCATTTTAAACTTCGCTTCCGAAAAAACTTCCAGGCCTTGCTGGAGGAGCAGGTGAGAGGGGAGCTGGCCAGGGAGGATTCCACAGGGAAGAGATGAGCCCGCAGAGGTGCTTGCACATGACAGGTGTTTCCTACTTGGGTGGGCAGAGGAGTCCTGGAGTCTGTTCCCTTGTCTCTGCAGAACCTGAGTGTGGCTGAGGGCCCCAACTACCTGACAGCCTGTGCGGGACCACCGTCACGGCCCCAGCGCCCCTTCTGTGCTGTCTGCGGCTTCCCCTCCCCGTATACCTGTGTCAGCTGTGGTGCCCGGTACTGCACGGTGCGCTGTCTGGGCACACACCAGGAGACCAGGTTAGTTTGGAACATCCTTCGGGTCCCCACCATCTTCCTCCTAAGCCCCATAGACTCCCAGACCCTCTCCCATCCTGGGCTGCCTATGCCTGCAGGTGCCTGAAGTGGACAGTGTGATCCTCGGCAGCCCCAGAGAGGAAGGCTCTCCATGCATCACCCTGGCCTCGGAGAAGATATCACCAAAAGGAAAGGTGCTCCCTGGACCAAGAGAGGAGCTATTCACTCACCCAACAAAACTCAGTCTGATTCCCAGGGAAGTGGCAGGGAAGTGGGCCAGCCCTCGGGGTGCTATCGTAATAGAAGGTTTCATGTGAGGAGGCACCTGACTGTTAGGTCACATGATGTTTTGGGGGTGAGAGTGATGGGTCACCTGTTTCTCCTACATACTGCTCTGTATCATTTCCTCCTACCTGTCAATCACCTCTCCCACTGTCTGTCTGTCTGGATCCCTGACCATGAAAGATTGTGTTGCATTCTCCCGCCACCCTCATGTCCTTACACTTCTTGGCTGCTTCTTTATGTCACTTTTTTCATTATTAATTTAGTTCATTTGTTTTTGGGTTTTTGTTTCTCTGGTTCCTCTGAGTATCTTTTAAGTACAGCTAGGTCCCAGGACTGGTGACAGGGAAGTGGAATGAGGGTTGGAGATAGGGGTGCAGAATGATACTGTGGAAGGAGCCAGCCCTGTTTTCATTGGGCTCTTATTTTTGGTGCCACCATTCTGAGGGAACCGTTGTCCTGAGGAAGCTCTTGTTATCAGAGGCTGTGGTATGTGAAATTATTAGCAGAGAAAACCCAGAAGTTTCTGGAAAGCATGGGGGAATTCATGGTATAGAGGCTCCTGTTATTGGTGGCCCTGGATGCTGTAACTCTTCTGTAGTACTAGATCTTCTTACACCCACCCCTTTTCTAAGTGGGTTGTGAGCTGTAAGCAAGTAAGCTCCTTGGAGGTAGTTGTCTAGTACCCTGTTGGAATATAGCCAAGTACGTGCTTAGAAAGTATTTGCTGATCAAATGACCTCAAAAGTTACTAATGATATCCGGCAAAGTCAGTGTTAGGCACCTTCTTAGGCTCTTCGCCCACTTTTGGGGATTTTCTTGGGGCTGGCCCAAATGTTCTCAGTGTCTTCCTGAGGAACTGCTTGTCCTTTCTCTGGAGACTTGCAGTTGGGCAAGCGGTGTTAGTGACAGCTTTGTGTTGAATGGTGGTGAGAACAGAGTTTACAGACAGTCCTAAGCGTGGTTTTAAAAAATGGCTATACATTTTTTGACCATCCTTCCATCAAACGTGGGGTCTTTGTGCCCTTGGGATCTGGGATCTGGGCAGGCTTATGACTACTTTCACCAGTAGCAAGTGGCAGAAGAGAGACCATGTGACATTCAAGGCCAGGTGATAAAAGGCAGGGAAGCTCCTGCCTTGTCCCCAGGACACTTGCTTTTGGAGTCCTTAGCCACCATGTAAGAAATCCAACGGTCCTGAAGGCAACATGCTGTGAGGAAGCTCAGACTACACAAGAAGCCAGTGCAGGTGCTCCCTCTGACAGGTCCAGCTGACCAAGCCTTCAAGCCATCCCAGCCCAGGTTTCCATCATAGGAGTGAAGATACTTCCTGATGACGCCAGCCCCCAGGCACCAAGCCACCCTCAGCCATTTGAGTCTTTCTAGCTGTGTCCTCAACATCGTGGAGCAGACACAAGCCATCTCTGCTGTGCCCTGTCTAAATTCCTGACCTTCAGAATCTAGGTGTATAATTAAAAGGTTTATGCCATTGAGTCTTGAGCTGGTTTGTTATGCAGCAATAGTAACTGGGACATCAGGAATCCAACTTGCTTGCTGCTAACTCCTGGTCTAGGTTTATTGTCTCTCTCAGGAAAGGAATTTTTCCTGAGTCCTAACCTTTCTATTTTCCTCTCCACCAAGCAGTACACTCAAGAAAGAAACTAGAAGAAAAGATTATTTCCTTGGGGGGAAACACCACCTGTGCTTCACTATGATCCACCTGCCTTGGAGTTCCTGTCCAGTTTCCACTGAGCACAATCTCTTTGGCTTATTTCCTAAATTCATTGACTTTGTTTAATATTTTGTTGTGACAAAAAGAATCACATGAGTTCTGCTTGGTGTAAGATTTGTCTGCTCTGACCTACTTGGCCCTCCCTAAATGACCTTGATAAGACAGAGCCAGGCCTCAGGGGCCTCCCCTTGCTTTGTTGCTGATTGTCTCCACAAGTCATCCATTAACGTTCTCTAGGAAGGATCTCTGGACCCCCACTTAAAACTGTAACTCCTCAAGGAAAGCCTTGAACAATTTTTGCCAACTTCCCATGTACTAGTGGCAACTTGGTCCCCATCTTGGGAGACACCCAGGCCTTTGAGAAATCTACACTATGCCAAAAGCTTCTACAAGCTAGAGTCAATGTCATGATGGAGCGCACCACAGCCCCTTCCTGGGCACACGGGAGCAGAAAAGGTTAATGCTAGGGTCTGAAAGGCTAAAGACTTGGGGGCTCACAGCTAAAAACCTCAATGAGCACTGAATTTAATTGATGTGAGTTAGTTTGAAGAGCCAAAGATTCTGGGAAAAAGGCCATGTGTCTTCAGTCTTAGACAAATCTTGGTCCTACTACATACCAATTTTGTAGCTTGGACACGTAATTTACCTCTCTGACTCTGTGTAGCTACTTCCCAGATATTGTGAAGATTACATGAGACAGTGCATCTAGCCCAGTGCCTGGCATCTGGGAAGTACTCAGTAAATGAGAGCTGTTGACCTCATTGCCCAATACCTAAAGCATTTTCTTGTGGAGCTTTTTCCACAGTTATTTCCCTCAAAAACTAGAGGATTTCTTGGAGTAGCCCTAACGTCTTGCCCATTCCATGATAACTAGCTGTTTACATTTTCTCTTTGCTCCTAGTCTGACTTTTTTGAGGGCAGGGGCCATGTCTTGGTGTTCTAACTTCTAGAAAAGAAGAAAATAAATGCTAAAAAGGATAAGTGTGTCAATAGCCTTTTAGAGCCCTGTGACCATGGCTGATGGATAAAGAAATCAAAACTTAACCTAGTGAGCCTGTGAAGTGGCTCAGTTGGTTAAGAGTTAGCTTAAGAGTGTGAGCTCTGAGCAACAGGGCCGCCGGTTTGATTCCCACATGGGCCAGTAACACTGTGTCCAAGCTGAGCTGCTGCCAAGCTGCCAACAGGTGGCAGGATGGCTCAGCTGGTGAAAGCACGTGCTCCTAATGCTCCTAAGACTGCCTGTTCGATGGTGGGCTATGCCCGCCCTCAACTAAGGCTGAACTCAGCACCTTGAGATGAGCTGCCACCTGGATGGCTCAGTGGATACAACATATGCTGTTAACAACAAGGCTGCCGGTTCAACTCCCACATGGGATGGTGCGCCCACCCGCAACTAAGATTGAACACAGCACCTTGAGCTTAGTGGCCACAAGCTGCCAACGGGCAGCCAGATGGCGACTGGCGCCCTCCACAACTAAGATTGAAGAACAACAACTTGGCTGGTCCCCTTTCCCAATCCCCCAATTTAAATACAAAAACAAAAATGCTTAACCTAGTGGTCATATTAAAGCACATATTTAAGTGCTTGAATGTGAGACCTAGCTCAGGTTAGTTTTCCCAAAATGGAGAGGGATGAGAAGAGGCAGGCTGGAGTTTGGGAAAGGAGGTAGAAGCTATGGGGTGGGGCAGAAGGAGAATTTGGGTTGGAGGTATCTGGGTGGCATCAGGAGTTGCAATTGGCTTTTGTCCTTCACTGTGGAAGACGCAGGCATGCCTGTGACACTTTCATGGCCTTTTGGAATTGTAAGACTTTTTTTTAAGGTATGTGTCTCACCCTGAGAGAGAAACCTACTATTAGTTTGCTAACAAAGCAAGTACATGAGCCATGAAACACACTTCCCAGTGTCTGTGATCTGTGCAGTCCCTTCCACATGGACTTCGGACTTCGTCAGGGGGCTTAGCCATGGGACATCCACAAACTGTCCAAAAGCAGAATATGAAGGGGGTAGGATATTTGCAGACTTCTTGGCCATGGAACCCTTTATGTGGGGAATAGCTCAGAAAGCACCAATGTTTCTGGATGGAGCCCAGTGGGAAGCTCTGATTTGAATGTGTTTCCAAGGCCAGTGAGCAGTCCAGCTTGCTGAGAGAGCACAGTTGTACAGAGGAATAGTAAGAAGTGGGGAAAGAAAGGTGGGCTAGGGCCAGGTAGTATGTCAAGGTCTTAATTGTCTTGGGCTTTGTTTTGTTTTCTGAGCCATGAGGGAGCTGCCAGGGAAGGTCAATGAATGATGCCCCAGTAGAGGAATATGGACAAGAAGCTCAGTTAGGGGAATCCTGTGACAAGTCCTGACAAGGGAGGATGAGGGCCTGACCCAGGACCAGGCAGTGAAGGGAGAGAAGTAGGTGGATGTGAAAACATGGTAGAGGGAGAATCGGTAGGATTTGGCAGCTAAGGGGAGAGGGTGGCGGAGGGGAAGTAAAGAGAAAAGCCACAGATGACTGAGGTTGTCCTTCTGTGTGTCTGAGAGGTTGGCAGCGCTGGTAATAGGAATGACAGGAACTGTGGCTTTGGGGGAAAATAATGAAGTAGTCCAGCCTGGTGGAAACACACAGGGGGTGTATGCACTTCTGAAGCTTGGGAGAGAGGGTCCAGTTGGAATGTAGATGTGAGTGTCGTTACATCTCAGGAGAGATTCAGTGCAGGTGAGTAGATGGGAAAGAGGAAGGGGCGGAGGTCAGCACTCAGGCCACCCCATGTGACTGGTCACCAGTCAGTGCCGTAGGGGAAGGTACCAGGATGGGGCCCTCCCTATCACCTCCTTCCACTGGATGCCAGGCTTCTTTCTCATGGCTTCATTTTCTTTTCTTACATGGGTACTAGCTCTGCTCAGTACCCAGTGGGCCTGTGCCAACCCTGCCCATGACCTAGTGCTATGACTGAGCTGGATACCATAGAGTCACACACCACTGATACGCAAGCTTCTGTAAACAGACCTTCAGAGCCTTTTCTGGAAGTTACTGAACTTTCCCCAGAAAAATGTACCTGCACCAGACCCTTGATTTGACACAATTTCAAAGGACTTGTCAATTTCTGATATCCACTCTCAGGCCCAGGTAAAGAAACTCTGGGGCCGGCCGAGTGGCACGTTGGTTAGGAGTTGGCTTGGAATGCCAGCTCTGAGCAGCAGGACCCCGGTTCAGATCCCACATGAGTGCCAGTGATGCTGCGCCCTCTGCAGCTAAGATGGTGAACAACAGCTCGACCTGGAGCTGGGCTGCCGTGAGTCGCCGGCGACAGTGTAGGCTGCAGTGGGGCCGGCTGGCAGCGGGCATGAGCTTTCTTGAGCTCCAATGGCCAGCGAAGAGCGCAATGATAATACCAACATGGACCAGTGAAGTGACGTCCTCCACAAGTAGGCTTAAGAACCAAAAGGGCAGCAACTTGTCTGTTCCCCTCCCCCGATTCCCCAATAAAATCTTAAAAAAAAAAGAAACTCTGCTCTACACCACCTGTCCCCTTGTACAGCTGCAAAGAAAGGTCAAGAGTAAAACAAGTGACTTGTTATCTCAGGCTGGTCAGGCGATATCTCTGCTATTTTCAGTTTCCTAAAGCTGGATCTTCTAAGATCTGCTCCATGATGACTCTTATCAGTGATTAGAAGACTGCCACACTCTTGAAATCACTTGCAACCCTGCCTCTGTTTTGCTGGATGACACAGTCCAAAGGCCATGGAGAAGACAAGTGACAGTCTGGGGTTTGAGAACTGAGATGACCCCAGTCACCCCTTGCTTGACCAGACACTCTCAGACAGTGAACAGTTCACAATATAAATTTATTTATGCACGTATTTATATAGAATGCTAACACTCCGGGACGCCTCCGACCCCTTACCCACCCAGAGGGTCGGTCCAGCCGCTGGAGCCAGAAGTGAGTTCTCAGAAGGTGGGTTCTTGGCCAGACGAAGGAGGTGCAGCCAGGGCGGAGTTGGAACTGGAGAGGAGGGGCCTGGCTTCCAAGACCAGGGTGGAACCTGTGGGTGTGGCTTGCCCCTGGGGCGTGGCTTGCCCCTGAGGTTGTAACACCAAAGCAGGGGTCTACCCCTGCAGCCTGGGGTTCCGGGAACCCCTGTCCACTGGGGGCAGTGGGAAAGGAATGGGGTCCACAGGTCAGGCCTCCTACACGTAAGCGTTTTTCCCGTATTTGCCGAAGCTGCTGTCGGCTTCTTCATCCGAGGCTGCGGGAGGCAAGCGGGCAGCAAGGCCAGCTGACCGCAGTGCAGAGGCCTTGTAGGGCAGCGAGGTGCTGGCGGGGGAAGGGGCCTGGGTCAGAGAGAGGTGCGGCCCTCGCCGCCCCCCACCCTGCACCTCTTGTCCTCCATTACCTGGCGGCGGGGTCGTCATCGGGACCACAGAAGCAGTTGGAGCATAGGCAGATACCGCCCAGGATGGCCAGCAGGGAGGCACTCCAGCCCAGGTAGAGCGCGGGGCCCAGCTCATACCTGAGGACAAAGACAATGCGAGGCAGTGCTAGCTCCAGGACGGAGCCGAGTCCCACTCACTGCCCCGGAGTGTGGGGCTCCCACACTCACTTGGTTCCGGGATACAAGGGGTCGAAAAAGTCCTTGGTGATGTTGAAGGCATACCAGGTGATGGCCACCATTCCGCAGCAACCTGGGGCAGGGAGGGAGAGAACTGCACTAGCACCCTAGACCCTTAGGAAACTTGGGGAAGGCCAGGCAGGGGCAGCCCAGAGAGTAGGATGTGGGGTATCAAGTCCAAGAGCAAGTTTCATTCCCTCCCTTTCTTCCTCCTCCCTAGCTCATGATCCTTCTGTTTCCTAGGGTCAACTGTAAGCCTCTGGATGGAGCACCAGGACCCAACCCCAGGCAACCTGTCTTGTCTAGTCTCCCACACTCTGCTCCTCAGCTCGCCCTTGCCCCCTTCTTTTCCCCTGCCCTACCTTGTTCATCCCTGCCCTCTAGCTCCTTGATTATTTAGTTTCCTCACTCGGACTGTGCTCCATCCATTCTCAAAAGCCCAGCTGTCTTCCACAACCAGCCCTGCCTTTCCCGAGACTCCTGTCCTTTGGCCTCCCAAAGCCCTCAGAACCTGTAACATGCCTTTGCCACTCAGTGCAGTGAAGGCCTGAAGCCAGTGAGACCCCTGAACTACATGACCAGCCTTGCCACTCGTGAGGGCTTGTCCTCCAGCAAGTTTCCACACCTGGAGAACAGGACAAGACCCTTCCCACCTCACTTGTGAGATGATGTGTGTGGGTGTTTTACAAACTGAAAAGGGATGGCCAGGTGTACAGTATAGTTTTTGTGCAGTGTGTATGTGTGTGACTCTGGTCTTCCCGGCCAGGCTGTAAGTTCTGGAGGGCAGACCCTCACTCACTCTCACCTTTGGAGTCCCCAACACCTCGCTCATGCCTGGCTCCTATGGGGGCTCAAGAAACATTGCTGATGGACTGATTTATAGCCAAGGGATTTGGTGAGTTGTAGGTGAAGCTGGGGTTAGCAGGGAAAGAGGGAAGAACTGAACCCGGGAAGGCAGGTGTCAATGCAAAGGGAAAGGTGAGGCAAGCGCCATAAGTGGGAGCTGGAGATGACAAAGAACCCCAGGGTCTGTTGCTGAGGGCCACCCCTTGCCCCCTAAAGCAGCACGGGGCCCACCCATCACCTTCCTGCAATTACCAGCCAGTATGTGTAGGGCCCCTGCGGTGGCAGCCAGCTTGGCTTTCCTGGAGAGAACCATGCCCCCAATGTTTGTGCAGCGCAGCCCCACCGTGCCCAGGAACAGGCCCAGGAAGCCCAGGAGGATGGCAGTGATCATGAGTGCCCGGCAGGCCTGGATGTACCCTAGGGAGGTGGGGTGCAGCCATGAGTCCCTGAGGGAGCCCCTTCCCCCTCCATCTCCTCTCCCTTTTACAACAACCAGCCCCTCAAACTCCTGCTCAGGTCTCAGTCCCTAGAAGTCCTCAGATCCCCTCCTTCCCCTTCAGGGCCATCCAGCCTACAGACAGGGGTCACATACCTCTCCTTTCCAGGAGCTCACCTCAGTCGCAAGGAGTCTCAGCCCCTCCATCCCCGCCATCTGCATCAGTGCACTGCACCTATACCCCCATTATAGGGTCTCTCCTTGGCACTACTGACACAGTGACCAGATAATGCTTTGTTCTGCGGGGGGGGGGGGGGGGGGGGGGGGGGGCTATCCCATGTATTGTAGGATGTTTAGCAGCATCCTTGGCCTCCACCACTAGATGTCAGTAGTAATCTCCCAAAGTGGGGAAAATAAAAAATGTGTAGACTGTCAAATGATCCCTAGGGGGCAAAATTGCCTGGTTGAGAGCCACGGCTCTGTTAGAGCACCATCATGCTCTGCAGTGTTTTACAGAAACCACACCTGAGCACCCCCAGCCCCTTCTCCACACCTGCTTCTCTCCAGGTCCCACCGAGTGCCTAACACAATGTGGGACATTCTGAACTGAGAGTGACCAACCGGTAGGGGACAGCAGTGGCCTATGCGTCACTAGATCCAGGGCCATTACTGATCTGAGAGGTGGGATACCTGGGACCAGGACAATGCCAGTCAGCCTTGCACACAGGCTTTCAGTGCCTCAGTTTCCCCTTTCTCAAAGTTGAAGGAAATGCTGGCTCCCTTCCTGACCCCCTTCCCCCCCTCTGTCTTTGATAGTTGCCAAGCACTCCAAGGACCTTGCACCCCTTTCCCGGGTGGGGCAGTGCCATCAGTGCTGAAGAGGAAAGGCTGGGTCCCTGCCAAGAGGATGTGAAGTGGCCAGGAGTTGGGAGGTAGGGAGGAGGAACAAAGTTCTCTGGGAGCATTTTCTCACTCCCAGCCACTCCCTCCAGAGTTCCCACCCTCCCCCCAACCCCATATCTTCTCCCCACCCATCCATCACCCATCTCCACTTGGGGCACAACAGATCTGGTAGACAAAGGGTGATTATAGAGGGAGATTAGCACAAACTGTGTGGCTGGGGGGTGGGGGATACACAGCTGGGAGGTTACTTAGTGACAGTCAGGACCCCACTCAGGATCATAACCCGCCTTGGAGGTCAGCCAGCTCAGGACTCAGCCACCCATGAGTCAGGATTCCGACCCCTCTACCACCTGTGTGGGTGGGCAGGTTGACGCTTATCCCTGCAGTTCTCCAGCTTCTGTAAAATGAGGTTACTAATGTCCCCGACAGCAGGGCTGTTGTCAACAACCCTGAAACGGTGTCTGTGAAGTACCTAGCACCACACCTGGGACCCAGGTGCCCCTCAACGCTGGGTAGCTGCACCCTGCCCTTCCCCCAAACCTGCTTTTGCCCCTCCATCTTTCATGTACACTCATGTCCTCTCTCAGGTCAACAGCAGCAGTTCCAAGAGGGGCCCCTCTCAGGTGGACAGGCTCACAGCAAAGGCCTCTCCCAACCACGGTGTGATTGAACGGTAAGTGAGGTTGGGATGGCTGGGGCTGCTGAGCTGACTGCCTGCAATGTCCCTTCTAGCCACCCAGCATTCTGGGCCTCTGGCCCAGTTCATACTCAGCTTTTACAGGGTTTTTGAGAGGCACTTGCCTTGTAAGTCCTGGAGAGAGGGATGAAAGCATGAAGCCCCTGTGGCTGCCTCAGGAGATTCTGGGAATAGTGGGGGCATGAGACCCACCCTGACCCCCTAACTGCTCAGAGCATCTTTGACATTCCTAGGGGATCTTGTGGAGCCCTGCTCTAAACCCAGTGTTGACCTCAGTTACTTCTCCTACCCCCGGCACCTGCAGAAGGGGACCTGAAGAGCAAGATGGCTCCAGGAGGACCCTGCGATGGTGCGGTGAGGCCACGGGTGCGGGTGCAGGAGCAGCACCGCAGAGGACTCCTGGTCATCCCCTCATGGTCTCTGGCAGGGGGCCGACTGAAGCGAGACTCCCCTGGGGGATGATGGGGGCTACTTCTAGGGTGAACAGCAAGCAGGAAGATGCTACAGCCACAAGGGAGAACCTTCCTGGGGCAAAAGAGCTGTAGGTTCCTGCTTGAGCAAGAACCACAAAAATACACTGCCCTGAGAATCCCGAACACACATGCATATCCCCCATCTACTTACAGTCGACGCTCAGGATCTCTTTAAAACAGCCCTTTAGAATTCTCCATGGCAGTGGTGCCATGAGTGGCGCTACTGAGATTGTCTCAACCCTCAAGAATCCAAGATGGGGCCTCTTCACCCCACAAACCACAGCCTTCCCACCCCAAAACTAAAATGTTGAAATCGTTTGAGTGCATATAGATGCTAACATCATATTAACATTTTGCACCTTTTATTTCATATAATCCCCACGACCACCCTGGGAGTGGTGCTATTATGCCCCTAATTTTACAGACGGGTCAAATGAAGCTCATTTTATCCTCTGCTCAAGGTGCAGAGCTAGGAAACAGCAGGCACTGGACCTGGCAGTCTGACTCCGGTGCCTGCACTTGTAACCACTAAGACAGTGTCCCATTAGGGCAGGGGGCCATGTGTGACCAGGTCGCCACTACAGTTCCAGACAGGGGGCTTCCCCAGCACTGCTGGCTGCAGGAACCCAGGTCCCAGAGCTTAATCAGTCCTCCCTTATCTGTACGGTGCCCAAGGCCGGACCACAGGCGGCACCGTGCTTCCCGGGGCTCTCTCCAACCTTCCGCCTCCCTCTGCTCCCTTCACCCTCCACCCTGTACCGGAGAGAGCCAGCATGGATGGGAACTCCCAGCAGTTGTAGACACCCAGGGAGTCGGTCGCGCAGCTGTGCCAGAGGTTCTCGAAGATGGTATTGGTGGTGATGACGTTCCCGTGCACAGTGGACACTCGCCAGTAGCTGTTTGGCAGGGTCACTCCCAGCATCAGCAGCCCCAGGGCTGCTATGAAGAAGCCAAAAGTCTCCACAGCCACTGACATGGTGGGACACAGGCCCTGAGGGCCGCCTGGGGCCCCGAGGGGGGAGATGGGGGGAGGGATGAGCCCCAGGGGACTTCGAGGGGCTTAGGCTAAGGAGGGGTGTTAAGGCAGGGTGGGGAGAGAGGGAGGGGAAGGGCAGAGGACCAGCTGTAGCCTTGGCCTCTGGTCTGTCTCCCGGCTTCTGCCGCCTTCCCTCTCTCTGGGTCTCTGCTTTCCTGCAGGTCGGTCAAAGGAATGAACCAAGAGCCCACGGCAGATGTTGACGAGGAGATGGAGGGAATAAACGAAACGGGCCAAAAGTCCACTGCCTCCGGGCTGCCCTGGGCTCCCCGCCCCACAAGGGTGGGGGGGGACTTACTAGGGAGTGACTAACGGATACAGCCAAGGAGGGGCCCCCATGGGAGGCACTGGGAGCCAAGGGGAAGCGTCTGTTTCTGACTCAGCTTTCATTGGAGGCCAGAGAAACAAGAGGGACAAGAAAAGACAGAGGACGACCACGGACAGGCCGTCGCAGCCTTCAACGGGGAAGGAACAGGGAGCAAAGCCACCTCTTGATGTCGATGAGCAAAGTTTGAGAAACTCAAAGACAGGGGTTGGGGCATTCAGTCTCCCAGAAAGATTAAAGTTGGAGGGACCGGGGTCTGTGGGGGAAACCCATGGCTCTGGAATCCAACTAACCTAGATTCAAACCAGACTCCATTATTCACCAAAGTGACACAGGCATGAAGTTTGAGCCCCATGAGCTCATTTCTACTTCTGTGAACTAGAATTACTACTCCTCACCTCATAGGTTGTATTAAGAATTGTGACCACAGATCAAAGCTCCCCACCATGTATGAATTGCTTGATACTTGGTGACTGTCCTGGGTCTCCGTGCCACATGCCCAGTGTGAGGCCATCAAGTGTTACTTTCCTCCAAACTTCAACTTCCTGAACTTGAATTACCCTCCCCTTGGTGGGTTGATCTTTGACCCTCAGCAACAAGCTTGATCTTGCTGCCAAGGGTCCCAGAGGGGGATAAATCATAGGCGCAGGTGATCCTGTGGCTAATCTAAGCAGCTGTTATCAGAGCTGTCACCAGCTCTATTAATTATGATGGATTAGAAACCTCTGGGTCCCCACCCCAAACCAAGGCTGAGCACCTGTCCCACCCGCAGTAGATAGTCTCATTTTCTGCCCCAAGGCCACAGTGGGACAAGCCCTGGTTCTCTTCTGGCAAGGGCAGCTGGAGCTCAGTCTCCAAGGGGCTGATCCTACTCCTAGGCAATACACGGGACATCATTAAGCTGAAGTATAAGCCCCCATTCCCCAACTTCCCGTGTCAGGCTCCTCCGTGCTCCCCTCAGGGGCCTCCTCCCCAGTCCCCCAGCTGGGCTGGCTTGGCTGTGGAATGAGAGGTATGCGGTGAAGCAAGACAGGCCCATGCTGAGCCTGGCACGAAGGGGTGTGGGGCAAAGTGGGCTGGGTGGGGACTGGGTCTCCACCTTCCATCTCGGAGGCTACAACTGGGGTGTCTTGGGTTCCTAAACTCTCCCAAGACCCCTGCCAACTCCATGGCAAATACCTGTTTCCTTCCCCCCACCAGCGGCGCCCCCTCCCCTAGGGAGGCTAGGGGAGGAGGAAGGGGAGGACGCAGGAGGACAAAGGGAGGGGAAGGGCGGAGGTTTTGGAGGAAACTGAGTGGGGGGCCCCCCTGGTGTGGAAAACCACGCGCTGAGAGGCAGCTGAGTGGGTCAGAGGAGACAGGAGACATAAATCCCAGCCTGTCCCCTTAGCTCTGCCCTTCCCACCTCCGGTCTCTGCTTTCCCCCAGGATTCTAGGGATGTGCAAAGGCCACGTGGCTTTGGGGAAGGAAGGAAGGGTGTGGGGTCTAGGCAGCTCGGCAGACAAAGGAGAACCCCACACCAGCGTCAGGGGTAGGAGTGGGAGAACACAGAGCAAGAAAGAATCATGTGTTATCCCCACTTCTGGGCTCAAGGGAACCCACCTCTTCCTCAACACAGACACAGAGGTTCCTTAGCCAAAGCCCAATTTTATTTACATTCACCCCAAAGCACATGATTTGGGGCTAAAGGACAGGTCTCACGGGAGAGGAAGTTGAAGACATAGAGGACAGTGATGGGGTTCAGGAGAAGGGAGAGTGAGGATGGATGGGCCTCTCCAAGTGTCCTCCACGGGTTCCTACGTATCCCTGGGCAGAGGCAGAGGGGCAGTATCGTTCAGGATTTGTACTTGGATACAGCAAATCCGATGAGTCCAGCCATTCCTGCCACACCCAGGGCCATGCCTCCAACAATGGCCATGCCCACCAGTCCATCTGGAGAGAGAGGTAAAGGGTGACTGTCAGGCAGGAGTCCAGCCCCAGCCACCCAGGACCTTGGCTACCATCTTCTCCCTGCCCAGTGCTCCTCAACAGATGTGCCTCTCCACCTAGAGTCACAGGGTAACAGACTCCAGAGTTGGACAAAGGCGGCTTCCGGGGGTTTGAGGAGGAATTGCTGAGAGGGGAGCCACTTAGAGAGGCCAGAGCACCCGGGCATGGGGGCAGGGAGAAGAGTAAACTGGGGATGATGGGGCCAGGGAGACAGGAGGGTTGGGAGTGGAGGAAGGCAGAGGGGAAGGCATTCACCTTTCTTCATAGCCTTGTCAATGAGCCGTTCCAGTTCCTTGGCCTGGTTGTTCTGGGGCTCTGTCTGCAGCAGCCCTCGCACATACTTTAAGGCCTTTTCATATTCCTACGCTCAGGGAAAACATATACACACACCCTCAGTATTCCAGCACTGCTCCTGTTGTTCAGGGGGGCCTTCCTTTTGCTTGTCCTGGGGGCTCCTCCCTCTACCTCCACCCCATCCCTCACTCCTGCCCCACCCAACGGAGTAGAGTCCACATCCCCAACTGTGTGGGGGTGATAAGCTAGGGGAGATAACAACCCAGGCCTGGGGCTGCACCCCAATCCTGACGTCACCTTTCCCCCACACCCTCGGCACTCTGATCCTGTCTCTCACCTTCCCTCAGCATCCTGACCTGCTATCACCTTGCACCTCTGTACCTGACACCACCCCCTGCCTACTGCCTTCTTCAGGCTTTACCCTGGAGGAGACAAAGGAGAGGGTGCTGCGGACCACCAAGTAGGGTGGAGTGGGAACAAGGAAGTTGTGTCTGCCTTACCTTCAGCCGGTAGTTTCCCACTGCCAGGTAGAAGACATAGTCCCGCTGCTCCTCTTTGCTCCCTTTGGGCAGCAGCTCTGCAGAGGGGAGAGGACAGTGTGAAAACCACTTCTCTTTTCCTAGTACTCGTGTCCCAGAGACACTTTCCACTCTTTGAATCCCTATATGATCCTAGGAGAAAGTCACTGTCCTGAGCCTCCGTTTCAGCTCGTCACACTTGGTTTCCCAGTCAGAGCTCTGGGGCAGCGTGAACTCAGGCTGGTGATCAACACCCAATACTATAGTCAACCTTGGTTCATCCAAGTGAACAGAAAGAAACTCAAGGCACTGGAGAAGCCCAAAGGCATCTTTATTTCATTTTGACATCTGTTGTGTTTCAATTACAGTTGCTTGTTGCCCAAAATAAGTGTTAAAAATAAATTTGTATTCCTTCTCCCTTTAAAAAGTCAGCTCAAAACTCACCTTCAATTAGCCTTCCCTGAATGACCTCACCTGACTTTTTCTTAATTCCGTGACTTCCCAGAGGCTTATGTGTTCAGTTATACTCTATGCACTAGAATTTGTTGCTAAGTAGTTTTGCAGGTGTTTATATAAATCTTCCCAAGTGTCTGTATTGTCTCAACTATACTGGCAACCCTAGACTACTACTTCTATAGCAGGACACAGCTATAAAGGAAACCTGAAAAATCTGAATTGGCCAATTAGACAAATGTAGGATGAGAGTATTTGCATTAAGACTCTTGTTTTTATAGATTTAGAATAGGTGTCCTTTGCTACTACACTGACTGTTTGCTTACACATGACAAAGGGGGTACAGAGAAATGTAAAGGTGAAATATTGTGGCTTCTGACAAATGGTGACCCATCCCAAAACAATGGGAAACAGGAGTCCAATAAGAAAAGCACCATTTGCTCATAGGTTTTTGGAACTGTCTTCTGCACTTCTTCCATGCCGTCCTCATAAAAAGTTTTCAGCAGCTGCTGAATAAGCACTATGGTGGACGGCAAGGACACAGGACTGGGACACACAAGACAGGAGCCTCTAGTCCCCAATTCAGCCATTAATTAATTAGGTGTGTGACCACAGATAAGTCACTTTATGGCTAGCCCACCAAAGTCCTGTGGAAACTGACATGCTCTGATTTTATTTGGCAAAACAATGATGAGGTGGTAATTAACCAAAAGTACACTGGGAGAAGCCAGGCTAATGTGTACAGCCCTTTGTTGCAGTGAGCTTACTGGAAAATAACTGTGAGGTGACTGTACTATACAGTCCATGTGGTAAAAGGATCCCAGCACTTGAGGTGGAGGGAGGGAACGACCAAGGGAAGTAGAGAAGGACAGACCCTGATGGCAGTTAGGAAGGGGAGAGTCGGGTAGCCTAGCGCCTCACCCTCCAGCAGTGCAATGCCTTTACGGATGTCATCGTTGTACTTGCTTCGCACCAAGCACCAGGCATACTCAAACTGCGTACTCTTGGACACCGAGCCTGCTGCCTTCTCAGACTGAAATTTCTTTTCAAACTTCTGCCATAGGAGAGGAGAGCAGTCATTTAGAAATGAAGGGGGCGAACCATTCTCTGATGGACCTGGGTGCCCATTTCCCAGTTACAATCCATATTCCCCAGTCTCTGCCACATTTCCCTCGCGGGTCTTGACACCTGGCACCACAGATTCTGCTATCACCATCCCTGGGACCCAGGCTTTCAGCTTTCTGTCGGCAGGCTGTCCTTGGACAGTACCCCCTTCGCTCCCCTACCCCTAGTGGTACCGAGAGGAGATGCCACCTCGTGGCGGCTCCAGGAACCACTCCCGGAGCAGCTGACTCCGAATGGCTAAACAGTAAACACATTGTTCAACAGTCAGAGCTGCTCAACAGCCCACGAAGTCCCTCGGTGGAGACTGCTTCCCCCTGCTGGGTCTGGGCCTTTTCTTACCTGCAAAACGGGAATTAAAATAGTGCCTACCTTCTAGAGCTCAAAGATTGAGATATCGCCTGCAACGCACTTAGCACCGTGCAGGATACAATGAGTAGTATTTTGAAACTTTATGGTGGTCGCTAGTTCCCTGCCACCGAAGGAGCACGCTAAAACAGATCCGCACCCTGACCTCCTATCGCACGGACCCAGAACCCGTTAGTTTTTTCCACGCCAGACTCCAGGCCAAGTCTGAGGCGTGGTGGCGCATAGGAAACTACAACTCCCATTAGTCTCTGGGGCCAAGTGGAGCCTCTCGGCAGGAGCCGGACGCTGCAAAGGCTGCTGGGAGCCGTAGTTCGGCTTCCCTAGGCAAAGCTGATGATTGGAGTAGTGTTTGGCCCCATATCCGACTCTCCTCAGGACCCGCCTGCCCGAATCTCCCCTTGCCTTCCCTCGGGGCCAGGCCTCACCAGCAGGTCGTCCACAGACACCAGCTCGTTCAGCACGGCCTCCATGGCCGCCGCCCCTGCAACGCTCACAACTCAGACGTTACTGTGCCACTGTATCCATGGCCGGGGCGGCAAAACACTTCCGGCGTCCAGCGGAAGTGGGCCCCCTCCCCTATGCAGAGCCAATCACCCCACGTAACCGACGCCGAGCCCGCCCCCTGTGAGAGTCGCCCGCTACTTCCTCCCCGCGCCATCAACACGCGGGCGAGGGCAGTAAAGTGCATACTCCGACGGGTACTCTTCTCAATCCCACTGCGCGTGTGCCGGGCACAGTACTGCTTATAGACCCACGTTCTTCTTTCCGGTGCCCTGCGTGTGCCTTCATCCACGGAGGCTGCCTCAGAAAAGTCTGCGACTATGTCTTCGTGGTTAGCCGCCCCCCAACCCCGACTGAAAAGAGCGGAAAGAGGAAGGTGAAGAACCGGGCATAGATCACACAATTTTAGGGACCAGTTTAATCCTACCCACCCCCGCCGCCCGCGCGCCCTAAGACAAGCTCTAGGACGCTCCCAGCAGCCTGGGACCCTGGAGGCTAAGGGACTTTTAAGTGCCTGCAAGAAAATCATTAAGTGCCAGTGTTTCCAGGGCCTCTGTTACTCTAATGAAGCAAGAGGATAGAAAACTGCACCCGTTAACCATACACCCAGAGACTGCAGTAAATAATAACAGGGGGCAGTATTAATGGGAATTGAAAGAAAAGCTGTTGTCATTGCTTGCAAGAGGGTTCAATCTTTTAAATATTAAGCATCCTCTGGGTGTACCCCAGGGGGATGGCCTGCCATATGGGTTCAAGGTCAATGAAGAGCTTGGCAGTGAGGAGCAACAAAACATAGAAAGGGGAAATGTTGCTGATTCCTCGGGCATCTGTTCTCTGCAGTTGATGGGATTGATTAGGTAGTGACTCAAATTCTTTTCACCTTGTTAAAGAGAAAACCACAGGTCCAAAATAGCATCATTCAGTGCTTCAAAGCTCAGATATCAAACCTAGATTTAATACCTGATCTAACTGAAGTTTCAGTCTCTCCCAGAAATGTAATCTTAATCAGTCTGGAATTTTCTGGTCAAGCACCAATAAAGTAAAGTTGTCAAGAAGGCCCTCTCTCCACATTCTCCCCCTCCCTCTATAGAAAGGGTTTTCTATAAAAACCCTTGCCAATCCCTTCCCATTAAAAGATGTCCTGGTCTAAAAGTAATCCTTTCTTTTGTTAATAGCACCCTTCCAGTTGCTAGATGGGATTCGTCCCAATGAGTTGCTTAATGAAGTCAATTAGATCTTCAGATTTACTCGGTTGAATTATTTTTTTAACAACCTTGACCCATAGTGCTCCCCAGTACACATTACGATGTAAGTTCCATGAAGGAAGAGAC
The DNA here is from genome assembly GCF_001890085.2 of Hipposideros armiger. Lineage (NCBI taxonomy): Eukaryota > Metazoa > Chordata > Mammalia > Chiroptera > Hipposideridae > Hipposideros > Hipposideros armiger. The sequence continues at coordinate 4,051,628 of NW_017731457.1, read as the reverse complement.
TGTTATCTTGTTTATCCTTGCATCTTCAGCTCCTAGCACAAGGTCACTGTTCAATAAATATTTGTTAAATAAATCTGAAATAAAGCCAACAATAGAATACTATAGTCACGTGCTGCTTAATGATGGGGATACGTTCTGAGAAATTCATTGTTAGGTGACTTCCTCGTGCAAACATCACAAATCTAGATAGTATAGCCTAGACTATATGATAGGTATATAGCCTATTGCTTTGTAGGGGAGGGAAAATACTTTTCCCTTTACACTTCTGAGTTCTTGACTGAGACATCCCTGTAATAAATGGCAGATTAGCAGGATAAAAACAAACAAAAATTTAATATTAATAACATGTATACTTCTGGTATACTTGGAAGAGACCCGTGAAAACTGAGTAACTCACCAAAATGGCTGAAGCCACCACCTTAAATACCATCTTTGGCTGAAGAGAAAAGATGTTGGGGGTGGGAGGAGTCAGTTATAGGAGGTTACCAGGAATAGCACAGTAAAAAAAGGTAAGGTTGTTATGCAGATTTAAGTTTTAGCCTTCTGCACTGATAAGAGTTTCTAGAGATATAAGGTCATCTCCTCTTCCTGGTAGAGGGAGCAAGATACCATTACAAGTGCAGATTTCCCTTTTACAAAGGGTTACTTCTACTTGGTTTTCAGAGTTTTCTCCCATGTCTGTTTCTTAAAATAACAGGCTTAAAATAATCCTTATGCCAAGCAGACATATTTTGGGGTGATAAATTCTTCTCCCCTACAGTACAGGCTACAAACCTGTATAACATTACTGTATGGAATACTGTAGGCAACTGTAACACAATGGTATTTGTGTCATGTGTTGTGCTATGACATCACTATGTTACCGGCCAGGCGAGTAGCATTCCCACTGAAATACTTTGAAGTTTTCTTTCCTATAGAAATTTTAAGTCTCCTTCTCCCTTGTTTCTTAGTTCCTTAGACCCTGGCTTTGATTACTCTTCTAATCCGTTTCTGAATCCTAAAGATTGCTCCTGGAATCATAGAAGTCTCCTATCCCCCTGCTTCTTGATTGTTTTGTAAATCAGTTTCTTAATCATAAACAATAGATTGTTTTTAATCTGAATCACAGCTTCAGATAACACTTAAAAGCCTGTAACTTCCCAACATCTCCCAAGCCATTCCGGACCTAACTCTTGGACAATTCCATCTCAAAGACTAAACAGGTTTTAACATGTCCCCAGGCCAGTAAACCTAACGATTCTTTCCAAACCCATTCTGGGCCCAGCTCCTGGACAATTGAGGCCACCTGAGTGACCAGCTGAATGACCACAGGCTCCATAAGAGCTAATGGATTTATTAATTAAAATCTATTTTTCCTCATTAAGGGGCCTTGGGGATACAGATGATACCATCCAGCAAGATTGCAACCAAAAAAGCCAACACGTCTTCCAGGTGGATCTCGAGACCCTTTTCCTTTCATCTAAGATTAGCTAGGGTGAGAGTTCTGTGAACTCCAAATAGGCAGGGACAGCAGGAAGTAGATACAGAAGAAATCTCCTGTCCCTCAACTTCCCATAGAGATTTTATGGGGATCACGTCTCTCAAGCGGAAAACAAGGCAGGCAGTTAGAGGCAGGCATTGGGTCTCTGCATTCCTGCACCTCCAACTCAACCCACAGAATGCGACCACCCAAAAGATCTCCCCTCTCCATTAAAAACTTCCCCTTTTCATTGTAAGTATCTATCCCTGTGGGGAAACAAATGGGTACAAAATACTCAACTAGATTAGACAAGTCACCAACACAGGCACAGTCTAAAAAGATGAGGTAATAGCCTCATGTCAATCACAGGTGTCAATCAAGTGGTCCCATGCCCAGAGAAAAACAACCCATTCTAGAGAATAAGGGATAAAAACTCCAAGTCCTGGCCAGTCAGTGCCATTTGAGCTTCTTTTGCTTGGCCTGCTCCAAACTCTTTGGAGTGTAATTTCTCTTCTAATCATGGGCCCCTGAGCCATTCTCTACCGCCCGGGCTGCTTCTATTGAATTGTTGGAAAAGTCATGATGTATTTTTTTCTATGTTTTTTGTTGCAAAAATGCGTCATGACTTTTCCTACAACCCAATATTTCTTTGAAGTGTACTATCTCTTCTAATAAACTGCTCTTTCACCATTTTACTTCTGAGTCTGGTTCAATTCTTTGCTGGAGACGCCAAAAACCTGGACACTGCGCCGAGAAGAGCCTGCTCTCCGGTAACAACTAGCCATAGTCATTTTCAGCTCCAGTATAATCTTATGGGACCACCTCCATATATGCAGTCCATCGTTGCAGAGCATGACTAAAGAGGGCAGTGTAAATGCAGGGATTATCATCCAAACACCTTTCATGTTTGCAAAGCCTCTTATTTATTTATTTATTTTTAAAATTCTCATAATGGCCTTGTGAGTTAGGTAGGCAAGTTAGTCTCTATTGGGCTTGGGCTCTTGAAATGAATGATTTTGATACGAGTTCAGTAAACTTTGACAGAAACCTCACTTTGGGGAACTGGCTCCTTTATGACCACTAGCATAATAACCAAGGAGCAAAATTCACCTTCATTCAAAGATGCATCAAGCACCTAATTTTGGCTGGGTCTTGGGGTAAGCGGAGAGAATAAAAAAATGTACATGATATGAAGCAGACCAGGACTGAAGTCAGAGGGCAAGTACTGGCAAGGCAGGGGATACAGGAAGGCCAAAAGGGTATTATTTTTATTAGGATGTTACTTCTGTGGGGTGGCGTGCTGCACCCTAATCATCTTTGTATTGACTGCAGCTTTTAGCACAGACCTGGTGCATAGCAAAAACTCCATCAGAGTTTGTTGAATGTATGTATGTGGGAAAAAAAGAGAATGCCTTACTCAGATGGTTCAATTCTGTGCCAATGAAGTCTGAGTTTGTGTCTTTTGGGGTCTAGTTAGCATAATCATCCACCTTGTTTCATCGGGATAGGAAATAGTGCCTATTAATTTTACATCCAAATTATTGGGTTGTTGGAAAAGTCATGACGCATGTTTGTGACAGATGGCACTAGTTCATTTTTGGAAGTACTAGAGTCATTCGCATCTATGTTATTGCTATGTCATTTGACGGCTGACAGTTCTAGCTTCATTCTAAAAAGAAAATTGAGCGATTTGGTTGAGTTTTAGAGATTTTACAACAAGTTGAAGATGGAAGACCAAAACTGCATTTTGCCATATTTTACTATTTTTTTCCATAAAGGGAAGAATGTGTGTCAAGCTTGTGAAAAGTTGCATAAAGTTTACAGTGACAATGCTCTACAAGAACATCAGTGCCAATGATGGTTCACGAAATTCCGTGCTGGTGATTTTGATCTCAACGACGCTTCTCAGTCGCGGGAGGCCCAGCGAAGTTGATGACGACAAAATAAAGGCATTGATCGAGTCAAACCCACGTTACACAATACGAGAGATTGCAGAAACATTGAACATACATCATTCAAGTGTTTATGACCACCTGAAGAAGCTGGGATACGTAAGCAAGCTCGATATTTGGGTTCCGCATGAACTCAAAGAAGTTCATTTGACGGCGC
>NW_017731457.1:4039601-4047565 GCF_001890085.2 Hipposideros armiger | reverse complement strand
AGCACCTTGTTCAGTTTTTTGCAAATAAAGACAGGTCCTTCTATGAACGAGGAATTATGAAGCTCACTGAAAGATGGCAAAAGGTTATCGAACAAAATGGGCACTATATCATTGCTTGATCTTTGTTCTTTATGTAAATAAATGGCCTTTGAAAAACATAGACAAAATACGTCATGACTTTTCCGACAACCCAATGTTTCTCCATCTTCTTCAGCAAGTATCTAAATGCAAACTACTGTCATCCCTGCCTGGATGACTTCGACAGCCACCTCACTGGTCCCACACATCCATTCTTGCCCCATTATCATCAATTTGCCACCTAGTAGTAAGAGAGATCTTATAGAAACGCAATTCTCAATTTACCTGAAACCCTTTAATGGCTGATCTCATTGCCCATAGAACAAAGGCCAAAATCTTGTAATACAGCCTACAGCGTCCTCTATTATCTGGTCCATGCTTAACTCTGCCTCATCTTGAAGCAGGGCCCAGTTGGGACCCCCATAGGAGAGGCCTCGCAACGTCCCCAGCCTCACCTTTCCTTGACCTATAGCTTGACAATAGATCATCCCCTGCGGCTTGAGCGCAGAGTGTCCCCTGTCCCAGTTTCCTGCTTTAGAAAATTACCCTGCAATTTATGATTAATATCCTTAGGTTTATTGATCACACACAATCTCTGTGGTCTATCATTCTTTCCAGGCTACCCCCATCATTGTTTTGGGGTTGCTGACACCACCAGAGAGCCATGTTGCCAGAAGGAGGCTCCATGCAGAACCCCTCATGCAGTCTCTGGAAGAATACCCAGGTTTTCCCTTAAATACCCTAAGCCAGTCTGAGAATGGTAAGGCAGTTTTTGAAGGCTGCTCTGCTGCCTTCTCAGATCACCGGTGCTCTGACAATAAATGCTTATCCTATAGCTCAACTCCTGTGTCAGTCTATTTGCTGAGCGGCGCAGGCAGCACAAATCCCAGACTCAGTTGCCCTCTGGTTTCAATCTCTCCATTACTACTGTTAAAAAACAAAATTCAACTGAGTAAATTTGAAGATCTAATTGACTTTATTAAGCGATTCATGAATGGGGCAGCATCCCATCTAGCAACTAGAAGGGCTCTCCCAGGGGCTATACAAAATGGCAGGTTTTTATAGGGAGAAGGGTGGGGCAAGGGAGCTATTAAAGAATGAAAAGATTATTTTTAGACCAGGATATCTTCTTTTGGGGGTGGCGGGAATGGCAAGTGTTTTTTTTTTTGTTTTGTTTTTTTTAAGCTGAGCCATCCTGCTACCTGTTGGCAGCTCAGCGGCTGCTCAGCTCGGGCTGGACTCGAACCGCTGTTGCTCAGAGCTCAAACTCTTGAGCGAGCTCTTAACCAACTGGGCCACTCGGCCGGGCAAGTGTTTTTATCATGCAGATTGCTTCTTCTTTCTATGGAGGATAGAGAGGGTCCAAGTACAGAAATGTAAAATTCAAAACCTTATTAGTACATGATCAGAAAATTCCAGACTGGTTGATTAAGATAACATTTCTGAGACAGGTTTAAAATGCAGTTAGGTCAGGTATTAAATCTATGTTTGGTATCATTGGCCTTAGCACGAGTGACAGCATTTTGGGCCTGTGGCTTTCTCTACAACACTACCTCTCTCTGTTGTACCCCAGCCCCACAGGCCCTCTGCACAGGCAGTCCTCTATCTGGAACATCTATCCCCTCCCTCCTTTTTTTATTTGGCTCATTCATTCATTCATGATTTAATTTATTCAACAAATACTTACTGAGTACCTACTATGTGCCAGTCACTGGCACTAAATAAAATTAAGTTCCTGTTCTCACAAAGCTTGCATTTTAGTGGGGGAAAACAGGAAAAAATAATTGAATGAGTAAATAACAATAAAAACACAATAAAGTCAGGAGTTGAAAGTGCTATGAAAACAAATCAAGGAATTGTGAGAGAAGAGGATACTATTGAAGGAGTGCCCAAAGAAGCCCAATCTGGAGAGGTGACACCTGAGCAGAGCACTGAAGTGAGTGGATGAGCCATGCAGGTATAAATGGGGAAGAACATTACAGGCAGACAAAGCAGCAAGTGAAACACAGAGGAGTGAATTGTTTGTTTGAGGCCCCACCAGGAAGCCAATGTGACTGGAGTGGAGTGGGCAAAGGAAGGAGTGACAGAAAATGAAGGCAGAGAGACAGCATGCTGATCACGTAAGGCCTTATAGACTATGGTGAGGAATCTGGATTTAATTTTACATGTGATAGAAAAGCATAGGAGTGTTTTGAGCAATAGAGTAAAATGATCCGTTGTGAAAGGATCCCTCTGGCTGCTGTTGGAGAAAAGGCTGTAGGGAAGAGAATAAATATAGGAGGCCAGTTAGGAGGCTACTGTGGTGGCCCAGGCAAGAGACAGTGGTGACCTGGTCTATAGTAGCGGCGAGGGTGAAGGGATTTAGGATATGTGGTCAGACTTAGGATACTAGGTACAAGATTTGCTGATGGATTGGATATGTGAGAGAAAAGCATAAGACACCAGATAGGTTTTGCTCTGACCGACCTGAGTTCTTAGTTCTAAGGCTCTTCCTTAGGGAAGACCATCTCTGTCATCCAGACTAGGTGAAGTCTCCTGTAGAGAGGGAGAACACTACCTGTCCTACATTTTCAGAATATGAAACTGTAACCCATACATTACTGTCTTTGTTAGCGCTGTGTTTTTGTTAGCCACACAAATATTGGTTGGGTACTGGGTAGAGTAATGAAATCTGCCAGGAGCCAGAGGCTAGCCTGCTTGTCTATTTTTCTCCTGCATAAAGGAATGCTCACAGAGGACATGTGGCCAAAAATCACACCAGAAGGTGCTATTAGTTCTATTTGACCGAGGCTCAGAAGGTTAAGTAATCTGTCCAAGGTCATAGAGCTAGAAGTGGAGGAGATGGGATTCGAACCCAGGTCCTGCTTCAGTTAAGAGGCATAGCTCTGCACGCAGAGAGGAGGAGGAGTCAGTTAAAGGATAAATAGGAGAAGTGAAGAGGACAAGTTCATACATACACTCTAGTTATTGGTCTTTTAAAAATTTAGGCATAAATTTGCAAATTTTTTGTTGGTTTACAATAGAGGGACTTTCCTTAAGCGGCAGGTGAACAGGAAGAAACAATTCAGGTTAATTCAAAACCAAATCAGGCAAAGCAATCCTGAGAAACCTTTGTTTTAGCTAATACATTAGTAAAATTAAAAACGAAATCTCCCAAACCACCATCAGTGCTGCTGAAATTGTTGCAAAACTGGTTTCTGCCTCTTGGCTAGAACCCAGTGCTTTTAGTTCACACTACTAATCAGTTTGTAATTAAACACTTATGTGATGATCTGATTAATGCTACCCTCCTGTACTAGACTGGAAGCTACATAAGGGCAGAGTCTGTGTCTATTTTGCTCATATTATACCACTAGAGCCCAGCTCAGTGCCTTGCAAACAGATAAACTATTTGTAATTGTTGTATAAATGGTTGCTGTTACCATGACTAACTTTTTGGAAAGCAATGAGACAATATATACTAGTAAGACCTACAAGATGTAATATTATTTAACTAGAATCTCCTGTGGGAAAATAGTCAACAAAAGAAAAAAAGGAAGGCATGAAAATATTCACTTCCTACATTATCTGTGAAGGTAAACAACTAGTCATATGGATTCTATGCATGTGGATGATAATATTCAAAACAAAACAAAAGGCACGTCTTCTCAAATTTGGCCACGTAAGTGGACAGAGGGGAAATTGACACTTTTTGTTGGGGGGACTAAAACCTAGAACTGGTATACTTGTTAGCACATTCTGGGCTCTGGGTCCCTCCCTTGACTACACCAGAAGCTGGAGCCTGTTCTGGACCTCTGCCCTATAGCATCTTGTCAGTGGTCAGCCCAGAAGTGCTCAGCAAATACCCACGGAACAGACTTTCACTATTTGTGTTCTTCCAATCTTCAGTGATCAGTCTCCTCTACTTCCCGCTTTCATCTATCCAATCAGTTAGGAAGTCCTATCAAGGTCAAATGGATTCATTCATTTATCCAACAAACATTTGTTCAGGGTCTACTGTGTGCCAAGGCCTTCTAAGCGCTGGGTAAGAGAAATGAACTAAACAGACATACGCCTTCTCTCATGGAAGTTACATCTTAGTAGAAAAGACTGCTAACGAATAAACATATGTAATCAGGCCACGCGGCCTCCGTTCTGTTGCCATGCTCCCAACAGCCTTCGGGTTTTTTCTTCCTCCAACCCAGCCTGGTTACCAGTTGTATTTTAAAATGCAAATCAGAGCTCATATGTCCTGGTTAAAAATACCGTCTAAGCTACACAGGACATTATCTAACTTTCCTATTATGCACACGAAGACCTTCAGGATTACCTTGCTTACCTCTCCAGCTTCCTTTCTAGACACCCAAGCGCCCTGCACACGGAGACGTTTTCATGACAGCCACCTTTCTTCCACCCGAAATGCTCTCCAACGGGAGATTTCCATTCACCAAACACCCGAGTGCCTACATGGCAGGCAACTGCCAGGCTCAGGGCCGTTACCCCTCCGGGACAGCTTTCTTATATCCGACCCTATGCCTCCAGCTTCTAGGAGGCACAGCACTTATCTATCACCCAATCCTACAGTCCTTTATGTGGACAGAGACTGTGCCTCGTTCATCTCTTTGCCAAAGGGCAGGCATCCAAGAATCGTTTGTGGTGTGAATGAAAGAGTAACGACAAGCGTTCCAAAACGGACGCTAAGAACCATAGAGACTTCTGCACTTCCGGGTGGAGATTTGGTTGGCACAGGAGCAAGGGAGAAGGTGCCTCCTCGGGGGCTGCTCTAGGAGGAAGGCTCGGTGGTCCGGAGGACCCGCGGAGACGCGAGAAGAGAACGCGAGGTCTGCATCTGCGCAGTAGTTGCCCTCCGCGGGGAGGCGGGGCCGAGAGGAGGAGCTGGACGGGCGCTATTGAGAGGTGGAGGGGGCGGTGCCGAGGCCTGGGAGTCCCCGAACCTTACCCGCCCCCCCACCTCCTGCTGTTCTTCATCCCATCTCTGTGTCCCAGGGGTGACCAAAGTCCTCCCTTGCTAACCCTTTCCCCGGAGTCGCTCTCTGTAAGTTAAAATTTACCTGTGGCCTCCTTTAGAGTCTGTCTAGGTCCAAAAGTGTGTGATGAGTACACATAAGGTGCGCACGAACCACCTGGGATTTTGTTAAAAATATAGTCTGATTCAGTAGGTCTAGGGTGATCCCCAGATGCTGCTTTTTTTTTTTTTTTAACTGAGCCATCCTGCCACCTGTTGGTGGTGCAGCAGCAGCTCAGCTCTGGCCGGGAATCAAACCGGCGACCCTGTTGCTCAGAGCTCTCACTCTTGAGTGAGCTCTTAACCCACTGAACCACTCGGCCAGCTCCCCAGATGCTGCATTTTTAACAAGCTCCCAGGGGATGCCAATGTCTAAGGTCCTGTGACACACTGTGAAGAACAAGGGTGTGAAACTGGCTCTCAAAGTGCATTCCAAGACCAGAAGCTTGGGCATCGCCCATGTTAGAAATGAAAATTTTGGAGCCTCACTCTACACCTGCTGAATCAGAAAGCCTGGGAGTGGGGTCCCCCAGCAATCCATGTTTTTACAAGTTCTGTATGTGATTCTGATGCATGCTAGAATTTGAGAACCCCTGGACAGCAGGAAAGTCAGATTGAACCTCATCCCTCCACAGACTTGTGACTGTGGTGAATATGCCTTACCTGGTTGAGCTTCAGTTTCTTCAGCTGAAAAATCAGGATAAAAATACTAATGCCTCCCTACTGAATCTATTATGAGGAGGGAATATGAGATATATTTGTAAAGCACTTGGCATTCTATAAAAGTTAGCTATCATTAGCTATCATTCAATTGGATTGCCCTTTGGCAATCCAGTTTTATTGCATGTTTATTGTAGCATTATTTACAATAGCCAAGACATGGAAACAAATGTCCACTGATGGATGATTGGATAAAGAAGATGTGAGATACACACACAATCACACACACACACACACACACACACACACACACACACACACACTCAATGGAATATTATTCAGCCATAAAAAGAAGGAATTCCTGTTACTTGTGACAACATGAGTGGACCTTGAGGACATTGTGCTAAATGAAATAAGCCTGACAAAGAAAGATAAAAAGTGTATGATCTCACTTATATGTGGAATCTAAAAAAGTCAAACTCATAGAAACACAGTACAATGGTAGTTGCCAGGGTTTGGGGAATAGGAGAAATGGAGGATGTTGGCCAAAGAGATCCAAGTTCCAGTTATAAAATGAATAAATTCTGGAGATCTAATATACAGCAGGGTGACTGTAGTTAGCAATACTGTATTATATACTTGAAAGTTGCTAGGAGAGTAAATCTGAAACGATCTCACCACACACACAAAAAAATAATTTTGTGAGGTGATGGATATATCAAGTAACCTTATTTTGCTAATTATTTCACAATATATACATGTATCAAATCATCATGTACACATTAAAATATATACAATGTTATATGTCAATTATATTTCAGTAAAGCTGGAAAGAAGAGAAATATGAGACTTTAGGTGATTGATTATAAGTAAATATATTTATAGATCAACTAAACCATTAGCTATAAATGGCTTTAAGTGAATTATCTGTAAACAGTTGATTTTAAGCAAATTGGTCTAGAATTACTTTGAGGGTGTTGCATTTCATATTTAATTACTTAAATAGTTGTTAGATTAAGAGAGATTGACTCATTGGCCATTTAATTATGTAAAGTGATCAAAAGTCACAACCACCAGTGCTTTTAGAGTCTATTGGTAGTAAGAGTGTAACTCCACAGGGTTGGGATTAACGAGGATCAGAGAAGTTTGTGGGGTTCTGGAAAGCACATGCCCAACCTTCTGCATTCCAACTTAGCTTTTAGGATAACATTGTGGCAGCTCAACAAAGCAGGTCTCAGGCCAGATCAGCCTGTTGGATTCCAGTATTTGACCTTTGCCTTTTGTGAATTAGCTTTATTCATGCTTTATAACTAGTTTACTGTAAGGTGCCGCCTACTCTGTCTTTGTGGATTTATCCTTTAAGACAGCAATTTAATTAAAAAATCTAAGCAGTTCTTTATTTTTTTCCTATGCCCAAGCTGTACCATTAGCTAAATATTTTGAATATCACTCTTGGACACTACTATTCAGTTAATTCAGAAAAATTTGTCTGACAATGAGGTGAATGCACACATATTTCATCTAATTCCTGAATTCTTCTCCTCCCAAATCAACGACATTTCTCTTACCCTGAAGAATTTGGGAATATTCTTGAATTCCACCTGGAACAAATTCCCAGTGGGCAGTGGTAACAGGCCAGGGTATGTGTGTGTGGGAGGGAAGTTTCCAGCTGCTGTAGATCTGCTTTCAGGTTGAGATGAGCAGCAGGGTGGCCATCCATACCAGCAGGCCCACCGCGATGCCTAGGGCAGTCATGACACCTTTGGGGGTCTCTGTAAGCAGTTATTTTAAGTAGGAAACCTATTTGGTGGTGGCTGGATTAGACAGTGGCAGAAGCAACCTTGGTATAGAGGCCAAACATTTTCTTTCCCAACTCTCTGAAATGTAAGGAAAATGACTTTTTAAAACATCTGAATATATAATTTGTGCAATTCATCATTTGAAAAACAATTTCTGCAGCAGGCCCTTTTTTGGACATCTGCCCAGTTATTCATTATGTCTTTTCTTGGAGAAATGCCACATCTGGATGGCGCACAGTTTTTGGATTAAGATGAGCCAATCAGATTATCTCTGGATTTAGCGATAGTTAAACCTCTCCTTGTGGCTGACCTGAGGGTATGTAAGCTCAGCAACCGTGGGGAGTCATCATTTTGCTCTGTGCGTAAGAAGCAGACAGAGCCTGTCCACATACCGTATTTGCCGGCGTATAAGACGATTTTTT
>NW_017731457.1:4026654-4031821 GCF_001890085.2 Hipposideros armiger | reverse complement strand
TCCCAAGCCAGTTCCCAACCATCGCGCCACTCGGCCGGCCCCTATGTTTCTCTATTATTCTCTTGCTACTATCCCACTCACAATACTTCTGACACCGGATGTGTGGATGTTTTCCCCCTCACCGAGCAATTATCTGACACCAGCTGTGTGTCCTACAATTCAATTCTATTCTTGCAATAACCAGAGTTAGTGCAGACCCCACAGGATAAGGGCTCAGTTCCACAAGACTGCCCCCCACTTCAGATGTCAATTGCAAGTAGTCAGCCCCCAGATTACCCACAACTTCTCTACGACTTGGCTACACATTGGAGGTTCCCATACCACCCACCCTCTTCTGATTCGATTATTTGCTAGAACAGCTCACAGAATTCAGGGAAGAAGTTACTTATGTTTACCAGTTTATTATATAATAAGGGATGTGATAAAGGAACAGCCAGATGAGGAGATTCATAGGATGAGGTCCAGAAGGGTCCTGAGCTCAGGAAATTCTGTCCCTGTGGAGTTGAGGTGCCTCACACACCTGGTGCCTATGTTCATCAACCCAAAACCTCTCTGAACCCCATACTCTTGGGATTTTATGGAGGCTTCCTCATATAGGCATGATTGATCATTATTAACTCCAATTCTAGCCCTTCTCCCCTCTCTGGAGAATGGGGGGTGGAGCTGAAAATTCTAAGCTTCCAATCATGGCTTGATCTTTCTGGTGACCAGCACCCATCCAGAAGCCTACCCAGAGTTGTATGAGAACAACAGATGCTCTTATCACTTAGGAAATTACAAGGTTTTCAGGGTCTCTGTGCCAGGAACTGGGGGCAGAGACCAATACATATATTTTCTACTATTTCGCACTGCTCTAAGTAGTACAACATGATATTAAAAGTAACTCAGATTATTTAATATTCTAGATTATGATTCCAACTTCTCATTTACATTGCTTTATTTTCCTGGTTACTACACTTTAATTCCACACACTCGTTCAGACTAATCAGTGTGTGAGGAAAGTAATTCTGAACCAGAGAAAAATTAGTATTGTGCCCCCATGGTAGGTATTACACTAAAAATTGTGGCGGGTTTTTTCTTTTGTAGAAAGGGTTGGGGAAAGAGTGAAGATAGGGAATGCATAAAATGGAGTCATTTTAACCAAGCTGCAAAAATTATTAACATTATGAAGGTTGAGGCATGAGAAAAACCTCACTATTGTTCTAGTTAGCCTGGAAACTTAAATTGTTTTGAACTTTCCAGTTCTATGTCAGTCCCTGGATATACATATACATCTGGACATAAGCCAAACCTCCAGATAACCCTCAGATTACCCTCTCAAGGACTGATGTATTCAGAGCACCTGATTACCCTCTGAAGCACTCACATATCCAAACCACCTGACATCCACCTAACCTCACCACCAGATATGACCAGACCTCCTGGCACCCATCTTCTGGACCTCTGGCATCCATCATCTTGACTGCTTGTCATCTGACTGATAACTATCCTGGACCAATCCTAGAAGAATGCAGGACTGATAATTCTCAAGAATGTACTTTTTACTGTAAGAACTTGGAGCTCTTCTCTCTTCTTTGGAACACTTCTGGGTTTTTCCCTAGCTGTGTTTCCAGTTTGCAAACTCTAAGACCCTTGAATAAATCTCCATCATTTATTTCTAGCAAAGTCTCCAGTTTCTTTTTGAGTTGGACAGGGTATAGTTTTATCTTTTTCAAGTACAGTAAATTGACCTAATTTAGTATTAATTACTAAAAGCCCATGAGGGTCATTCTGTAATAGAAATGTTCTCAATTAAAGTATTGGGCCGGCCGAGTGGCGCGATGGTTAAGAACTGGCTTGGGACACCAGAGGNAATAGAGTGCAAAGCCAGACAAAAGTCATCTGTATTTTAGAAATTGTGTTAGTGGTCATTATTTGAGAGCTTCTAGGATGCTGTTTTATTTTTTGGTCTGGGTACCTCTGTTCACACTATAAGAATTAATTGAGCTGTAAATTTATGATTTGTGCATCTTTCAGTGTGTGTAGTTTACTTTGACATTATGCTAAAAAACAAAAACAAAACAAACCAAAAAACAAACAAACAGCAAAAAAACAAGCTGATTGGCCTTTCACCCCAGGCGAAAGGCAGCCCTCGAGGCCAGGCTCACATGGCAGAACCTCACCCTTTCCTGGATTCTGGGCTGGTAATTCTTCACTCTTTTGTTGGCTATCTCATGCCTGCAAAGGTATGTTTTCTATATTCTGACTGGGGTATTTAGTCTCCTCAGTAGGACAAATGGGCTGAACTACCTAGTCTACCATTATCAGAAGCAGAGGTTATTACATAGTTTTTTCAGGGTTCCAAATTAAATTGAAATCATGGATAAAGGTAGAGTCACATCTGTTAAAAATTTTTAACTTCATTTTATTGGCGATTGTTACCAGTGTTATTTCTAAGAAGAATGTGTATCTTATTGATCACTGGAACATTTATATTGTTAAAGTCAGATTTTGTTTACAAATTAATCAGTTAATCATGTTAAATAATCAGAGATCTATTTTTCTACTGAAATACCATATATCCAAAATTTTCTATTTGAAAATTTTCCTTTGCTGGTCAACTATCTTACTTAAAGTAGTGAGGCTTATTCTATAAATGTACCTGACCATCAACATAAACCAATAATAAAATACATCTGTCTGGGCTATGGTAACAATAGGAAGCTTTCTTACATTGTACATTGAATTTTAAGCTTTAGAAATCTCTACGGGGCCAGCTGAGTGGCTCAGTTGGTTAAGAGTGTGAGCTCTGAGCAATAGGGTTGCCGGTTCGATTCCCACATGGGCCAGTGAGCTGCGCCTGAGCTGAGCTACCAACAGGTGGCAGGATGGCTCAGCTGGTGAGAGCACGTGCTCCTAACAACAAGGTTGCCGGGTTCGACTCCTGCAGGGGATGGTGGGTTATGCGCCCACCTGCAACTAAGATTGAACACGGCACCTTGAGCTGAGCCTGCTGAAGGGCAGCCAGGTGGCGACTGGACTTGCAGCTGAGCTAGCTGCACCCTCCACAACTAAGATTGAAGGACAACAACTTGGCTGTTCCCTTCCCCAATTTCCCAATAAAATCTTAAAAAAAAAATCTCTATGGAAAATGATTTTCCCCAGTGTTTTCATTTGGATATACTTACTTGAGAGAAAGAGCCAAAGAATTAATAGTCCTTTTTGTTCAGATTATTTTTATCTACCTTCTTAAAAAACTTCCTGAGGAGCTTCATCCCTGAATCTTCTTTGGCCAACTCATACACATCCTTCTGGTCATTTCTCTTTTCTGCTCCAAAGATTTCAAGAGCTAAGACTGATTTTAGGTGGCTTCAGCTTCATTTTTCTATCACAAAACATGTCTTCCCACTTTTTTTGCCACCATTAGGACTTCCAGTTAACAAACCTGCTCTAATCTCCCAGTTAGAGTTATAGCAAGAGGACAGAGGAGGACATGAGAGAGTCCCTGACAGGTAAGTGAGGGAAACAGGACAAGGTAGATGGGAGAGAAATAAGAAATAAACAAAAGTCCTAAACACCTGTTGTCATGCTTCATGTAAGGGGTGGAAAGGCCTTCTCAGTGATGTTCCTTTTCCCACCATGTCTAAGAAAATGAAGCATTATATTGGTGGTCATATAATTTATTATGCAAACAGGGACATTTTTGAGAGTGAAACAGTGGTGATATCAATAGTTACACAAGAACAACAGGAATAAACTGGGACTGTCCTGGCAAATCAAATATCTGGTCACCCTCATCATATAGGTTGGAAAGGGATCCTTTCATTATCACCCCTGTCCTAAACCTTAATTCACAATTTTACCCCAAAGTTACTGTCTACTTTTTTATTTAGACTTGTTTTTAGCTGACACTGACCCCTAGGTCTTTACTTGAGTTCTAAAACAGTGGTTTTCAAACTTTAGATGCATCAGAATCACCTGAAAAGCTTATTAAAACACAGAGAGTTTTAATACCCTCAGAGTTCCTGAATCAGTAGGTCTGGGGTAGGGACCAAGAATCTGTATTTTTAAACAAGTTCCAAGTGATGCTAATGCATCTGGGACCACTCTTTAGTTTTCATGGTTCTAGGGCATCTTCATGGAACTCAGGATTCCTCCATGTTCTGACTGAGCCCTAACCAATGTGTACTAATCTAATTTGAAGGAGACTGTTATTCCAGAATGCCAATTTATAGCAGATAATTGTGACAACTGCCTAACTTTTATGTCCCCTGCAAAAAAGTCCTTCTTATTTTTGCAGAATGTTGGCACGGAGATAATTTACACCATGTGAAATACCTTGTTAAGACACACTGTCGTGATGACCGGTTAGCTCAGCTGGTTAGAGCGTGGTGCTGATAACACCAAGGTTGCTGATTCGATCCCCGCATGGGCCACTCACTGTGAGCTGCGCCCTCCCTAAAAGAGTCAACTATGCCATTATAGCATGAAAGTAATGTGTAACTAGTGACCATGACTGTTCCCCAATAAAATTAAAAAAAGAAAAAAGACACACTGTCGACATATTCTCATCAAAAGGACTCTTCATGGTGATCCTAAGGCTTTACTTGGTCTATTTCCAAACTCCCTGCTGCTGTAACACTTTTTTCTACATAGCAGTTTGCCAGGATTATTTGAACAGCAGGGAGTGTCACAGGTTGAGGCACATCAGGGAACTGAAAACATTTTAAACATTTAAATCGTTAAACATTTTAATCATTAAAACTATCTCTGTTCTTTTGAACTTGACCAGCAACATGCCACTGGGTTTACAGGGCTATAAAGAAAATTAAAGGAGCTGCACCTCTCCCAAGACAAGGAACCCCAATCTGGACATAGGACACTTATTTTCAAAGAAATCAAGTCAATTTTCAGAAGACTATCTGATTAGCATGAAATTTATCTTAAATTAATATTACTTTCATAAAGTTGGTTGAAAATAATGTTTTTGTTGAACTTTTGAATCACTCTCCACCTACCAAAGAGAAATAACTTCCTAATATATTATGTCTACTATCAAAGAGAAATAACTTCCTAATATATTATGTCTACTATCTATTTCTTCTAATATCTATTTCTTCTATAATCCCAGTTCCATCCTCACCCCCTATGTAAAACTCACTCTTCCTCCTATGTTTCTCTTTTTTAT
>NW_017731457.1:4024523-4026609 GCF_001890085.2 Hipposideros armiger | reverse complement strand
TTGGTGTGTGGAAGGTGTGCGGAAGAGGGGGTAGTCTTATACGGCGAGTATATAACAAACTCTGTATTTTGAGTGGAAATGTTAGGGTGTCGTCTGATACGCCCAGTCGTCTTATACGCCGGCAAATACGGTACATAGGGAGAAGAATGCAGTGGATAAACAGAGAAACGTGAAGCCAAGAGAACCTACGGAGCTAACAAGAAAGATCCTGAGGACAGAGCTGCTTTGGGTGGCTGGTGTCTTTTCAGATCCTGGTTTGAGTTCCTCCAAAAGGAGGCTACAATCCTCTGGTTAGATCCTGGGGAAGTCTGTACTTTTTTTTTTCCCTTAAGCTAATTCAAATTGGTTTCTATTATTTGCTACAAATGTGTAATGTAGGGAATTAGTGAAGTTTCTTTCTGATCCACACAGTTGAAAATTACAAAATAAAGCACAGCGCTGAGCTTGCCAGGGGACTTGGAATGCTTTCAGATAGACCTTGGATGCAGACCTCCCTGGGATTGGTCATAGGGCTTACATTTTCAGGCAATTATATGAATTCCCAGGCAATCGAATAACTTCTTTTTTTTTTTTTTAAATTGGGGAATTGGAGGATGGGAACAGTGCTGGGGAATTGGGGGAAGGGGAACAGACAAGTTGCTGTCCTTTTGTTCTTCAGTCTAGTTGTGGAAGACGTTGCTTCACTGGCCCAAGTTGGCACCATCATCGCTCTCTTCCTGGGAGAGGCAGATCAGTCACTGGCTTCTGGACGGCTGCTCATGGCGGCTGCTGGCCGCTCATGCTGGCTGCTGGCCACACAGGGTAGCCCATGGCAACCCACTGCAGCAGGGGCTGCAGCCTACACTGTCGCCGGCGACTCACGTCAGCCCAGCTCCAGGTTGAGCTGTTGTTCAGCATCTTAGCTGGAGGGCAGTTTCACTGGCCCTCATATGTGGGATCCGAACCGGGGCCCTCTGGCATCCCAAGCCAGCTCTTAACCAACGCGCCACTCGGCCTGCCCTTGAATAACTTTGTCATGGGTTATAATTATATCATTTAGTTAAGCAGTTTTTAAAACCTTTTTATTTTGAAGTATGACACACATACAAAAAAAGTACACAAAACAAAAATGTACAGCTCAGTGATTTTTGTGGGACGAACCACCACATAACCACCACCTCAAGAGGCAGAACATTGCTGTTATGGAAACAAAGTTCATGTGCCTGACGCTTTGAATGGTCAAAACTCAATACATCAGAGTTTGGAGTAAGGAAGGATTTATTGATTGAGAAGGTGCCAACTGAGAAGATGGGAGACCTAGTGGTGCCTCAAATCCATCTTGCTCACTGGACTAGGTTAAGAGTTTTTAAGGGGCTGGGGAAACAGATTTGTGGAAGTGCTGGTGGGGCAAGTTTTAATTGGAGGACCTTGGCACTTTACCATTTATGGTAAAGGGGCATCAACACTGGATCTTCCTGGACAAGGGACCCTTGTCTTCTGAAAGGGTTGCAGTGTTCAAGTTTCAATTATGTCCTGGTCGTTTGGTTCCTTGGAGGTTGGGGGAGAGGGGAGTCTTTGGTTCCGGGGACAGCTGGAGGCCAAAGTTCTCTCCTCTGCACATGCTTGGGGTGCGTGACACGCGATCCTGGTCTGCTGTCCCTGAAAAACAACTCGGTACCTTATCAAACAGGGTAAGACCATTTTGAGCTGGCTCTGCAGTTATGTTACCAGTCTTACAGAAGCACCCCTCCCACAATCTGGCCTTATTACAATATTACACTCTCCTACCTCTCCAATAGTGACCAATATTCTAATTTATATATATAGATATAGATATAGATATAGATATAGATATAGATAGATAGATAGATATACATATTTGCTTTTATTTTATGGTTTTACCACTTCAGCATACACCCCTGAATACTATAGTTTAGTTTTGTCGATTTTGTTTTTAAACTTACTTGCACTTTTTAATGTCTGGTTTCTGTCACTGTCATGTTTTTGAGACCCATCCATGTTGTTGTATGTAACTCCAGTTTGTTCATTTTTCATTGCTGAATCATAATCCATTGTATGGATGTACTAAAAGAGCTGCACTTTGCAT
>NW_017731457.1:4000438-4017973 GCF_001890085.2 Hipposideros armiger | reverse complement strand
CTTCAATGTAGTTTTGAAGGGCACAGCTCACTGGCCCATGTGGGAATCAAACAGGCAACTTTGGTGTTATGAGTGCTGTGCTCTAAACCACCTGAGCTAACCAGCTGCCCCAGAAGAGTCTGTTTTGAATGAGATGGGAGGCCTTGTGGCAGAACTGTGGCTGCTGTCTCTACTATCACAGCAGCATGTTCACGGTTATGCCCCATAAACCTGGTCATTCCCATGCCCTGCAGCTCTGTACTACTAAGGAGTATCTGAGATGGGTCATAGTTGGGTAACTATGCTTAAGGTCAGAATTTAATGTAATAATCTATTTTTAGAGTGAATTAGGTGGATGCCAGTGTGATGAAGACTGCATGTTTGTTTTCTATTAAGCTTTTAGAATGTTATAGCAGGAAAAAACTTAAGACCTTTAATTCAGCCACTCATGTTTCAAATGGAAAAAAAAAAAACAGGACTAAAGAGGTGAAGTAATTTTCTCAAAGTTCCTAGGTCTCCTGGTTCTCGGTCCACAGCAATTTTTCTATTCACTATTATTTCTTTTGATATGTGGTAGATCAACTCTTTAAAAAAAGTAATTCTGATGCAAAGTCATCTGTTTCTGGTAAAAAGTCAGGTAGCTCAGTCATTCATGAAGAATGTCTGCGTGAACTAGATTACTTAAAATGTTCCAGTCTAAAAAACATCCCCTCCCACCACTTGGAAGTGTTCAGATGCTAGAAAAGATGTTCCAGGAGGCCAGCTGTGACTAAGAGCTGAATGAATAGAAGCTGCTTCCTTTGAAAAATGAGATCATATCAAGCTGGGCTAATCTAAGAGCTAGCCGAGGCATTGAACCTTCCTAAATGTCAAAATTGTTAAGGTATTTTTAAAATGTTGAGACTTTTATCAATTTAACAGCTGAGACAAGGTGAAAGCAATGGTAAAACCTGAAGAAAGTTGTAACTTGATACATTTTTATGTACTTGAAAGGTTTTTGTTCAATGTTGAATTGCCTGAGCTTTACATGTGTTATGGGCTGAATTGTGCCTCTTCCCACCAATTCATATGTTAAAACTCTAACCTCCAGTTTCTCAGAATGACTGTATTTGGAGATAGGGTCTTTAAAGAGGTAATTAAGTTAAAACGAAGTCATGAGGATGGGCCATAATTCAATATGGCTGGTGTCCTTATAAGAAGAGGAGATTAGGACACAGACATACACATGAAGACACAGGGAGAAGACAGCCATCTACATGCCAAGGAGAGAGACCTCAGAAGAAACCAATCCTGCTGACACTTTGATCTTGGATTTCGAGCCTCCAGGCTGGAAGAAAATAAATTTCTGTTGTTATTTCTGTTGCCCAAGTCTCCCTGTTTATGGAGCTTTGTTATGGCAGCCCAAGCAGACTAATAAAACATGCAGAAGTCATTTTGTAGGAGAAAATTCATTTCTTTTTATAATTCTACAGGAACATTCTTTACAAAGTCTTGGTTAGTGCAAATCCAATCATCCCTTGGGTTCAGGAGGATGCGCTATGCAGGATGTAAGGATTTAAGGGGCATCAGCATCAGGATGGGGAGAAAGCAGTTGCTATCTCTTGACTGTGAGAAGGAGGTGAGTTTAGGAAAATATTAGGAAACCAATTTAAGTGAAGGTTGAAGAGCAGTTCAAGAAGTAGGAGGAGGGCCGGCTGAGTGGTGCGTTGGTTAAGAGTTGGCTTGGGACGCCAGCTCTGAGCAGCAGCGCCCCGGTTTGGATCCCACATTAGGGCCAGTGATGCTGCGCCCTCTACAGGTAAGAATGTGAACAACAGCTCAACCTGGAGCTGGGCTGCCGTGAATCTCCAGAGACGGTGTAGGCTGCAGAGGAGCTGCAGTGGACTTCCGTAAGCTACCATGACCGGGTGGCATCCGGTGTGAGCTGCCAAGAGCCGCCGGGAGCGGCTGTCCAGTGGCCGGCAACCGATCTGCCTCACCCGGGAAGAGCGCAGTGATAATACCAACATGGGCCAATGAAGCGACGTCCTCCACAACTAGACTGAAGAACAAAAAAGGACAGCAACTTGGCTGTTCCCCTTCCATAGTTCCCCAATAAAAATCTAAAAAAAAAAACCCCAATACAACACTCTCTTTGCTGAGAATGTGCTGCATTTCCTCTTTAGTTGGCTAACTCGTAGATGTCTTTTAAGATTCAGCTCAAGCATCTTGTTCATGACCCTCTTTGTCTCGGCTAGGTGTCTCTCCTGTGCATTTCATCAGCCTCTTCTGCTCCCAGCTCTCTTAGCTCCCATCATACTCAATTATAAATATCTCTACATAAACATCTCTCCTTTAAAAAGTGTGGCTTCTTTGAGGTCAGCGATGAAAGTTCATGTTTATATACCCTGGATCTAGCCCAGTGCCTGATATACGTAGGCACTCAAGAAATGTCTGTTTTATGAATGAAGAAGACACAGTCTGTACTTCTTGAGACTCATACGACCAATACAGAATGACAAAGACTATAACGTTCAGTGTGCACAGTGCTTTGGGAACTCTTCTTAGGAGATAAGGGGAAGTATTTGCAGAAGTAATATTTGGGCTGGCTCTTAAGGATAAGCTAGTCAGGTGGAGAAGGGCATTCTAAGCAGAGTGAACAGGGTGTTTATATGTTGTGGACATTTCCATGTTCTAGGTTATTCAGGCCAAACTACCCCCTGAGGGCAACTAAAAATGATAGATGAAGTCTAATAAAACATCTTAAATGCACTGAAGACCTAACAAGATCATAAAGAATTACCAGGCCACAATTTATGAGATGAAAGGACTCAGAGGTGGTAAATAAATCCTTTTTTTAAAAAAATTGAGATACAATTGGCATACCACATTATATTAGTTTCAGGTGTACAAAATAATGACTCTATATTGTGAAATGATCACTACACTAAGCCTAGGTAACATTCATCATCAAACATAGCTACAATTTTTTTCTTGTGATGAGAATTTAAAAATTTACTCTATAACAGCTTTCAAATATGCAATAGAGTATAATTAGCTATAGTCACCATGCTGTACATTACATCCCAGAACTCACTTAATTGGAAGTTTATACTTTTTGACTATCTTCACCCATTTCACCCATCCCAACCCCCCATCTCTGTTAAGCACTGATCTGTTCTCTGTATCTATGGGTTTATTTTTTTTTAAGATTCCATATATGAGATCATACAGTATTTGTCTTTCTCTGACTTATTTCACTTAGCAGAATTCCCTCAAGGCCCCTCAACGTTGTCACAAATGGTAGGATTTCCTTCTTTTTATGGCTGAATAATTTCACACACACACACACACACACACACACACACACACAGTGCCAAAAAAAGTATACACATTTTAAGAAAGGAAAAAACTGTATTAACATTGTAATACTCAATATATACCAATAATGAAAGATGAATACAAGTCACATTCGATTTCTGTAATTACAAGAGGTGCTCAAAGTGGTTACCATCAGTGTAATTTTAATACAGTTTTTTCTTTTCTTAAAATGTGTATTCATTTTTTTTGGCACCCCCAAAAAAGCCTGATGGCCATTCCAGAAAAAGAGTTGCTTTGAAGGGTGGACTAGAAGCTGGTGTCCGTGCATAGCTTCCCAAGGGGAGTACTTCGAAGATGACCATAGTGATATTCAGCAATGAGGTACGTAGCACTTTTTCTAGGATGAGTTTTTGAACTTAATTGTCAGACCGTGTGTGTGTGTGTGTGTGTGTGTGTGTGTGTGTATCTCACATCTTTTTTATCCATTTATCTATCTATTTATTTATCTAAAACACACTTAGGTTGTTTTCATGTCTTGGCTATTGTAAATAATGCTGTAATAAAAATGGGGGTACAGATAGCTTTTCGAGTTAGTGTTTACATTCCTTTGAATAAAATACCCAGGACTGGAATTGCTGGATCATATGGTGGTTCTATTTTTAATTTTGAAGACCCTCCATACTGTTTTCCACAGTGGTTGCACTAATTTACATTCCCACCAACACGCACAAGGGCTTTTATCCAAATTCTTGCTAACACTAGTTATCTCTTGTCTTTTTGATAATATCCATTCTGACAGGTGTGAGGTGATTTGCATTTCCCTGATGATTAGTGACGTTGATACTAACACGTTCTTCTCATGTACCTGTTGGCCATCTGTATGTGTTCTTTGGAAAATGTCTATTCAGGTCCTTGACCATTTTTTAATCATATTACTTGGTTGTTGTTTTTTTGCTATTGAGTTGTATGAGTTCTTTATATATCTTCAGTGTTAACCCCCTATCAGATATATGATTTGTAAATATTTTCTCCCTTTCTATAGGTTGCCTTTTCATTTTGTTAATGTTTTTCTTTGCAGTGCAGGGCCTTTTAGTTCCACTTGCTTATTTGTACTTTTGTTGCCTCTGCTTTTGATGTGTAAACAAACTCTTAAAATTGCTTTTGCCCTGAAGGCATTTACCAGTTCAGGAAACTTATGAAACTGAGTTGCAGTTTTGCTCACTGGCCTCAAGTCTTGAGAAGTACAAAAGTGAAAGTCCAAGGAACAACTAAGGTGAGAGGTCAGAAAAAGCCAACTCCTCCCCCCCCCACACCCCACCACACACAACCACCCAAAACACACACACAGGGTAAGGTTAGACCAGATGTAAAACAATATTCTTTTTGTGCAAAGGTAAAGATTTCTGTGAGATAGTAAACCAAACCCAGGCTTTCTGAAGAATAGTAAATTTGCATCTCAGAGGTGGTACAAAAAAACTCAAGCAGAGAATTTAGCTGAAAGTCATTCTGTTTTTGATAGTGTCTCAGACATTTGGCAAAAGCAAATGTCCCATTGAAAGTGTATACGAGATCCAATTTCTCTGCATTCTTGCCAGTATTTTTTATTATCAATATTTTTCATTTTATCTATTCTAAGAAATGTTTAGTGCTACCTCTTTAATTTGCATTCCTCTAAAGACTTATGAGGTTGAGCACTTTATATCCTCTGGTGAAATGCCTGTTCATGTATTTTGTTATGGATTCTTGGGGTTTTCTAATGGATTCTAATGGATTATTTGGGGTTTTGTTTGTTTTTTTACCACTGAGTTCTTACATATATTCTACAAATTCTTTGTCAGGTATGTGGTTTACAAACATTTTGTCCTAGTCTGTAGCTAGTTTTTACAACCTCTTAACAGGGCCTTTTGCAGAGCAAAAATTTAATTTTGATGAAGTTAAACTTACCAATTTTTTTCTTCTATGGATCATGTTACGTCTCAGAATTTTTTGCCTAGAATGGAGTTCTCAACCTTGGCACTACTGACATTTTGGATGGATAATTCTCTGTTCTGGGGGGCTGTCCAGTGTGTTATAGGATGTTTGTCATCATCCCAGGCCTTGTATCCACTAGAAGTCAGTAGCGCCTCCACCCCTAGTCATGCAAATAAAAAATGTTGCCAGAAATTGACAAATGTCCTCTGGGGGGCAAAATCACCCTTGGTTGAGAGCCGCTAGCCTAGTTCTAGGTCTTGAAGATTTTCTCCTGTTTTCTTCTAAAAGTTTTATAGTTTTACACGTTACATAAAGTTTATGATCCAGTTTGAATTAATTTTTGTATGAGGTGTGAGGTTCAGGTTGAGGTTCTTTTTTGTTTTTGCCTGTGGATGTCGAAATGCTCCTGTACCATTTGTGAAAAGACTATCTTTCCTCTATCAAATTGCTTTTTCACCTTTGTAAAAAATCAGTTGGGTATATTTGTTTGGATCTATTTCTCAATTTTGTATTCTGTTCTATTGAGCTATAATCGTTTCTTGGCCTTTTGGCTAAGATTGGGTATGAGTTTTGTGTCTCTCCCTCTGCTGATGCCATGCTGTCTTGATTACTGTAGCTATATAGAAAGCCTTGAAATCAGGTAGAGTTATACTTCCCACTTTAATATTTTTCAAGGTTGTTTTGGCTATTCTAGTTTAGTTGCCTTTCCAGATATATATTTCAGAATATGCTTGTCAATATCAAAAATTTTTGCTAAGATTTTGATAGGAGTTGCATCAAACCTATAGGTTAATTTGGGAAAAATGGACAACTTTACTATGTTAAGTCTTCCAATACATGAGGCATGATATGTCTTTCCATTTATTTAGATATTTTTATTAGAATATTGTAGTTTTCAGTATACAAATCCTGTTAAATTTATACCTTAGTATTTAATTTTTTGAGTGATTGTAAATGTTATGTTTTAAATTGCAGTTTCCACATGTTCATTGCTAGTATGTGAAATACAATTAATTTTTGTATGCTGGTCTTATATCCTGAGACCTTGCTGAACTCATTTATTAGTTCTAGGAATTTTTTTTTATTGTTTAATTCTTGAGGGTTTTTTGTTTGTTTGTTTGTAGACAATCGTGTCATCTGAAAATAGGGATAGTTTTACTTCTTCCTTTCCAGTCTTTATGCTTTTTATTTCCTTTCCTTTCCTTATTGTGCTGATTAGGACTTCCAGTACTATACGGAATAGAGTGATGAGAGCAGAAATCTTTGCCTTGTTGTCAGTCTTAGGGGAAAGCACTCAGCCTTTCACCATTAAGTAAAATGTTAGCTGTAGGTTTTTTGGGGTTTTTTAAAAAGATTTTTATTGGGGAATTGGGGGAAGGAGAACAGACAAGTTGCTATCCTTTTGTTCTTCAGTCTAGTTGTGGAGGATGTTACTTCACTGGCCCAAGTTGGCACCATCATTGCGCTCTTCCTGGGAGAGGCAGATCAGTCGCTGGCTTCTGGATGGCTGCTCACTGTGGCTGGTGGCCGCTCACGCTGGCTGCTGGCTACACACGGTAGCCCATGGCAGCCCACTGCAGCAGGGGCTGCAGCCGACGCTGTCGCTGGGGACTCATGGCAGCCCAGCTCCAGGTTGAGCTGTTGTTCAGCATCTTAGCTGTAGAGGGCAGTGTCACTGGCCCTCATATGTGGGATCCGAACCGGGGTCCTCTGGCGTCCCAAGCCAACTCTTAACCAATGCACCACTTGACCGACCCAGCTGTAGGTTTTTTGTAGATGCTCTTTATTGGGTTGAAGAAGTTCCCTTCTATTCCAAGTTTGCTAAGAATTTTTATCATGTATGGATGTTGAATTTTGTCAAATGTTTTTCTATGTCAATTGACCTGATCGTGCTGTTTTTCTTCTTTAGTCTGTTAATAAGGCAGATTACACTGGTTGATTTTTGAATATGGAACCACCCTTGAATTTTTGGAATTGACCCTACTTGGTTGTAGTGTAACATTGTTTTTATGTAGTGCTGGATTCAATTGGCTAATATTTTATTGAGGATTTTGCATCTGTATTTATGAGGAATACTGGTCTCTAGTGTTGTCTGGTTTTGATGTCATGGTCATACTGGCCTCATAATATATAGTAGGAAGTGCTCCCTCTTCTATTTTCTTAAGGTTGTATATAATTGGTGTTAGTATTTCCTTAAGTACGGGTAAAATTCTCTAGTGAAACTACCTGGGTCTAGAGATTTCTTTTTTGAGAGTGTGAGGTAAGCATGAACATAGCAGGTCAGTTTCACTCATTTCTCACTTATCTCTGTATCCATGGCGATGACCCTTGGTCAAACTCTGAAAACTAAACTCCGGGAATATTCACATAGCAACAGGTTAGATGTTATTCTCTATGCCCAAAGCAGTGGGTCAAGACAAACCAGGTTGTCATCATGATTAAAGTAAACATAAAGATTCACGATGTGCACCCTGGTGCCTGGTTTGGGGCCAGGCTTAGTCACCAGCTGGTATGTGACCAGCTGGTACGTGGCCAGCTCCCTTTAAAAACTTTGGACTCCAACACTCAAGTAGGATTTCCTGGAAAAGTACATCTCACATCTGTCCCTGCAGGTTGCATGTGGAGAAGACGTGTCTCTGCTACCCCCAAAGAGAGATAAGAAAGTGTGCATTTCACCCCTCCCGTCCTTGCCCATGAAGACCTTTTTCCTGCTGTTCCTGCACTGTATCCTTGCCGTCACAAATCTTGAGTATAATTTTATGTGGAGTCCTGTGAGTCCTTCCAGTGGTTCACCCAACTAGCTGTGACCTGAGACAGGAAGTTGTTTTTTTAAAAACTATGAATTCAATTTTTAAAATTGTTACAAGACTTTTATAATTATTTTATATTGAGTGAGTTTTGGTAGTTGGTGGTTTTCAAGAAATTGGTTCATTTCATAAAGTTGTTGAATTTATGTGGGTAGAACTGTTTATAGTATTCCCTTATTATTCTTTTAAGGTCTTCAGACTGTAATGGCAGCCAATATTTTATTCTTCTTTTGTTGTTGTTTTGTTTTCAAAGCACCTTTATGGAAATTATCTGACTTGATTCTAACTGCAATCCCACATAGCAGGCAGAGCAGGTGGTATTATTTGCATTCAGTTGACAAAGAAACTTACTTGCTCAGAAGTGGCTTTTTCAAGACTACAAGGATAGTGAATTGCAGTGCTGATATTAGAGCCCAGGGCTCCTGACTGCAAGCTTCTGTGTTGGTAATGGTCCCAGCTATCACTCCTATGTAGATCTGTTTCCTTCCATATCTACCTCTTGGATCTTTTTTTTACTGGCCCCTTCATTCGCTATCTAACCTTCCCTGTTATGCTTTTTCTTCAGCAAATCCTGTCTTAGAGATCTTTTCCTTAGTCTACTCCAGACAGTCTTACACTTGGCCTATCTCTTTTCTCTAGGTATTAACCCTGTCAAATCATGTTTGCTCTTTTGGAGACTCCTAAGGTCTAACCCAGAGGTTCTCAACAGGGGGCAATTTTGTCCCCCATGGAACATTTGGCAATGTCTGGAGACACTTTTTTTTTTTTAAATGAAGAGGGGTAGGAGATGCAATTTTTTTTTTTTTAAGATTTTTATTGGGGAATTGGGGGAAGGGGAACAGACAAGTTGCTGTCGTTTTGTTCTTCAGTCTAGTTGTGGAGGACGTTGCTTCACTGGCCCAAGTTGGCACCATCATTGCGCTCTTCCCGGGCGAGGCAGATCAGTTGCCGGCTTCTGGATGGCCGCTCACTGTGGCTGCTGGCTACTAACACTGGCTGCTGGCTACACACGATAGCCCATGGCAACCCACTGCCACAGGGGCTGCAGCCTACGCCGTCGCCGGCGACTCATGGCAGCCCAGCTCCAGGTTGAGCTGTTGTTCAGCATCTTAGCTATGGAGGGCAGTGTAACTCGTCCTCGTATGTGGGATCTGAACCGGGGCCCTCTGGCATCCCAAGCCAGTTCTTAACCATCGCGCCACTCGGCCTGCCCTGGAGACACTTTTTTTTAAAGAAATTTTGTTGGGGAACAGTGTGTATTTCCAGGACCCATCAGCTCCAAGTCAAGTAGTTGTCTTCAATCTAGTTGTGGAGGGCGCAGCTCAGTGGCCCATGTGGGAATCGAATCGGCTACCTTGGTTTTATGAGCGTTGTGCTCTAACCATCTGAGCTAACTGGCCACCTCTGTCTGGAGACATTTTTTACTGTCACAACTGGGGGTTGCCCCTGGTATTTAGTGAAAAGAGGCCCAGGATGCTGCTAAGTACCCTACTGTGCACAAGACAACCCCTTCCACAAAGAATTATCTAGTCCACAGCGTCAGTAGTGCCAAGTAGTGCTTGCTCTCACCCTAAGCCTGAGAAGACCATGTCTGACTCTTGACTGGCTCGTTGTAGGTGGAGGAGTGGTACCAGTCCATCAAGGCTGTACTGCTTTGAATTTGTGGTGAATGATTTAAAAATCTGTGGCTTTGTGGGCTACATGGAGGAGAGTAGCTTCCAGCTACACTGCCATAAGATAGGGCTCTGGACCCCTTGGACTTCCACTTAGGGTTCCACGGAGATCAAATTATATTTGCCAATATCTCATTGTATGATGTCAAGCCCCACAGCCTGGACAAGTTACAGCCTGTCCCACACTTTCGGCATGCACTTGTCTGAGACCTCAGTGGAGTGTTGGAGTGACAGGTGTCCTGGTGATGACGGTGGTGGTTCCTTTCCCCAAACACTGGAAATCTTTTGGTTGCCCATCATCAACTCCATAGTGCTTATGTTTTTACTGGTGGGTTTTGTGGTTATGATTCTCATACATGTGCTTCGGAATGACCGGGTTTGGTACAACTCGGATGACACAATGACCTCTGGAGGTTCTGGTGATGACTGGCTAGGATGACAATGGCTGGAAAATTATCCACACAGATGTATTCTGCTTCCTTCCATACTATGGTCTGCTCTGTGCTGAGCTTGACTTGGGTGCCCAGGGATGCTGGGCATTGATTTCTTGGCACTTTGGCACTGGTGAGGTGATAAGAATTAACCAGGGGTTTCTCCCAGGGGGTAGAAGTAAGTAGGTAGTTTGTTCAAAAATGGCTTGTGGATCTTCTATCCAAGGTGAGGGGCAGAACTAAGGGGTGGGGTGGCTCTAGTGGGAATGAGTATATTCAATTGTGTGTTTTCTGGACAATAGAATTGGGGGAGATTGTTTTACTGGCCCTGGGTCTGGGAGAAATGGGGCTGATTCCTCTGAAATTGTTAGAAGAGGGATAGGTGAGACCTAACACGGACTTTCCACTACTACCTCACAGGCATTATTATCATGGCTCCAAGCATTGGGTGTGGAACGTCATTCTCTCCACCAAGAGTGAAGCTTCCTGACAGACTTGCTTCCTTGTCCTAGATCCACCAGTTCACGGCTGTCCAATCTTTTATTCTTGATATTGGTATCTTTATCAATCTTGCTAGAGGTTGATCAATTTTATTATCTTTCAAAGAACCAGCTTTTTGTTTAATTACTGTCATTTTTATGTTTTTCATTTCATTGATTTTGGCTCTTATCTTTATTATTTCCTTCCTTCTGTGGCTTATTTTGCTCTTCTTTTTAAAAATGTATATATTTTTATTTGGAAATGTTCATATCACTGCAGAGAAACTAAAATTTAAGAGATACTGGGTGTCATTACTTTGGATAGCATTAGTTTATTACAAAAGACAGACATGGAAACTATTTACATGATGAGATTTCACAACTTCAGTGGAATGGGCAGCTTCACGTGATGCTATCTCAATAGTGATTTATTTCAGTCTCCATACTTTCCAAGAATGTCACCATCTTTAAATAAGAAATAATCCTTGCCATTTTGGTGCCTCCATATTCTAGAACAGCGGTTCTCAACCTTCCTAACGCCGCGACCCCTTAATACAGTTCCTCATGTTGTGGTGACCCCCAACCAGAAAATTATTTTTGTTGCTACTTTATAACTGTAATTTTGCTACTGTTATGAATCGTAATGTAAATATCTTTTTGTTTTCCGATGGTCTTAGGGGACCCCTGTGAAAGGGTCGTTCGACCCCCAAAGGGGTCGCGACCCACAGGTTGAGAACCGCTGTCTAGAAGAAGAACTTTATCTCCAACTTTCATGCTAACTGGTTGAATCTCTCCACCCTTTCCTTTAGAGGCTGACCCAACAGCTACTACTGTTGCTTGCAATACTTTTCCTTGAGATTTTTCTGGAAGCATAATGCCTCCTTTGGTTACAATTTCCACAGCACTCCTTTCAACTATTAATACTTGGTCAAAGAGGGGAGAAAACTTTCTAAATGTCTGTCCTGCCATGACTCTGGCAGCAGCAGTTCATACTTGGCGCTCTCATGCTGCAGTTGCAAAGAGACCTGCAGTCCATTCCTCTGGACGCGTGAACTTTGGAATTATTTTGCTTTTCTTTTTCTGGTTTTTGTGGTAGCTTCAATAATTGATTTAAGATCTTTCTGTATGCATTTAGTGCTATGAATTTCCCCGTCAGACTGCTTTAGCTGTGTCACATAAATTTTGATACCTATAGGCAAGGAATTATTTCTTTCAAGAGACATCATAGCTGTTTTTGAGACTTTTTGTCTTTAGTTTCCAGAAACTTGATTATGTGTCTTAGTGTGGATTTCTTTGCATTTATTAAATCTGTAGGTTTCTGCCTTTTGCCAACTTCGAGGAAATTTCAACCATTATTTCTTCCAATATTTTTTCAGACCTACTTTCTCTCTTCTTCTGGGACTCCAATGACATGAATGCTACCACAAGTCTCCAAGACTCTGTTTGTTTGTTTTTTCAGTCATTTTTTTCTCAGTTATTCAGTTTGGGTACTTTCTATTGATCAATCTTTATTTACTGTTTCTTTGTCACCTTCTTCCTCTCATTGAACCTATTCAGTGAGTTTTAAAGTTTGGTTATTATATTTTTCAGCTCTAAAATTTCCATTTGATTGCTCCTTACATCTTTTACTTCTTTTCTAAGACTATTTTTTTCATTTGTTCCAAAAATGTTCATAATTGCTTACTGGAACATTTTTTTGATGGCTGCTTTAAAATCCTTTCAGATAATTCCAACATCTATGTCATTTCAGTATTGCTGGCTGTTGATTGTCTTTTCTCATTCCAGTTTTGATTTTTCTGATTCTTGGTATTATATGTGATTTTTTATTGTATCTTGGACATTTGGGGTATTATGAGACTCTGAATCTTATTTAAATGTATTTTAGCAGGTCTCTGCTGACACCACACTGGTGGGGCAAAGTGGATGCTGCCTCATTATCACAGGGCAGGGATGAAAGTCTAGGCTCTCCTATTGTTCTGTGATGACGCTGTGGGGAGGGGAGGAGTGCCACATCACTACAAGGTACCAATCAAAGTCTAGTCTCACATTGCATCTCCACTGACTCTGGGGTGGGGAAGGGAGGTGAGATGTGTTTTTTTTCCATGGTATTTGTCTGCAGTAGGGCAGACATTGTCAGAAGTTTGTCCTAATAGGCTGCCCCTTGCCTGGTCCTTTGGCTATAGAGAGCAGGTTTTTACTGGGGCTTTTTTGGGGTCTGCAGATATTGGCCTTTCTGGGTTGCAGGCTTCCTCTCTGCGAGTCCAGGATATACAGAAATTTGCGAAAATCCAAGGAACTCACTACTGTGTCATATCCTTGCGTCCCAATGTCCCTAGATAGTTCCCCTTCTTCTCTCTGTCTTTCAGAGTCTTCTTTTATTTGTGTTGTACAGGGTTTTAGCTGTACTTAGTGGGAGGAATAGAGGTAACTGTGTCTATGCCATCTTGTCTGTAACCATCATCAGCTTCTTCTAATACTTTTATATTTTTTAGCTTATTTTTAAATAAAATTTTATCTTGAAATAGTTTTAGGTTTACTGAAAAGTTGCAAAGATAGTACAGAAAATTCCCATATACTCTATACCTAGTTTCCCCTTAACATTTTATGGTACATATGTCACAATATTAATATGTTATTCAATAAAGTTCATGCTTTACCTAAATTTCCTTAGTTCTTACCTAATGTTATTTTCTGTTCTAAGGTCCCATCCAGAATACATTACATTTTGTTGTCATGTCTTCTCAGGCTCTTCTTGGATGTGACAGTTTCTCAGATTTTCCTTGTTTTTGATGACATTGACAATGTTAAGGAGTCAGATCTTTTGTAGAAGGTCCCTCAACTGGGATTTGTCTGATTTTTTCCTTATGATTAGACTGGGGTTATGGGTTTTGGGGACAAAGACCACAGAGGTAAAGTGCCTTTGTCATCATATTATATCAAGGCTACATATTATCAATATATCTAATCATGTCGATGTTGACCTTTATCACCTGGCTGAGGCTGTGTTTTTCAGGCTTCTCCACTGTCTAATTCCTCTCCCCCACCCCACCCCACCCCACCCCTACCTTCATACTGTAGTCTTTGGAAGTCACTATACACAGTCACAATAATTTTTTTTATACTTATATCAGAAAACAGGTTTTCCTCTTACAAATTTTGAATTATTGGAGGCATTCATTTTTACTGGGTCCATATTTTTCCAAACATTTCATTTTAATGCTCATTACACCAATATGAAACATTTATACAGCAAAGATGGCTAAAAAGACATGATTTGAGAGAATAATTCTCTTAATACTTTCATGCACTTAAAACTAATGTCCTAATAAGGCCTTTAGATACCATAATAGTCATTTTTAGGAAAAACCTAAAATCATATGCAGCTATAAGATCAATGAAATTATCCTGAATGCTTCTGTATGCTTCAAGGAAATTTATCAGAAGAAATAAAGTCCTTTCAGATTTTTTTGTAAAGCTTATTTTAAAAAGAGACTTGTATCTTACACATAATATCCTCATGACTCTCCTAAATTCTTAAAAGGGAAGCACAATTAAAAAAAATTTTATTGGGGGAGGGAACAGCGTTGGGGAATTGAGGAAGGGGAACAGACAATTTGCTGTCCTTTTGTTCTTCAGTCTAGTTGTGGAGGACGTCGCTTCACTAGCCCATGTTGGTATTATCATTGCGCTCTTCCTTGCTGAGGCAGATCGGTCACCGGCCCTTGAACGGTTGCTCACAGTGGCTCATGGCAGCTCAGGCTGGCTGCCGGCCACTCACAGTAGCTTACCAGCAGCCCACTACAGCTCCACTGCAACCTACAGCATCGCAGGGGACTCACGGCAGACCAGCTGTAGGTTGAGCTGTTGTTCACCATCTTAGCTGTAGAGGGCGCAGTGTCACTGGACCATGTGGGATCTGAACCGCCAGCCCTGCTGTTCAGAGCTTGCACTCCCAAGCCAACTCTTAACCAATGAGCCCCTCGGCTGGCCCAGGGAAGCACAATTGTTAATGCTGTGTTTGTCTTCTTATCATAGCCAGGGCTATTTTCATATTAGAAAGAATGGCAGAATGGTTTGTGCTCTGTGTAGATTTCACAGGACATTGAGGCCTATAAAATAATCATCTTGAGTATACATATGTCTGTGTAATAGGACTTAAAGCATAATGTTACCCTTTTATATTACTAAAGATCATCAGAAGTTTTATGTTTTTGCCTTTATGACATATTTAGTAGACCTATAACTTGTTTCATGCTGAGTTTCTGGATATGAGTAATTATTAAGAGAAAATGTCTTTTTTTTTACAAAATGGTTCCAGGAATACATTGTAGAAAGGATGACTACTTAAAATATATTGTTAAAATGAAATCTATATTAAGGAGACTTTGTGCAGTCCCTGACATCATGATAAACATAATGTTTTGTGATGATGTTACATTATTCTTCTTTCATCCTTTTTCATTTTATTGAATGTCTTGGTCATACTCGTATATACAACTGATCACATTAACCTAACACCTCCTGAGGACATTGTTCGATCTCTGAGTGACTCTTACCAACTCCAACTTATGCAC
This sequence comes from Hipposideros armiger, assembly GCF_001890085.2. Taxonomy (NCBI): domain Eukaryota; kingdom Metazoa; phylum Chordata; class Mammalia; order Chiroptera; family Hipposideridae; genus Hipposideros; species Hipposideros armiger. Next base: position 4,002,759 of record NW_017731457.1, on the reverse strand, counting down.
TATGAGCCTTTTGAAAAAGAAGAGTAATGAGGGGAGTAACCTTATCAGATATTAAAACAACTTATAAAGAAAAATTGTTAAAGTAATTATGTACTTGCTGGAGAAGGACAGAAAAATGAAATAGAGATTCAAGAAGAAGACCCAAATTCAAATTTGGGAAAAATTCAAAGATTCAAGAAGAAGACCCAAATTCAAAAGTGGGAATTTAACACATGGTCAAGGTAGCATATTAAAATAGCTGGAAAAAGAGAGTTATTCACTAGATAGTGGTAAGAGGTGATAGGAGAGGGGAGGCTGGGTCTTTACTTCTTTCCTTACATCATATTAAATTCCACTTGGATCAAAGATTTTAACATGAAAACAATGAAACTATGAAAGTGCTGTTAAAAAGGATTAACATTTTAACAATTCTGGAATGGGGAAAGTATATTATACAAAACTCAGAAGCCACAAAATAAAACATGTAGTAACCTCTGTTTGTTTTAAAAAAACATATTCACCAAAATAAATAAACCACAGAGAAGTTAGCACTTATTACCAAAAAAGAAATAAATAAAAATAAAATACACACACAAACTCAAAAGAGAAATGACAATTTGGAAGGCTATCTGCAACATATTTGACCCACAAAGGACTAATATCTTCAATGAATACAGAAGTTTTGTGAAGGGAGAAGGGGGAAGACAAACAAAAAATCAAATAAAGCAATGAAGCAGTGAAGCAATAAACATAGGGAGAGATGCCTAACCTCACAATAAAATGTAAATCATTTCTCACCCACTAGACTAAAAATAGTGAAAATTCCAGAGGTGAGAAGTTCAAGGCCACCAGGGTCTGGGTACCTACCTTCCTTAGGCTTACTGCGCCGTCTTTTGAATGTGGCCCTCCTCCACGTGCTCCCAGGATGGCTGCACCTTCAGGCATCACATCCAGGATCTGCAGGAAGAAGGGGTACAAGCAGGAAAAAGGAAAAAGGTTCCTACTCCAGAGTCCACAAATTTGCTAGAAAGCCCAATTCTGCTTTTATCTCATTTTCCAGCACTGAACTGTCCCATGGCTGCATGGCAGGATGGAGAAGTGATTTTTTTTTTTAAGCTGAACCATCCTGCCACCTGTTGGCAGCTTAGCGGCTGCTCAGCTCGGGCTGGGAATCGAACCGCTGCTGCTCAGAGCTCAAACTCTTGAGCGAGCTCTTAACCAACTGAGCCACTCGGCCAGCCCGAGAAGTGATTTAACATTTCATCATATAAAGTGCATAAATCATAAGTACACCACTTACAAATTTCCACAAAGTGAACACATTCATCTGGCCAGCGACCCTATCAAGAAACAAACATGGGAACAGCCTCCTCACAACTCCTCACATGTTCCCCTCACAGTCACTACAGAGGGCATTTTTTAAAAAAATTTTTATTGGGTAACAGTGTGTTTTTTCCAGGACTGAGCAGCTTCAAGTCAAGTCGTTGTCCTTCAATCTCATTGTGGAGAGCGCAGCTCACTGGCCCATGTGGGACTCGAACCAGCAATCTTATTGTTCAGAGCACACGCTTTAACCAACTGAGTCAATCAGCCGCCCTAAAGAGGGTATTTTATTTATTTTAAGTAGCTTTCACTTTTATTTTGTTTCCTAGCCATTGCAGAGTATATTGAATTGAGAATCTAGGGGGTGGTAGATAGACACATTTTTAGGTGTCACAACCAGGGAGTTAAGACATGAACTGAGGTCTTTGGTTGCTGACTTTCAAACACTAAATCTTTTGTCAGTATACAAAACCAGTTGTACAAAATCCCTGTCAGGAGAAACTAGCAACGTGCCAATCTGGCTAGTGGGAGCTGGCCAGTCTGAGGGGAGCAGGGCTGGAAAATTCAGGATCTAATGTCGAACAGCAGCCTGGGGAAAGTTAGATGATTAGTGTATTCAAAAAAAGTGTCTTCAATAAATCCTCATTTCCAAAACCAGCTCCTTGGATGCTTTTCTCGAATAGGGCAGAGGGTACTTTTAATGGGTACATTTAATGGGCACATTGTAGCAAAAAAATTGGGTTCCTTAAGAAAAAAGCAATGTAAGTAACCAGAAGTCTGTCACACCCTTCATTTTATATATTTGCCCAAAGGCACTCTTATTCTTAAATTTTCTCCCCAAATCTTTCATTCTAAGAAACTTTCTCGTCCTTTGAAAGAGAATGGCTGAGGTCTGGCCAAGTGGCGCAATGGTTAAGAACTGGCTTGGGATGCCAGAGGGCCCGGTTCGGATCCCACATATGAGGGCCAGTGACACTGCCCTCCACAGCTAAGATGCTGAACAACAGCTCCACCTGGAG
>NW_017731457.1:3992168-4000151 GCF_001890085.2 Hipposideros armiger | reverse complement strand
AAAAAAAAAAAAAGAGAATGGCTGATATTTACATTTTCTGTCTTCTATTTAGATTTTTGTAATGTGAGATTAGGACAAGAACAAGCTGACCCCGAGCAGGAACTTTCAGCAGCGGTAAACTCTTAAGTGGATGCAATAAGAAGGTCCCTGTGGAAAGCTTACCAGGTCCCTGAGTTTGGAGAGTTCTGTGAAGATGGAGACATTCTAGAGAATCAGCAGGGACCCCACCCAGGAGTGTGATGAATATGGGAAAACCTTGCAATTCTATCTACATTTTTTAGAAGTGAGAACGCCCCCAAACAAGATACATGTGACCAAATCTTAGAACAGTACTCAAAATTTATTCAGTATTACAATATTCATATCAGAGAGAACGTCTTTGTTATGGATACAGGCAACTTCCCTTGGGGCTCCCATCCTACTGAACGTCCTACCATCCACCTTGGAGAGAATTTTTTTTGGGGGGAGGCATCCGCCAGCATCCCACAGCATCCACTGACTCACAAGCAGTGGACACTCTACAAATGCAATAAACGTGAATGCTTTCACGAGAGTAAAGCTCATTCAACGTCAGAGAATTCACACTGGAGGAAAAACGTATGTATGTAATGGCTGTAAAAATGCTTTTAGACAGTGCTCAGAGCTAGACATCTGGGATTTCATGGCAGAGTGGAGCCCTGGGAGCATAATCGACATGGAAGAATCATCAGAGTTCCATCCTCTGACAACATCAGCTAATTCCCTCAGGACTTAACCTGGTCAGATGTGATGAATATGGACAACTATCCAGGGGAGGCATGGGGCATATTGAACATCAGCTCATTCACCCTCGGGGGAAATCTCTGAGCATAATCAATGTGCAAAGTCCTGTGGGGAGAGTGTAGCCCTTTCTCATCATTGACGAATTCACAGGAAAGACGCTCTCGTGTTGTCAAGACTGTGGGAGAGTGTTTAGGCAGTAATCAGGCTAATTCAGACTGGAGAAAAACCTTGATTATGGAGAATGAGGAAAGGCCTTCAGTTCTTTCCTTTATTGGGTTTCAGAGAATCCTTAGTGATATACGGGGAAACTTGGCAAGCAATTTGGAGTTTATTAAGTATCACATTACGTAAGGGTTTAACCTTTTTGCTTCCTCTACCCAAACCAAAGCTTTCATTCCTTTCTCTGATTATCTCACAGGATTTTTTTTAACGACTTATCTTCCTAATATTATCATTGCTTTTATAAGCTTAACTTCCAGTTCAGTTATATTTCTGCTGAATGAATGAAGTAATACACTAGGCAAACATCAGGGTTGTTTGGCTGGTTTTGGCCTTCGGGGGCAGGACTCTAAGATAGGCAGGGTGCAAAAATAAGGGAGCACTGAGAGGGCAGAATCTGGTGGTTGCGAATTCTATTACCAATGTGTTTGGGCCCCATTAATTTGATGAACGTCTACGGGCCACATCTGTCCCCTGCTGAAGATTATTTTGAGATGGGAAATGGGTGGGTGACATTTCTCAAGTTCTGAATGTAATGGAATCACTTGTATTTGTAGGATACATGAAGAGGATGCCAGTTTATGTTTCAGATTTAAAACTAGAAGTTCAAAGAGAAAGGGCTCAAGTTGGAGTTCAACTTCTCATTTCATAAGGGAAGGACCAGGTACTTTTTCTTGTGTTGAAGACACACAACAACACAAGTTGGATAAAAAGAAAGCTTAATCTAGTCCTTATCAACTCACTGCTTTCTCTCCTCCCAACGTAACTCCTTATCCCCAGACTAGGATTCTAAGTCTTCCAAAAGACATCTTTGTCTTTCACTATATTCACTTCCATTGAGGTAGAAAAGATTCAGGTCTTGTGTGTTTCTGGCTCCTGACAGGAAGTTAAGGCAGAGAAAAAAGGGAGAAATGGAGAGCATGGGGAGTGCCAGCACACAGGGAGTGGCTACAATTCAGGGTGCCTTATTCCTAGGAGGCTCTAAAATGTCATTAAGGCTGGCTGGAGAGTAACTGAAAGGCCTAGTTTTCCAACAATTGAGTTCTAGCTGCCATAAACTACTTAGAGCTCATAAAATCCTGCTATGGGGCCGGCCGAGTGGCGCGATGGTTAAGAACTGGCTTGGGACGCCAGAGGGCCCCGGTTCCGATCCCACATATGAGGGCCAGTGACACTGCCCTCCACAGCTAAGATGCTGAACAACAGCTCCACCTGGAGCTGGGCTGCCGTGAGTCGCCGGCAAGGTGTAGGCTGCAGCCCCTGTGGCAGTGGGTTGCCATGGGCTACCGTGTGTAGCCAGCAGCCAGCGTGAGCGTCCAGCAGCCGCAGTGAGCAGCCGTCCAGAAGCCGGTGACTGATCTGCCTCACCCGGGAAGAGCGCAATGATGGTGCCAACTTGGGCCAGTGAAGCAACGTCCTCCACAACTAGACTGAAGAACAAAACAACAGCAACTTGTCTGTTCCCCTTCCCCCAATTCCCCAGCACTGTTCCCATGCCCCCAATTCCCCAATAAAAATCTATAAAAAAAAAATTAAAAATCCTGCTATGGACACCAGCTTCCTTCTCCAAAAGTCATCCAACTCACCAAAAGTCATCCAACTCACCCATACCACCATTTGCCCGTACCAGCTTGCTGCTACTTGTGGGTGCTTCCCCTGGCTTTCTGGCCTGTGCTTAGGCTCTGCATCTCAGGCATTAACACCGACCCCCCTCCACACACATACACACACACCCGGCTCCCGCCGAACTCGGTCTTTCTAAAATTAGTATTGAGACCCATTTTAGAAGACTCATGCTTATGCATCTAGAACTTTCCTGAATCTATTTATCTTTCCTCACCTGTGTTCTGTAGGCCCCGGGAATTGGGACCAAGTGCTGAAGTTGGTCTGTAGGCTGTGAGAAATCTTGTTTATTTCCTACCACAGAAGTAAGATTTCCAGTGTCTAAGCTTGGGTTGACTTTCCATTTGGTGCTGTATAAAGAGGCACGGGGCTCTAAGGAGTTGAAGACAGATTTAGAGAAGTGCTATACTGGTTAAAAATGCCTCAGCCTTCAAATAACAGAAATCTGCTTAGAAAGTAAAGACATTTGACTAACATATCAGTAAGACTGGAAGTAGCTGGTTCTAGGATAGGTATAGTGGGTCAACTATATAATCAAGGACCCTTTTTGTCTGTCTACTAGGCCAACCTCAATACGTTGGCTTTTTCCCTTGGTTCTGTTACCTCATGGTCTCAAGATGGCTGCTACAGCTCTAGGTATCATGTCCACAAACATCTATGTTCAAAGTAGGAAGAAGGGACAGGCCTCTTCACTATTTCTTGAATCAAAAAGCACAATTCTTCCCAGAAGGTCCCCTAGCCATTTCCTGATACATTTAGGCAGAACTAAGTCACATGTCCATTTCTAAGCCAACTGACAGCAAAGGAAATAAGTAACCAGCCTGCTGCAATGAAACACTTGGGCGAGTCAGGGCCTGGTGAGCCCAGGGGCACTGGGCGCCCCTGGGGCTGGCTCCTCTCTCTGCCTTCCACAGAGTCCCAGCTCCGTTCTGGTCATTCCCTCCTTTATCCTCTTGCCAAAACCAGGCTCACTATTCCCTCCATTATAATTGCATTTGCTCCGAGTCATAGCTTATTTTTCTTTTTCAGTATCCAGGTTTCTTCTTTAATGCTGGCTAGCACATTAGTCCACCTAGGCCCTACTTGCTGACATAACATCTCATCACACACCACCCATATGGTCTTATTTTTGGTTCAAATTTCCCAAAAGGGGAATCTGATTGCTCTGACTGGCTTTCCTTGTTTTGAGCCAGGTGACTTCAATTGGTCAGCCTATAATGGATCCTGGTCCAGCGACCTGTATATGTGCGTGGGGCGGGGCAAAGAGACAGGGTCACATGATATAACACAGCCACCTGGCAGCGAGGGCTGAGTGAGGCAATTCCCTACAGGAGGGTTGTGGGGTAGAACAGGTACAGTGGAGTGGAGCAACAATGTAAGATCAGGCTACGTGGAAGACGACCAAGGCATGTGTCTATGTGAATGAAAAAGCCAGTTTGGATATTGCAGCCCCATTTCAGCAGATGCCACATGGAGAAGAGGGGAGGAATCCAGCTGGCAGACAGAATCAAGGCCCCTGACCTACGGCCACAGTCCAATCATCCCAGCCAAATCCAGACATTTGGGCCCTTCCAGTTGAGCCCAACATGGTGGAGCAGAAAGAAATTGTTCCTGCTTTGTTCTGCCTGAGTACCTTACAAACTGATAGCATAAGCAGATGCTGGAGTCTGCCATGACTCAAGAATCTCCCTGAATTCCCATAGCAGAAATTCCAGTGACTGCTTGGACAAAGCTGGGTGTCTCTCAGGAATGTGGCTTTAATAGGAATCAGAAGTGTTCAGTACCTGCTGAACTTGACCCTTAGAAACTGTTTCGTGGCTCTGACAAGCCAAACAAGGGATTGTAGATGCAGGACTACTTCAATATGGCCATATAACAGAGACAGAAAGTGGACTGGTTATTCCAGAAAATGGAATTAGAAATCCCGCAGTGGGAAAACTAGAACTTTCAAAAGCATGGATAACAGACAGACCTGGATTTGAATCCTTGCTCCTCTACTTATTAGCTGCATGACCTTGGGCAAGTTATTTTACCTCTCTAAGTCTTAGTTTCTTCATTTGTAACATGAGGATAGAAACATCCTATTTCATAGGGTTGTTGGAGGATTAAATGAGCTACTGCACGTGAAGCCCTTGGCACAGCTGGCACTGAGTGCCCGTTAGTTGCTGCTAATGTTAGAGTCTTAGAGACTTGGTGAGTGGGGTCAGAGCCCCAGCCAGGACAGTCAGCTTGCCAGTGAACATCAACACAGGTAGTCCTGGTTGTTCTGGATGGGGACCTCTCCTGGTGTTCTCCAGGCTGGGGAGGTGGGAGTGGGGGTGTCTTTACATACCACAAAGCACTTTACAGCTTTCTTTCTAGACCTGGTTTCTTGGGCAATTTCCTAGAAGCCTTTGGAACCACTCCAGCCAGCTCCCTAGGAGTGCCGAGCTTATTAGAGTCACCTGTCCCATTAGTCCCTGCCTCCCCCAACAGCCTTTACTTGATTATCCATTTCAATCTCCTCTACCTGTTTCGGTAATTTCTTACTCAGTGTGGTCTTGGGATAGTCATTAGAGGAGTCATTTGAGAGGCTATTCTGGGTATTCCATGTAAATGACAGCCCAGTGATAAACTTCCAAGACTGGAGCACAAAACCCCGGGGACCAGCTGTCCCCTGTCCAGAGATAACGCATGAGCTCGCGTGCCTCTGGTAAGCAGGCGGAGAGGCAGCTGGCCAGGGCGCTCCCTTTCTTTCTCTGCCTAATGCTCCATGACAGGCTCCCATTTTTACCAGGCTCAAGGTTCAGCTGCTTAGCAGTAACCTTGGGTTCCTAAGAAATGCAGTTCTTATGGGTAGTGTGGGCACTAGGGACTAGCTAGCCCTTCCTATTCCACCAAGAACATTCTAACTTACTAGCTGTGTAAGAAAGGTAGAAGACAATCCCGTGCGTCCCCCATTTTTTTGGCAGGAGAGAAATTTTGCAACAAAAGGCAAGAGGCCATTTCTGTGTTTTGTGATTGGGACCCAGAACTTCATCATGCACCAAGGGATGTCTCTCGTTGGGGACATTCAGTACAGTCATTAATATGTGTTCTCCTCATTGCCTCCATGAACTCCTCGGTTGCTGGTAACTATAGAAGCATCCATCTACTCCGTGCCAGATGAGTACCTACTATGTGCCAGGAGCTAAGCTAGGCACAGTGACTATGGAGATGCTTGAGACCTTGTCTTCAAGGAGCTTCATGCTGAAGGTGGTCCCTGAACCAGCCATACCCAACCAGGACACTCTGATGGACAGCTCTGCAATGCTACTGATTTCTTGCTTGTTCCCTGCCTCCTACTCCCAAGGTCATTCCTAGGATAAGTGCAATGCATTGTGGCTAGCAACAGCTCTCAGGCAGAGCTGAGGCAATGGGGACAAAGCTTCTGCCACCTTATATGGTTATCGGGGCTCATCTGGCTGGCCTGCCAGCAAGGGACTGGGTGTCAGGGGGAAGAGCTGCGATTGGGATGAGATCACCTTCTTCCTGTGTGACCTGGGAGAGAATGACCGACAACCATCCCAGAGAAGGCAGGCTCCGTCTGCAGTCAGAGGGAAGTGCACCTGCATCCACAGCTGCCCTGAGCTTGTGACACTGACACTCCCATTTCACCAGCTTCAACTGCAGTGTCCACAGCCAGACAGAGTGGCAAGTCAGCAAATCGTTCCAAGTCTCTTGGTGTTCAGAGGTGCCGTGGAGAATACAAAGGACAAGCTGTGGTTCTTTTCCAAAGAGCTTTAAGTCTGTCTGAACAGAAAAAAAAAATGCATAAAAAGGTCATGAAGGACTAGAGCATTATATGAGTGCTAAATGGGTTTTATGGGCAGTGACCTCTCACAGATGTGCAGAGCGGAAGCCCAACTGTAGGCTTGCAAAGTCCCAGGAAGGCTAAGGGAAGGCTTCAAGCCTTTGGGTCAGGCTTGGAGGGTGGACAGAAATTTGGTGGGGGGCTGCATCCCAGGGGGAGTGCGACATGAGCAATGACCATGGGCGCTCAGTACATACTCGTAGGTCCCTCTTCATTCCCTTGTTAAGTAAAGGGTTCAGCCAGTGCTTTCTCTGCTGTAATCACAAGAGGAAAAAGCCAGAGGCTGCTGTTTTCTTGCACAGAGGTTTCTCAGAAATGGGGGCTTGTGACACTCTCATTTCCTATGGTGTCATCACTGTGTGAAGCCAGGGCTGAGGGTTTGCTGTCAACACACTAAGCCTTGCTGCCCTAGTAGAACCGTGGGGTCATCCTGGGAGGACTGCTTCTCGTCAGAGGCCAGGATCTCGGGATTTTATGCTGATAAAGATATCACTTTAGGAAACCAGATTCTAAGCACAAACCTCGCTCCATTGGCATGAGACACGTGGCCAAACATTTGAACAGAATTCTGGCAGAATATGAAAGAATTCATACAGCAGAGGAAATCTTTGAATATTATGAATAGGGGAAAATTTCCATTCATCTCCTAATTCATACTAGAGAGACACCCTATGAATAGCACCAACGTAGGAAAATCCTCAGAGGGAGACAGCAGCTATCAGAGATGAGACAAGCACAGGGCACGGCTACAGCACTGATGAAGCAGAACCCACGTCAGAGCTCAACCTTCAGTGTCTCACGCAGAAGACTTACATCGTCAATGAGCGGAATGACGCTCTGAGAAAGCACAAACCTCGCTCAGCAGCGGATTAGCCATTCTGGAGTGAAATCTTTCAAATGTAATGAACTGGGGGTGGTCATCATTTGAGGAGAAATCAGCCCCATTCATCACTGGAAAATTCTGACTGGAGAGAGAGCCACTGCTCATCATGAATGAAGGAGCTCTTGGGGATGCTCTGACTTCGTGAAACATGGGTGACCACTCAGGGCCCCGGAGGGGCCTCGGGGCACACGTGGTGTAAAATGTTCACATAAGAGAAAAACACAAGGAAAGGGCAAATGTAGAAAATGATTTTGTTGGAACTTGTACTTTCAGACCAGTCAAGGACAGACAGGCTTAGGCTGTAGGGAATGGTGGTACCCTGTGGAGAGAGTTTGCTCAGATGACAGTCACACACATGTAATCCTTGGGGTCCACTTGCAGGGGTGCCTGATGTGCTGGAGAGAAGAATCCAGGCTCTGTGGCTCTCCTTCTCCACTGGGCTCCTGTGTTTCTTCAGTGTCCTCTTCCATCCTCTTCCTTCCTCAGTAAAGTCTTCACCTTGTGTCTTCATATGTGCCCGGCCTGTTACTGGTGTTGTTCAGTGGGCAGGGGGCTTTCCACAGGCTGACTACTAATACATGGGGTTTTTTTAAAGATTTTTATTGGGGAATTGGGGGGATGGGAACAGTGCTGGGGAATTGGGGGAAGGGGAACAGACAAGTTG
>NW_017731457.1:3970666-3991713 GCF_001890085.2 Hipposideros armiger | reverse complement strand
ACACTGCTGTGACGCATTCATTGGTTCATTCATTCAACAAGTGTCTTTTTAGCACCTGCTCTACTCTCTACCTGGCACTATTATCTGTGCTGGAAGTAAAGGACAGGGAAGAAGGAGGTGTTGGCAACAAGTGGTTTGGGCAACTTTGGGGAAAGAGGGGAATCAGGGAAACAGTAGCACCTTTGAGACTGCAGGGGTGTCCGTGTCCCAAGGTTTCAGGTTGGTGGGGAGGGAGGGAGGAAGAACTCTGATTTAATGACTGTCTACCATGTGTCAGGCTAGAACATGATTTCTCAGAGCAATCCTGCAAGCCTGGCACCCATTCTCTCCACTTTGTAAATAAAGAAAATAAGGTATGTGCACAGCTAGCTAGTTAGTGGCACAGCCTTACTTGGAGCTAGGTCCGACTCCAAATCTCACTGTCTCCCAACCATCACAAGGGAGAGAACTGGTCCTTTAGCACCGCTGTGACTTGGATATGTTTCCAGAGACTTAGGGGACAATGAGAGGTACCTGGTGAACCAGGAGGGAGGGAGGATGGAAAAACAGAAGTGGACTGGCTTTGGAACTCTGCTTCAGGGAACAGAGAAAGGCACACTCATTCATTCCTTCATCTATTTAATAAATCTTCATTGAGCCCTATGGAGTGCCAGGTGCTGTGCTCTGGTGCTGGGGATGTGAGTGAGGAAGACTGAAATGGCCCCCGCCCTCATGGAACTTCCATTCTAGGAGGCAGACAAGCCAGCATGCTATGCATGTTGAAAGAGCCCTACAAAAGCACAGAGGAGAATCATGTAACCCAGACTTGCAGGGTTGAGCGTGACTTCTGGGAAGAAGCAATATATCAGCTAAGACCTGAAAGAATGAGTACCAGCCTGGTATGTGCTAGCTAGGAAGCGCCTTCCGGAGAGAAACATGCTAGAAGGTCTGCTGGTGATGAAGCAGAGTGAAAGGAGCCGAAAGATGGCCACTGTAGTGAAGGGACACAGAATACAGGGTGGAAGGAGTAAAGAGGGACCAGGTCATCTAGGGCCCTTAGAAGCTCAGATTGGAGCTTCCAAGCTCCTAAGAGCAACGGGAAACCTTGAAGAGTGTTAAGTGTGGGGGATGACCTGATCAAGTGTGTAGTTTATCTCTTCACTTAGAAGCCCAAGGCTGCAACAGTGAGGAGAGAGCTGTCCAAGGATTCGTCAAATTCAGGCAGATGTGGTAAGCTAGCATGAGTTGTCTTTTTTCCCCTCATGAACCAAGGTTTCCAAGCGATGCAGTGAGCAGAATGAGCAATAAAGCGAGAACTAACTACAGGAAGCCTCGATGAGAGCTGCTACTTCCTGGACCCAAGGAAAGATAGACCTGATGGTTCCCTTACAGGTGGCTTTGGGACAGATGTACATGAGCCAACACCCCCATCTTGCGGCTGAAAGCGGTATTGCTACTGTGTTCATAAACAGGCCTGTGGGGGTCTTTTTGGTTCTCCTTCTGAAAGCCAGGTGAAAGGAAGTGGGGGCTGCATGTAGCTGTGGACCCCAGGAGGTTCCCACATTTTTAGAGAAACTTGAATAATGGAGAATATATATGCTAGAAAGACAATGTTACCAGTGACTACGGAAGAAGTGGCTACATTTTTTGTATATGTATTTAAAATGTTTCTGTTATGGACATATATTACTTCTGTTAAGAAAGAGGAAAAAAATGTATCATGTTATCAGCCTGGTTGGTTGCAAAGCCATGCAGAGCAAGTCTGTTTTGGGGGACAAGGCTTCCTGAAGGACACCTTCCCAGCTCCCTCTCTAGCCCTATCCTTCATGCCCCTTCAGTTCGCACATACCCTGGCTTTGCCTGCCCATGGCCTTCAGAGTCCCTGCCCCTCTGCCTTTCCCTCGTGTTCACCTTTCTCTCATCAAAGACCTGGTCACACAGGTGGTCCTGACCACCAGGTTCTGGGAGACCTGGAAGTCTGTTCCACATGTTCACACAAGAGGGTTCTGTTCCGTGTGGGTTCTGATGCTGAATGAGGGCTGGGTCTCCCACACGTTACATCCACGAGGTCATTGCTTGGACAACTTTTCTTATTTGGAACAAAGAGCTCACCTGGCCTGCAGGTTTGGTCACTCTTGTCACCTTCACAGCTTCTATCTCTCCTGCTTGAAACTCCTCTCATGGGCAGGGAAGCTACTTGCCTCCCCCTCTGGGAGGTTCCCTGTTGCTGGTCTAAGGGACTGGAACATTCTGAGGTGTCTCCCAGCTCAGGTGCCTGCAGAGCTTCCCTGGAGTCTGCCTGAGTCACCTGTGGGGTCTTCTTTCAGCAAGTTCCTGAGCTGAGCTGAACTCCCTGTCCTCAGTCCTGCGGTCATGACCTGAAATCATACATGGAAAATCCAAATTTACCTGTTTGCTGTGCAAAAAAAGCAATCGAAATAAAATCCATGCCTACCATAGGGGATCAGTTACACAAACCATGGCATGTGATACAGCAAAGAAAAATTAGGTTGTAGAATACTGAACCATACATGTTCAAAAAAGGGTTATAAACTACTATATATGTAATGAGATTATGAATTACTTTTTCTTTTAAGGCATATTTTTATTTTCTAAGTATTCTATAATGAATATGAATTACTTTAATAAGAAAAAAACCCCTAAAATTATTATTTTACAAACCTGGGGAGTGGATGAGGAAAAAGCAGGGGATCAAAGTGGTAGTGGGGTGACAGGAGGGGAATTCTGAGAAGTTCATGAAGAATAACTTGAGCTCTTCTGGCCACACAGGAAGAGGGTGTGCTATGCAGGTGGCTGAGGAAGCTGCCCCAAGGAGTCGAGGTTAGTGACCTCCAAGGAGTGGAATCTTGGGGCATCCCTTGAAGAGCGGCAGGGGGTAGAGGCTTGATGTATGTAACTGCAGAAAAGGTAAAAGGAAGGGGCCCAGGCAGAGGGAAGAAAGCGGGGTTTGAGGGTATGGTCCTGTGTTGGACAAAGACCTCATACACATCATAAATAATAATTTAAAAATAACTTTTATTTATTTATTGTTTTTAAAGATTTTATTGGGGAATCGGGGAAGGGGAACAGACAAGTTGCTGTCCTTTTGTTCTTCAGTCTAGTTGTGGAGGACGTTGCTTCACTGGCCCATGTTGGTATTATCATTGCGCTCTTCCCGGCTGAGGCAGATAGGTCGCTGGACACCAATGGCCGCTCACAGTGGCTCCTGGCAGCTCACGCCGGCTGCCAGCCACTCACAGTAGCTTATGGCAGCCCACTGTAGCAGGGACTGCAGCCTACGCTGTCGCCGGCTACTCACGGCAGCCCAGCTCCAGGATGAGCTGTTGTTCAGCATCTTAGTTGTAGAAGTCGCAGTGTCACTGGCCCTCATGTGGGATCCCAACCAGGGCTCTGCTGCTCAGAGCTGGTGTCCCAAGCCAACTCCTAACCAACGCACCACTCAGCTGGCCCTAAAAATAATTTTTATATGTAAGTACTTTTTAGTTTACATGTCTCATTTACTTTCTCCTCTATTATTTTATTTGATGCTTGCAGATGAGGAAACAGAGGCTCAGAGAAGTTAAAGGACTTGCCCAAGATCGCAGAGCTAGTACACAGTGGAGCTAGGGTCTGATTCCAGTTGGTTCCAGCGCTCATTTCGCTGGGCTACGCTGCTCAGCTGGCCTTCCTGAGCATGGGCAGTGCAGGTGCATGAAGGTTTGAGGCCAAAGGGGATACTACAAACTGTTACCAACTGGGAGGGCCCAAACACTGACTGGAGACCCAGAGGCAGGGGCCCAGAGGCCTCTTGTAGAACCCAGTGATCACATTAGATGTTAGACCCTGGGAAGGTCCTAAGAGTTGGGGGGAGTTGCTGGGGTGGCTAAGGTAGCTGTCAGGGCACTTGGGGATGCGGCAGCAGCTGCTTACCCACCAGTCCAGAAGCATTTCAATACTTAACAACCCATCCATCCATTCTGGTGGGCACCAGATGAATGTCATCCCTACCTCTGGCCTCTCCTGCTTCTGTGTCCCAGAGATCCCAACAGTGACAGGAGACTCTAGAGGTTGTCCAATGTGTCACTTATCTCGGTGTGGGAGCTTTTCAGTCAAAGCACACTCCATCAGGAAGAGATCTGATGTAGGTAAACAATGGACGTGTTCAAATCTCTTAAGTCAATTCTTGGTTCCTTGCGCTCAAAGATCTGTGGGTACTGCTGCTCCAAAGCAGCATCCCCTAGTGGTGTTACTTGGCTTTGCAATGAGCATGTACAGTCCTGTTACAAAGGTGGGAAAGAGTTCTGAGAATTTACAGCAAATAGAAACAGTGATTTAATGACTGCTTTCTGAAGGACATAGGAGTGTGCCCAGCCCCTCCACCTTGCCTGCTTCCCGCTCTTATTTGGGGTGGATGCCTCATCTGGTCTGTTCTCTTGATTCCCAACCCCCTGCCTTTCCCTGGAGCACGGCCCCTGCCACAGGGCCCAAAAAGCGGCTTGATCTCCCCGGTTCCTTTCAAATGCTGAGTACAGGCTACATGAAGAGAAGAAGATAATGTTATTGTCAATAGAGGTCTCTGTAAGCCACACCACTGAGTGTGATTTGGCTAAAAACCTACCATACTAGATTTCAAAACAGACCAACACTGTGCACTATGTAACTCTTCAGGGAATGAAGGACACTCAGCTGTGGCTGGCGCACCAGTGGGTGACTGAGACGAGGGTTTTTGTGCTCTCTGCTGTCCTCCAATGTGGTCTCATGCTAGTCTGATGATCACATCGGCTCTCAGCACAGATCGTAAGCTGTGATGTTCTGTCCCGCTTTTCAACACAGGAGGGCCCAGGAAAAAACGAGCGAAGACCCTGATTTCCTCCTCAGGGTATGCTGCCTCTTACCAATGGCTTGGAGAGGGTGGCGCTCCCATGACCCACATTTGAACTGGGGCTCAATTGACTGAAGCTGGTGATGTATGGGGATTCTTGAGCTGACAGTGGAGGTGCCATCTTCCCCCAGAAAATATCCTGTCCTGGAGATAATTAGGAAATTGGGAGCTTTGAAGGAAATAAAGGTAACTACTTGCTCTTATTAGACTTTTCCCCCCAATGTATTTCTTCAAAAATTATTCTTTTCTGATTACAAAGCAACATGTGTTCCTTGCAAAAAATAAGTAAATGTTACATATTTAATAAAAATGTTCAAAGAGAAAAGTTCTTCATAATCCTACTTCCCAGAGATAATGTAAATTTTTAAAAATTGAATTAAAAATAATTTTCCTAGCTTTATTGAGGTATAGGGATCTCCCTGTACCCATGGCAACCTCCTCCAATGATTATGGACAGCAGGCCAATCTCCTTTCATCTGCTCTCCCCTTCCTCCGGGTGTTTTCCAAGCAAATCTCAGCATCATTTCACCCATAAAGTCTGCAATATGTGTCTCTAAAACTATTTTTCTTTTTAAAGCACAACCCTAATAGCATTATCACAACTAAAAATTTAAAACAATTCCTTAATATCATCCATGTTCACATTTTTATGATTTTTAAAAATTTCACAATTGGTGAATCATGATCCAAATAAGGTCTACATGCTGCATTTAGCTGGTAAGTCTTCGTCTACAGGTCCACTTTCCTCTTAAAATTCTTTTTTATCTTGTAACTTAGTATTTCAGCTGTTTGTCCTTAGAAAGAAATGCTTGAGCGCCTGTTCTGTGCCAGGCATTGTGCTTTGTGCTTGAAATAAAGGCCGAGAGCAGACAGCCATGAGCCCGAACCTCGATTTGGGGCAAATCATTGAGTCTCTCTGGGCCTGGGTCCCCGCCCGCCCCACAGAAGTGGATTGGGCTGGATGGTTTCTAAAGGCTCCACTGGGATTCACTTGGACCCCATCTAATCACTATGATCCACTGTGTTGAGTGTACGCAAAACGCCAGCCAAGTATATTCCCAGGAAAACAAGCGGGGCCAGCGCTTGGGGCCGGTGCAGACGGGTCCGGACCAACATCCTGCCTTTCCGGGCGGCCGCCCACCTGCCTGGTGCTGGGAAGCCGAGGTAACGCCGGAAAATCCTCACCACCCGAAAGGCGAGTTGGGCGCCGCGGTTCGCTCTAGCCGCGTCGGTGAGACGCTAACGGCTGTGGCTCGGACCTCCAAATGCAGACCCGGCCCCGCCCAACTACAATTACAGAGCCCTCGCGGCAAGCGGGTTAACAAAGAGACGGGCCGGGCTCGTCAGCTCTACCAACGTCCGCGACCTGGGCCTGTAGGTGGCGGTGCACAGAATAGCCCCCACTCCAAGGCTTCCAAACGGGCAAGTCACGCAACCCCATCACCCAGCCCTTGGTTCCGAGGCTCGAGGAGGCAGAAGCATTCGGGAGGGTGGGGACTCCAGGGAGGCCGGACCACATTTCCCAGGAGGCTCCGGGCACACTCCGTTTCCGGTCGCGCAGCACCAAAACGGTCACGTCTGGTTGTTCAAGGAGACAAGTCCCCGGGTATTTGGGCTTCTGAAGCCGGTGAACAGAGGAGCCGAGACAGAGAAGAGGGATAGCGGAGGGAATGATAATGGGAAATTTTGTTAAAGAGCACAACCCCTTCTGCTTACCTTCTATGGACGTTCAGGGCCCTCGCTAGCATCGCACAGCCCTCTGGGAAATGCAGGCGACGCTGCCTTAAGTACTATGGGAAATGTAGTCATTGATTAACTGGCACTGTTAGCACGTTAGATAAATTAGGCACGTTGTGCGAAGGGGATAAAAACCTCCTTCTGGTCCAATCAAACACAAATTTTAACTCCTAGATACTTACGGAATCTGTCCTTTTCATGTCAACCCTCAGAGCTGTATTTCAAATACTCCGCATTTCCTAGTCAACCTGCCCCCAGTCTTGTTCCCCTTAAGTCTGTTCTCCATGTGGCCACCAAAATAATTGTCCCTTTTCTGCTTAAGGCTCTTAAGTGGCTAATAGAATCAACTCCTTGGCTGGCCGTGTATATTTCACCTCATCTGCTGTCTCCCACTAGTCTGCTCATAGGTAAGAACTCTGCTCATCCTCTAGATCAGGGGTCAGCAAACTTTTGATACGGAAGAGCCAATCCTGCCCCTCACAACAATTTAAAAATTATTCGAGAGCCGTAAAACAAATGAAATCAGCATTATGTGAATAATATCCTTTAAAAATTTTATGAATGAAACTATGATAGTTTTATTTTCATTTTCAGTTTTACTTCAGAGCCACATGTACGTACCCAAAGAGCTGCATGTGGCTCACGAGCTGCAGTTTGCCAACCCCTGCTCTAGATGGATCTTCATCTCATTTGTGACTAATGCTTTAAAGCTATTGTCACTTTCTTTTTTTTTAATACACAGCACAACTTCCTACTTTTAACAGTTGCAGCCAAAGAAAGGATGATACATTCCAAGTGTAGTGGGATTTGTAAAATATTCTTGAAAAGTACTTGAAATAGGTTTCTATAAGTAGAAACCAAGTTTGTCATACTCTGATAAAATTAGAATTTTATTCTTCTGAACAAAATATTTTATTACATGATATGGTTTACTCACACATAGGTGTTTTCCGGGTCTTGTAAAGTCACACAAAAGATTTTAAAAAGGGTGGTTCTAATATAAAGTACTTACCACAAAACTCCAATAAGACTATAAATGTAAAATGGATATTTTTATTTTACACAACATTTTGAATGTCTAAGATCTATAATTATGCCTGATCCAAAGAGCAGTAAGTGTGGAGTGAAGGCTTCAGAGAAAGGAGGCATACTTTTAAAGGCTATCAAAAAGCCTAGATAGGAATTAACTGTAGAGTACAAAAAGATAGATGAGGTGTAACTCACATCAAAGCACTAAGAACTTTCCTTTTGAAGTGGGAATACTTGGCAGACATGCCATTTCTATTGGCTTTTAACTTCCGTAGGAAGAATGGCCTGTATCATAAAAGTAGAAAATTATTTAACTGATAAAGCAGCTTAGAAGTCACATAAAAAATATGTAATCTGTTCTTAACATTCAAAAGCAGAGTTTCCTCCCTCCTCATTTATTTTCTTTGGTTTTTAAAATGTGGAATCATTCATTTTTTTGCCTAAGGAGAGACTACATTTGTTGAGAAAGCATCATCCACGGCCAGGATATTCATGTATGAGGTTGGACAATTAAGTTTGAGAACTCATCCTAGAAAAAGTGCCACACCTCATTGCTGAATATCACTATGGTCACCTTTGAAGTACTCCCCTTGGGAAGCTATGCACCAATGCCAGTGCCTAGTCCACCCTTCAGAGCAGTCTTGGAACTCTTTCTCTGGAATGGCCATTAGAGCTGTCATCGTAATACCCTTGATGTCCTGAATGTCATCAAAATGTCTGCCTTTCAATAGTTCCTTTATCTTCCGGTAAAGAAAGAAGTCATTGGGGGCCAGGTCAGGTGAGTAGGGAGGGTGTTCCAATACAGTTGTTTACTGGCTAAAAACGCCCTCACAATTTGTGCCGTGTGAACTGGTGCATTGTTGTGATACAAGAGCCATGAATTGTTGGCAAAAAGTTGTCTAACTTTTTAGACAACTAACAGGTTGTCTAACAGGTTGTCTAACTTTTTCACACAGCCTTTTCTGCACTTCCAAATAGTAAACTTAGTTAATTTTTGTCCAGTTCATACAAATTCATAATGAATAATCCCTCTGATATCAAAAAAGGTGAGCAACACCGGTGCAACAAGTCCACGAACTTAATTGTCAGACATCATAATACTCAACAATCAGGTAGGGGAGGCTGAAGTCGAGAACAACAACAGCCATAGTTCAGAGTAATTTTCTTAAGGGGTACAAATGTAGTTAACTTTTCAATGGGTGTCAAGAATATGCTTATGTATGTATGTATGTATGTATGTATGTATGTATTTATAATTAACTCATATATATATTCTCAGTTACCAGCAATGCTCTCTACTCTTTATTATAGCAATTTAGCCTACCCTATGGACATAAGGGTCTTCTGGTGTTCCACAAAAAGTATAATGATCTCCAGGAGCTTTTCTGAACAAGTTTGAGAGATGGACATTCAAGTTACAATGTAAGTGAATAAGTCATGGTTGTCTTTATAAAGATAGAGCTTCAGAATACTACTTGGTCATTTGATTGGTTTCAAGAAATATGCTAGTTCTATCTGCAACATACTTGCAAACCATTTTCAACTTCAAAAAACAGTTATTTGCCCTGCTGTTGTCACTGTGGTCGTGCTGCTTTACTAGGTTTAGTCTCAGAGGGTGACACTCTTAGCCATGTGGACTCATTTGCCCAGTTACCACAAGACAGTAGAAAGACCGGGGGCCTGAGGTCCAGTTCTGTCCCTGTCCCTAACTTGCTGGGTCATCTAGAACTAGTCATTTGTCATCTTCTTCCACCAAACGTACTGTTCCTCTTCCATTAATGCCTCTGTGAATGCATCTATGGTAGACTGAGTAATGGCCCCCAAAGATGGCCCTAATCCCTGGAAACTGTAAATGTTACTTTTCTTGGAAAATGCATCTCTGCAGATGTGATTAAGGATCTTTAGATGGGGAGATTATCCTGGATTATGAGTGGGCCCTAAATACAATTGTAAGGATCCTTATAAAATGATGAAACAGGGAGATTTGCATCAGATACACAGAGAGAAGGCAATGTGAAGATGGTACAAAGATAGGTTTGAGGATTCTGGCCTTGAAGATGGTAGTGATACCACCACAAACCACGGAGTGACAGTTGCCACCTCCATACTTGTCCTTTCAATTCAGCCCTCAGGCTGCCACCAGAGGGGTTTTTCTAAAATGTTGATCTGATTGCATGAGACTCTGCAGTGAAAATCTTTCAATGGCACCTTAATGCCTGTAAGATGAAACCCTAACTCCTCGGCCTGGCCTGATAGGCCTTTCAGCATCTGACCCCTGTCTTCTCCCACCACTTCTGTCCCCTGCACACTCACACCCACTCACCTCCACTCCCCTCATCCACATGCTCACTCATCCCCCCCCACCCCCCACAATCTCACTCGCTCACACACTCACTCCTCCACGTGTTTACTTGAGTCATGCTGAACTACTGAGTGTTCCCGGGCTG
Source organism: Hipposideros armiger (assembly GCF_001890085.2). NCBI lineage: Eukaryota > Metazoa > Chordata > Mammalia > Chiroptera > Hipposideridae > Hipposideros > Hipposideros armiger. Next base: position 3,981,639 of record NW_017731457.1, on the reverse strand, counting down.
TTTCGGGCATCTGTGGCTTTCATGTGCATTGTCACATCTGTGATACAAAGAAAGAAATCTTATCTCAATCATATGCTAACACATGCATGGCAAAAATCATTGTTCTGGGGCCGGCCGAGTGGCGCAGTGGTTAAGAGTTGGCTTGGGACACCAGCTCTGAGCAGCAGGGCCACAGTTTGGATACTACATGTGGGCCAGTGACACTGCCCTCTACAGCTAAGATGGTGAACAACAGCTCATCCTGGAGCTGAGCTGCCATGAGTCCCGGCGATGGCGTAGGCTGCAGCCCCTGCTGCAGTGGGCTGCTGTAGGCTACCGTGAGTGGCTGGCAGCCAGCGTGAGCGGTGGGCTGCCGGCGTGAGCTGCCATGAGCCGGCATGAGTGGCTGGCCAATGGCTGGCAAGAGACTGCTGGGAAGAGCACAATGATAATACCAACATGGGCCAGTGAAGCGACGTCCTCCACAACTAGACTGAAGAACAAAAGGACAGCAACTTGTCTGTTCCCCTCCCCCAATTCCCCAATAAAATCTTAAAAAAAAAATCATTGTTCCATTACAAAATAGTTCTGTGAAATTATAAATCAAAACTAGGATGCCAAGACCAGCAATCTAATTTTATCCTTTCCTCAAAGAGTCTGATGGTTGAAAACGCCGCCCTACAATTCCACATTTAAACATATGTATACCCCAAATCATGTTTTTCAATACCATTTAAAAATGTCCATCAATAAAACATATTTCAACATAAATGGTTATTTAAAATATCTAATATATTCCCCACAACTACTATACTTTCCCATTATGGAATAAAGACTATTAATAGGGAAAGACAAAAATAATAAAATAGCTAATATAAAATGCCAACATAAATGGTTATGTGGAATATTATGCAGCTGTAAAAAAGAAAAACACAACTCTATATGTATTTATACAAATCCTCAGGATAAAAAAGTGAAAAAAGCAAGTTGTAGAAAAGCGTGAATAGTTTGCCACTGTTTCCATTAATAAACCATATTGTAAGTGCACGGACTGCCTCTGATAGAATACGGAAGGTAAGGGTGGGGGCTTCTGGAAGGGGGAACGGGGGACAGGGGAAAACAGGGAGGCTTCTTCATTGAACATCCTTTTGTAACTTGTGTGGGTTTTTCAATTAAAACTGAAAACATTTTTCTCAATTGAAAGACTTACAAGGGTTGTACTCTGGCCATTAATATAAATGAAAATGGGTGGGTTAATTTTTCTATGAAGCTCTGGGGTAATCATTAAAAATCAGATAAAAATGATTTAGCTTTTTTTTAAAAAAGATTTTATTGGGGAATTGGGGGAGGGGAACAGTGTTGGGGAATTGGGGAAGGGGACCAGCCAAGTTGTTGTTCTTCAACCTTCGTGTGGAGGGTGCCAGTTGCCATCTGGCTTCCTGTCGGCAGCTCGTGGCCTCTAAGCTCAAGGTGCTGTGTTCAGTCTTAGTTGTGGATGAACATAGCCACCATCCCATGCAGGAGTAGAACCGGCAGCCTTGTTGTTAAGAGCACACGCTCTATCCACTGAGCCATCTGGGCAGCATTACACCAGCTGAGCCATCCTGCCACCTGTTGGCAGCTCAGAGACAGCTCAGCTCAGGTGCAGTGTCACTGGCCCACGTGGGAATCGAACTGGTGGCCCTGTTGCTCAGAGCTTGTGCTCTTAAACCAACTCTTAACCAACTGGGCCACTTGGCTGGCCTTTAGCTTTCCTTTTGAGCTTGTGTTCTGCAAGCTCAATCATTATTACTATAGCTATCATGTAAAGATGATTTGTTTCAGTTTACATTAATGTTATTTTGTGTTCCTTGTATGTGTCCCAACCGAGAGCTGGTTGGACAGCAGGAGAAAATTAACCTGGTCTTGAAATGTGCTCATGGATAATCCAGGCAGTTTACCAAGAGCTGACTGTAGTTCAATCTAAATTTACCAGGGGACGGTCAACATGAGTCTCTCAGATTACCCAAATAACTACATTTCAGCTCTCCTCACTGTAAAAGTGAAATGCACCCAACCATGTTTATGCATCTCAAGTGCCTTTACTTTTCTCCCACTCTCAGTTGAAAAGACTCACATCTAACTTTTAATCTACTTAATGCATTGTTAGGTTGGCTATGTTAAAAAATTACAAATATAAAAATTATGAACAATATTCCTAAGATTATTAGTAAACAAACTTGTCTGTACAAAAAACTATAAACTCACCATATTTGATTATTCTGAGCATTAAATCTTTTGAGCATTTTCACAAATTAGGTGTCATTACAACATAACATTGCTTTTATGTGTATTATGAAGCAATATTTAAGAATTATGACCTCCCCTGAGGTCACAAAAAACTTTTTAGAAGATATGTATGTATTCCACCTTCCACTTTGTGTGGCGTCCAGATATCAAGGACGTCTAAATGAAAGTGAAATCTTGGAGAGTTTAAATGTTAATATTCTTCAAAAATATCCTAGGTGAACTGTACACCAGTGTTCCTAGCAAATTATTCACAATAGTCAAAAGGTGGAAACACCCCAAATGGAGTCCATTAACAGGTGAATAGATAAACAAAATGTGGTCTATCCATACAATGCAGTATTATTCAGCCTTAAAAAGGAAGGACATTCTGACATGCTACAACATGGATGAACCTTGAGGACATTATGCTGAGTAAGCCAGTTACAAGAGGACAGATACTGTGTGATTCCACTAATATGAGGTCTCCAGAGTAGTCACATTCATAGAGACAGGGTAGAATGGTGGTCACCAGGGGGTGGGGGAGGGGGAATGAAGAGTTAGTGTTAGTACAGAGTTTCAGCTTGAGATGATGAGAAAGTTCTAGAGATGGATGGTGGTAATGGTTACACAATAACATGAATGTACTTAATGTCACAGAATGTACACTTAAAAATGGCTAAAATGGTAAATTTTATGTTATGTATATTTTACAATTAAAAAAGGGTAAGTAACAGTATTGTTAAATTTTTTTTTTTTTTTTTTTTTTAGCTGAGCCATCCTGCTACCTGTTGGCAGTTCAGCGGCTGCTCAGCTCGGGCTGGACTCGAACCACTGTTGCTCAGAGCTCAAACTCTTGAGCGAGCTCTTAACCAACTGAGCCACTCAGCCGGCCCCAAAATTTTTAAGTACCCTAATTGATCAGGTAAACCTTCTTGTAGGTTTATAATGAAAATATTGCATTTCTTACTGTTATAAAGGGGCTATTTTGAAAATATTACCTGCCATAGTCTCACAGTGGCCCGTACGGGGATCGAACCAGCAACCTTGGTGTTATTAGCACCATGCTCTAACCAACTGAGCTAACCGGCCACCCCATACCTGCCATATTCTCAAATCCTCCCCAAATTATGTTTTTCTCCTAGGAAGCAGAACATGGAGAATGAATTGGACAGGACAACCATGGCAAGGGATTAAGGGATGCCATGCAGATACAAAGAAACCTGGGATGGATGGAGGACATAGATGGCTCCTGGCCAGCCCCAGCCAGGAGGGGGTCGAGTCAGCCTGGAGACTACTGGTTCAACAGGAAGAATCCATGCCACAAGCCTTACCAGTCTTGCACTTGGTGGGAGATGACCAGTAGGGAGGCCACTGACATCCTGACAGAGGCCTGGGAAGGGACCAGAGGACTTGCCCTTGGAACAGCTGCCCGTCTCCAACAAGGGAACTCTGACACCATGTTGGGGAGAATGTAGAGGGAAGTGGATTGTAATCTTGAATTAATTAAATGTTTATCAGAAACTGAACTAACCTGAAACCTTTAAATTGCAAGAGATGAAGATACAATGGATTCTCATTATTCATGGTCATTCTGTTCTTTAAAGTCACCACAAACACTGGATTAGTGTGAATACCAAAGCATGGCTCCCGCGGAAGTCCAGGGTTAGGTTCCTGTGTGCCTCGGATCACAGTATTTTCATCAACCATTAATACATAACTTTATTTTATGTATGTTCTGTTGAAGGACACCTTATTTAATATATATCATTGATTAACATTGCACTCACAGCCAACAGCACTATAGCCCATGCTGGAATGAGGCTGATCTAACACGTGTATTTTCTCTATAGACATGTCACAGCCTTTCTGTGCTTAGGAACCACTTCTGCACTACATTTGGGGGCCATTTAACAATAACCAATGAAAAGCACAAAAATATGAAAATGTGGCACAAAACAGACCACGAGAAGGACACTTGTTTACAGTATGGCAGCTGAAAGAAGAAGGCAGAACGCTGCCTCGGTTGGGGACGTGTGTATCCAGTGATTCAAATTTTTTGCCACTCTGAGTAGCTGTCACAGCGCTGTGAGTATTGATTTGGGGGTTGCAAATAAATTTTTACAAGTAGGCAAATTCACACAGAATCCATAAATGAGATTGATGTACCTTCATTTGGCATTGTAAGTACTCCAAGTCCACTCATTCTGTAGGATGGGTGCATGAGATTTAGACCAATCATTGAAAATGAAGAATCTACAATTTTTTTTTCTTTTTTGCATATCCAAGGTGTAGTACTTCAGTGTTTGACTCTACCTCACTATTATTTAGAAGGACAGAATGGAAGCTCCCTGAGGGCAAGAATTTTTATGTTTTGTTCATGCCGTATACCGTCTGCAGCTAGAACAGTGTGGCACATAGAAGATGCTTAACAAGTCGTTATTTGTTGAGTGAATGAAGGAATGAAAATCACATTCCAACCAATACATATGGATTTAACTACTGTTGTATCATTGGGCTATGACAGTTACAATTCCACAAGTTTTATAACTTGACATATGTGAAGGGGAAAATAAAACACCCCATTTTCCAGCTCTGCAGAGAGGCCTGGGGCAAAGGAATCAAAATTCAGTAATACGATTTTCTCAGCTGAAGTAAGGATAGAGCATAGATAGTATGATTCAACTCCCTAGGTGACTGGTACCTTAAAGCAGATAAGGTAAATGTCTTCTAGTGCCACAGGGAGAAGAAAACATCAGCAGCCGGGTAAGATTTCAGACCTGCGCTGGGAAAAATGCTGACCTCACTTGGGATGTGGCAGGGTCCCGATGAAGGCTGGTTAGGTAATAATTGACATCTCCTCCCGGTCTCTGCTCTCAGACACTGAGTTGATTATACTTTTTAAATACTTTATGAATTCCATCCGGATCTCTTCAGGGTCATCCTCAAGATTTGAGTGCACCAGCTTCAGCTTGTTCAAGGGTGGCGCTTCAAAAGGAAAGGAATGTAATTAGACACAAATTTTTAATGAGGGCCGTTTCTAGTTCCAAATGACCTGAGTCTTACAGAAGCCAACTCATTTAACTCTCTAGAAAGTCCAAGAATAAAGCTGTGCCTTGCTTGACATAACACAGGAAGGTTTCACCACACTGCCACGTGGCACTAGGGTAATAACTCCATAAGCCACAGCCAGGTCCTCTTTGTTCTTACGCCAGAAAGGAGGAGATTTCTGAGTATTATGAGCCATTTTCTATGCTCATATTGTCACCTCTGTAATGGTGTGTGCCACATGCAAATCAGCGTTTTTCTTGAGAAAAGGCTCGTCAGGAAAGAGTGTCCCTAATAGTCCCGAGGAGTGGCTACAACCTGGTGTTTTTCCCCTCTTAGTATCTACCTGCTTTTAAAGTGCCTATATCTTGGCCTGGATAGTATGGCAGATCTTCCAATCTGGCAATTCTGATTCACCAGGTGAGAAAAACAAATGCCTAGGACACAGTAGTGCTCACTAACTGCACATAGCTGCTGTGTTCACAGACACTGACAAATAGACAAATACCTAGAGCACTCAAGACAAAAAGCAGAAGGGGGAATTTTAGTCTCCTTACACAAAGACAGGTTGCCTTTATCACTTGCAGAGCCTGGTTTGTGGTGTGCGATTAACAGACACTGGGTATCTTGTAGGAACTGCTGCTGGACAAAGCAGGAATACCACGTCTCGATCTCTTTCAGGTGGCTTGGGATGTCAGCATTAAAGATGATCACCACCCCGTGAGCGTCCTTCATTAGGGCTGGCCAGCAGGACTCAAACCTGCAAGATAGCCAAGAACTCAGAGTGAATGCCAGATGGTCTGGTTTCTAACTGTACACTTCAAAAATAATAGTTTAGTATTGGTAATTGATGGGTGACTTCTCATTGTACAAAACCTGGTCACTCAAGTTTCAAGAGCAATGCAATTGACCAGGCCTCTAATATGTGCTAGGAAGGCTGTGAGGCCAAGATGCCTGGTGGGCAGCTGATTTTTTAATCATCTGATGACGCAACACCCTCTTAAAGGAGACGTACTTTGGATCACCGCCACAGTCCCATAGCTCAAATTCGCACCCCGTGCCTTTGTTGTTGCTGGTAACGTGTGGGTTCTCAAACTCCAGGATCCTGAAAACAAAAACAGCAGCAGCATCTCTACTTTGGAAACATGATACTTTGAGTGCCGCCAGCACTCAAAGAAGGGGGTGGGTGACGGATGGGGACTCTGGGACACAGATTTGTCCAGGCTCACCTCACTCCTTGGGTTGGGTTGTATTCGGTGATGTCAGAAGATTCTGTCAGGAAGTTGGCCAAAACGGTCTTCCCACTCTGAAAATGAAGATAATAAGAGATCTTTGCTGGAGAGCAGAAAAGTAAAGTAAATCATAAACGAGCCCTCTAATAGCTGGCTTGGGACAAGGTGTGATGGGTACAGGCCACAGATCACGAGGGCATCTCTGGTTACGTGGGCCTCTCTGACTTGCTCTGCATGGTGCACAGTCTGCTCTGGGATCCAGGGAGCAGGGGCTCCCAGCACTGGCTCAGCCGCTGGGTGACTTTACCCACATGGATTTCCCGGCTGGATCTCAGTTACCTCAACTAAGAACAGAAAAAAATAATTAGTGTGAGTTTTTCCTCACTTGCTCCTTTCCACATCGTCAGGAAAACTACATTCTGTCACAGATATGAAGCCACTGAGGCCCAGAAAGAGGAAAGAAGTTGCTCAAGGTCACACAGAAGTTCAAAGTCAGAGCTGGGTCCCAGGTCTGGGGACTGCTGGCTGGCTGTGCCACACTCTCACGCAGGGTTCTTTCTCCTTCTAGATAATAAAAGTATCTAGATAACACATTCTTATGAATAAAATGAACAAAACAGCCCTCTTGGTCCCTTCCTGCCCTCCCCAAAGGTAACAACTATGGTCTGTTTTTTCAGATCTTTTCTATACATTTGCATCATTCAACAAACATTGTCTATGTCTGATTATAAAACAAGGTTTTTTTCCTCCCCCAAAATTATTTCCCTGAAGAAGGGGAATCTCTTACACTTGGGTCCTTATAAAAATTTATCAGAGACAACCAAGATGGCGCAGTAGGTAAACACTGTGTTTACCTTCTCTCACAACCACATCAAAATTACAACTAATCCACAAAACAACCATTATTGAGAATCGCCTAAAGTCAAGCTGAACTGAATCCTTTCAACTAAGGATGTGCAGAAGAAGCCACATCCAGACTGGTAGGAAGGTCAGAGATGCGGAATGGGCTGGCCCCACACCTGTGTGTGACCATTAAAGATAGGGAGGGCTATTTTGGCTGTGGGGTGTCCCCTCCCCATCCCCTAGAGGAGAGAGAGATCCCAGCCCAGGGTTCCAGTGCCGGGGAGAGAAGTCCCCATAATTCCTGGTTGTGAAAACCTGCAGAGATTGTGACTGAGTTAGACTGAATGCAGCTGCACTCACAGGTGCTGCTCTTAAAGGGACTACAGGTGGACTTACCTACCAATGGAATCACTGTCTCTGAGCTCCAGCACTGGGGCAGCAGCTGGAAAGGTAGCAGGGACAGATGGTGGGGAATTGAGTTGTCTGGCTCGGGATGGGGGCTGGAGAGGCGGCTTTCTCCTGGATGGGGGAGCTGGCAGAGGCCATTGTTTCTTTGCTGAGCCCTCCCCGTTCCCTGTGTGAAGATGAAGGCGGCAGCCATTTCTGAGTCTCCGCCGTTCATTTGCCACAACCTGGCGATTTGAGACCTCGCCCCGCCCAACTTTCAGGCACACCCAGACTGCTTTCAGTAGCTTTTTTGTGTGGACCATCTGCCTTGGCTCAAACTGCACACTTTCCCAGGGTCTCTCAGAGGTTCGCAGAACCCAGACAAGCAGCATCTGGCTTGAGCGTGTCCTGTACCTCTGGCTGAGCAGCCCTAAGCCGGCACTAGAGGCAGTAGGTTTAGGTTCACGGCTTGGCCTCTCAAGGAGCTTCCAAGCACAGCATGGGCAGCAACCGTCTGCGGATTTCTTTCTGGCTCCCACTGGGTGGCCCTGGGGTGGGGAGTAGGGGAGAGGCATAGGTGTGGCTGCAGTAGACCTACAGTGGACCTCCTCCCAGGTAGTCCTGAGGCTGGAGCCCCCAGTGGCCAGCTTCAAAACGAGCTGGAGCATCACCCAGCCACCTCCAAGTACGACACACCCATGGGGCAGACTGGGCAGGCACCAGACTCCTGCTGAGGCAGGTCCTGCTCCACGGGGCCAGCCCCTGCACAACAACTCTCCCACTGTAGTCAAGGCCAGACCTCACAACCAGTGAGCCCAACGGTCAGTCCTTCCCATTGATGTGCAATTATCAACCAAGGCTCAACTACAAGAGGACGGCACATGCAACCCACACAAGGGACACACCTGGAGCGTATGGCTCAGGTGACCAGAAAGACTGCGCCACTGAACCTCATAGCACACCTACTACATAAGGCCACTCTACTAAGACCAGAAGGCATAGCAGCTCTACCTAATACATAGAAACAAACACAGGGAGGCAGCCAAAATGGGGAGACAAAGAAACATGTCCCAAATTAAAGAACAGAATAAAGCTCCAGAAAAAGAACTAAGTGAAACAGAGATAAGCAATCTATCAGATGCAGAGTTCCAAACACTGGTCATAAAAATGCTCAATGATCTCAGGGAGAACTTCAATAGAGAGATAGGAAACATAAAAATGGAAATGGGAATCATAAAAAAGAACCGGTCAGAAATAAAGAGTACAATAATGGAAATGAAGATATTACAGGGAATCAATAGTAGATTAGATGAAGCAGAGAATCCAACCAGCAATGTAGAATATAAGGTAGCAGAAAACACCCAATCAGAACAGCAAAATGAAAAAAGAATCTAAAAAACTGAAACGAGTTTAAGGGGCCTCCAGGACAATATCAAGCGTACCAACATTCACATTATAGGGGTACCAGAAAGAGGAGAGAGACAGCAAGACATTGAAAACCCATTTGAAGAAATAATGACAGAAAACTTCCCTAACCTGATGAAGGAAATGGACATACAAGCCCAGGAAGTGCAGAGGGTCCCAAACAAGATGTACCCAAACAGGCCAACACCAAGACACATCATAATTAAAATGCCAAAGGTTAAAGACAAAGAAAGAATCTTAAAAGCAGCAAGAGAAAAGCAGTTAGTTACCTAAAAGGGAGCCCCCATAAGACTGTCAGCTGATTTCGCAACAGAAACTTTGCAGGCAAGAAGGGAATGGCAGGAAATATTCCAAGTGATGAAAAGCAACAACATATAACCAAGGTTGCTCTACCCAGCAAGGCTGTCATTTAGAATCTAAGGACAGGGCTGGCCGAGTGGCACAATGGTTAAGCACTGGCTTAGAATCGAAGGACAGATAAGGAGCTTCTCAGACAAGAAAAAGATGAAGGAGTTTATCACCACCAAACCAGTATTACAAGGAATCTTAGAAGAACTTCTTTAAAATGGGAGAGGGTTTAAGGATGGGTGAAAGGAGAAAGGGTTAAAAAGTACAAATTGGTTGTTATACAGTAGTCATGGGGACGTACGGTATAGCATAAGGAATATAGTCAATAATACTGTAATAACTGGGTATGGTGCCAGATAGGTACTAGATCTACCAGGGTGATAGATGGGAATGGGGTTGGGGGCAGGGTGAAAAAGGTGAAGGCATGAAGAAATACAAACTGGTAGTTAATACAGTATGGGGAATATAATCAACAATGTTGTAAAGTTCATGTAAGGTGCCAGATGGGCACTGGACTTATCAGGGCGATCATGTCACAGACTGTGTAGATGCCTGACCACTGTGCTATACACCTGAAGAGCCAAAGTAGAATAATATTGAATGTCAACTATAATTAAATATATAGGTATATATAGTCATGGGATATCGAGTACAACATAGGGAAGATAGTCGATGGTATTGTAACAGCTATATAAGATGTCAGAGGGGTAGTAGCTTTGGGGGTGAGTTATCACTTTATGAGGGGTGTAAATGTCTAACTAGTACATTGCTTTGTACACTTGAAACTAATTTTAAAAAATCTCTCAAATTATGCTCTCTCAATTATTTTATTTTGAATGACAACTGCTTGACTAGAAAGATCTCAATCAATGCCAGTTTAGAAGGCCTGTAGATGTCACTGGAGTGAATCAGGAAAATAAATAAATAAATAAAAGGGAGGAGGGGCTTAACAATGCTTTAGTAATTTTCCCTGAGGATATGGCCTCACAAATTAAATATTTCTTAACAATAACACAGTAAGTAGTTATGTTGTGGAGATCATAAATATTTATCTACAGGATGAAATGAACAAAGCAAATGGCCTGATGTTATAGAAATGGTTTTTCGAGCTGGAATATATTTCTAGGAACAGGGTCATACACAGATTCCAAAAGTGCTGTATCCTAAACTACTTAGGTGGTATGCTCTGTTAGGTGATTGAAAAAGTGGCTCTAGTCATCAAGATGACTTGGGTGTCAAAGGTACAGGTGAGGGGCTTGAATAAAACTGTATCATGAAATTCAAGAATGAAATAAAACAGCATTTCCAAATTAACATATAGGCTAGAGGGCAGGAATGGGCACAACATGTTAAAGGAGAAAAAAGTAAATTTGAAGAGTAGTGAGGGAGAGAGAAGTGTATACGCAGAAATATATTTCGTTGTTGAAGCTGGATGATGGGTACTAG
>NW_017731457.1:3964330-3967569 GCF_001890085.2 Hipposideros armiger | reverse complement strand
CAGTAAGTTCTATGAATAAACAAATCACTGAAGAGTTAAAGCGTGTGAAGGAGCCAATTTTGGATGGAGTAGTCAAGGCAAGACCTAGGTGCAGAGGTGACATTGAAGTAGAAAGCTGAGTGAAGACAGGGATCAGACAAGCCATATGAAAGATCTGGATGAAGAACTTTCCAGCAGAACAGTAATGGCAAAAATGCTGAGGCAAAATAAACTTGGCATTGTTCCAAGAACATCCCAGAGGGCCCATGTGGTGGGTGCAGGAAGAATAAGGGAGCGTGTGGTAGGGGATGCTGTTGGGGAGACTTGGGAATTTATTCTAAGGGTGATGGGAAGCCTGTGCCAGGATTTTATTTGGCTATGTGTAATAGAAACTCCACCACAGGGTCAGTGCAAGTGTCTGCACGATTTAATTAAGTGAAGGATTTCTTTTTTTCTCGCATAACAAGGAATCAAAGAATGGGCATAAAAGAACTGATACAGCTGCTTAAGGAACAAGATCCCTTCTCCCTTCCTGTCTTGACATCTTTGGAATGACTGTTCTACCTTTGGATTTTTGCTTTTTAGGCAGGAACGAAGAAGAAGAACAAATGTCAAAGGATATATGGCACTATAGTCTCCACTTTTCTCAGGACAACAGTGACTTTCTTACAACCCCGTGATTTCTCCTTTTGTCTTATTGGTTAGAATTGGATCAAATGGCCTCTCTAACTGCAAAGGAATCTGGGAAATGTGGATTGTAGTTTTGCACGTAACTTTTCCCAAGAAGCAGGGGAAGTGGTGGGGGAAGAAGAGTTGACATTGTCTAGGAAACTGGCTATCCAAAAAGTCATGGAGGGTTTTAAGCAGAAGATTGACATGATCTGATTTATGTTTTAAAAGTGATCCTTGGCTGCTGCGTGGAGCAAAGGGGGGACAACAGTGGACATACAAATGCCAATTTGTAGGGTATTCATGTAGTTTAAGAGAGAGAAGATGGTAGTAACAGTGGAGGTTGGATTGGGGACACATTTTGAAGGTATGTGTCCTTCAAGAGGTGCTAACGGATGAGATGTCAAGTGTGAGGGAAGGAGGAGTTAAGGATGACTCCTAGGGCATTGGCTTATGTGGTTGTGTGAATTAGTTTTCTATTTCCAGACCTGGGAAGGTTAGAGGAGGAGCAGGGTTAGGAGATGGGAGATTAAGAGTTCTGTTTTCATTATGTCAATTTTCAGATGCCTATTAGTTGTTGAAGGAGAAATGGGATATAAGATTCTGTACTGGATGGGAGAGGTCAGGACTAGAACTATAAACCTGGACGAGTTGTCAATCAGCATATGGAGTGCCATTAAAGCCATGAACTAGATAGCGCAAGGAGGGAGTAAGTATAGGGAGAGAAGATAAGTGTAGACAGAAAGTACCCCAGGAAACTCTGCCATTTAGAGGAGAATCCAGCCAAAAGGCTGAAAAGGATGTCCAGTGAGTATGAGGAAAGCTAGGGGCAATGGCATCACGCAAGTCAAGTGAGGACAGTGTCCCAAGAGAAGGAGGGATCCCTTTTGTCAAATGCTTCTAAGAGAGCCAGTGAGCTCAAGAAAGGTGAAGATACAATCAACTATCGGATGTGGTAAGGCGGAGGTCATTGGTCACTTTTTTGTTTTTTTAAAGATTTTTATTGGGGAATTGGGGGATGGGAACAGTGCTGGGGAATTGGGGTAAGGAGAACAGACAAGTTGCTGTCCTTTTTTTCTTCAGTCTAGTTGTGGAGGACGTTGCTTCACTGACCCGAGTTGGCACCATCATTGCGCTCTTCCGGGACGAGGCAGATCAGTCACCTGCTTCTGGATGATTGCTCACAGTGGCTGTTGGCCGCTTACACTGGCTGCNAAAAAAAAAAAAGTATCTTTTCACATGTTCATTTACTACAGTGGTTCTCAACGTGTGGTCCCTGGGTGAACAGCATTAGCAAAATTCAAATTCCCATTCATTTACTACTTTTACAGTTCTTTTTACACGTTTAGCCTTAGTCCATCTGAATTTTATTTTGTGTAGGATCGGAAGCACACATCCCCACTCCCACCACCACACATAACATTAATAGCTAATTGTTCCAAGATCAGGTAATAAATAGTTCAGTTTTTTCCTCCTGGTTTTCTTGTCCGACAGACATATTCATTAGGGACAACCTCAGATGCAAGGTGAGACCTAGGTTCTGGTTTCATAACGCCACTCACTACCTTGGGCCTTTGGGCCTCAGTGAAACCAGGTCAAGATCTGGAGGCTCTGAGTTCGCGGTGAGGCCAGCAGCGCACACACAGTCGGGAGCAGTGGGACTGGGTTCCCGCCTCCTGGGGCTCCCGGCGCAGGACACACCCCCGGGAGCGCGCCCGCTCCCCGCCCGCGAAGCTGCGCCCGGCCCCGGCCTCACCTCGCAGGGTCCCACGAAGAGGATCTTGGCCTTCAGCATCTCGTCGCCGGCAGGCCCACCGGAGTCTACCCCCACGTAGTCAGAGACCGCGCTGTTGTCAGGGCGGAGAGGAAGCTTCCGCGCTGATTGGCTGCCTTTGTTTCCAAGGAGACGGAGCGACTCGCGGGGGCCGACGGGAGTGGGCGGGTTCCAGGCTTGGAGGCCTGGGCGCTTGAATCCTCTTGAGGGGGCGCCGTGTTCCCAGTAGGGTGGCGTGGGTTTCGGGCGGAAAGTCGGCGTGCGAGGCAAAGGGAATAGGTAGGAGGGGAACAAAAACCCTGATCCGGACTCGCTTCTGAGCGGGGAGGGTGGTAGAGCTCGCGAGTCCGGCCTCCCTCTGTAGGGAGGGTGCGGATTGCGGGTCCCAGATATCCTTTATTCTTCCCTATAACCCCGAGAGCTCAAACAAGCCTTGTAGCTGGTGCGCTGAGGTTGGAACCATGCTTCTGACGCTTTTATCACTCTGGCAGGATACTGGCTACGTTGAGAACGGATTTATCATTTCCCTGGCCCAGTCTAGAAGAAGTCAAGGGAAGCACGATTCTGTGGTCTCTGTAAAGGGATTCATTCATCACTGACCCTCATTCGAGTGATCACAAAAGAAACCAAACACTGGCGTTGTTCAGTGTCAGTGCAGGTGTCTGGACGCATTGCTGCTAAATTCAGTCATTAGATCCGTCTTAAGTTACAGACCCAGTCTAGAATTTCGGGTAAGGCCGTGAAATTAAGCGCCTATGTGCCAAGAGTGCCATTAAGGAATATACTAGCCCCAAAAGGTGCTGATGTGACCAAAAAC
>NW_017731457.1:3952572-3957300 GCF_001890085.2 Hipposideros armiger | reverse complement strand
AGCTTCAAGTAAACAAAATGAGCAAAATGAGAGAATTGGTCACCAGCATCCCTGCTCTAAAGGAAGTAATAAAGAGTGTCTTTTGTCTTTTGGGCAAAAGAAAAATGACCCAGGTAGTAGCTTGAGCATAAATGAAGAGCACTGAAAATGGTAAATAGCTGGATAAATTTAATAAATATTGACTGTATGATTATATGTATTATTATGGTTATTAATATGTTTAAAAACACATTTTATTTTATATAGATTTGTATTAATGATGTAATAAAAAATATAATGTATATACGAGGTCTGACAATTAAGTTTGCGAACTTGTTACAATGATGTTGCTCATCTTTTTTGATATCAGAGGGATTATTCATTATAAATTTGTACTAACTGGACAAATGGTTAACCAAGTTTACTATTTGGAAGTGCAGAAAAGGCTGCATGGAAAAGTTAGATGACCTGAACTTTTCACCAACAATTCATGGTTCTTGCATCACGACAATGCACAAGCTCACCTGGCACTGTCCGTGAGGGAGTTTTTAGCCAGTAAATAAATAACTGTATTGGAACACCCTCTCTGCTTACCTGATCTGGCCCCCAATAACTGCTTTCTTTATCCCAAGATAAAGTACCTATTGAAAGGAGGACATTTTGCTGACATCCAGGACATCAAGGGTAATACAATGACAGCTCTGATGGCCATTTCAGAGTTCCAAGATTGCTTTGAAGGGTGGGCTAGGTGCTGGCATCAGTGAATAGCTTCCTAAGGGAAGTACTTTGAAGGTGACTGTAGTGATATTCAGCAATGAGGTATATAGCACTTTTTCTAGGATGAGTTCGGAAACTTAATTGTCCAAACTCATATTACATATAAGCTATAAAACAAATATATATACTATAATGTAGTATATAAAATTAAATGTAAGTCAGAAGCTGGGAAAATGGAGTTAAAGTGTGTTAAGTTCTTTGCAATATTCAGGAAAAGAGTAAAGATCCCAATTAATACTATGCTTTGATAAGTCAAGAATGCATGCCTCTGGGCCAGCCGAGTGGCTCAGTTGGTTAAGAGTTAGCTTAAGAGCACGAGCTCTGAACAACAGGGCTGCTGGTTCGATTCCCACATGGGCCAGTGATGCTGCGCCCAAGCTGAGCTGCCAACAGCCGGCGGCCGGCAGCCAGTGAGCCGTGAGCTGCCATGAGCCGCCATGAGTGGCCATCCAATGGCCGGCGACCGGTCTGCCTCACCCGGGGAGAGCGCAATGATCATAATACCAACATGGGCCAGTGAAGCGACGTCCTCCACAACTAGACTGAANGTTTTTCTTTTTCTTTTTTGTTTGGCTCCCTTGACCTCTCCCCTTCCCTCCTTATCACTTGAAGTTTTCGTCCTAGTGAAGAGACAATGAGTAAACCCCCAACAGGGAGTCTGTGATAACAAGCTGGGCTGTTATCTCCCAATTTTGGCTGAGGCTTTAAAGGCTGACAGTCGTTGGTGTTAAGTGTCTTCCAGATTCTAGTTCATTTCTATAGAACTTAGCACATCACCTAGAAGTTATCAAACAGTCATGAGGTTGAAGAGGGAGAATTTCATTGGAAAATGTGCTGTTTGTTCACCTCGGGTCAAGTGAGAGATGGGGCTTCAGAGAATGTTTGTCTCCTGGAATTTGGGCAGCATGAGGATAGGCATAAGAAGCTGTAGGGAGATCTGGTTCAAGGCAAGAGGGTTGGAAGAGAAAGAGGGTGCACTGGGAATTGATTTTCCTAGGGACCGGTGGTCGGAGGGAGTGGGCTCTGAGTCATTTTGGAGTTTGCCTATGAGAACCCCCTGGAGGAGGTGAGCTTCCCAGAGAAGGTGGACTACTGGATGCCCAAGCGTAGGAAGGACATTGTAGACCTTTATCTGGATGGGAGGCGCTATAAGGAAGCAGTAGTCAGAGCCTGCCTCATGTAAGTCCCAGGAACCCTTAAAAGCTCCCTAATGAGATACAAATCAGCATGGGGCATCTGCTACCTCTAGAGGACACCTGTTAATTAAAACCTATTCTCTCCCTTCTCTCTCCTTCCTGTACCTTTCCCCAAACTCAACTGTGGAAGAGCCTGAGTAGCCCAGAGTGAGACTTGGGGGAGCACTAGAAGAACAAGACTAGCAAAGAGGAAGGAAGATGGCCATGTCTCCTTTTCCTTCAGTCCTACCAGCTGGAAGCCAGCCTGGGACTTAGGGGAGGGTGGAGGTTGGAGGATGGTGGTGGCTTTAATTTTCAATAAAACACAGAGTTTGGGTTAATACAGTGGACAGGACATTTTCATTAAAAGAGATGATTCTTGGACCTGGAGGTACGAGGGGGACTTATTGTTACCTGGGATTGACTGAAAAGTTATGGGAAGTGCCTGAGATTTCATCTAAGGGGTGGGGAAGAGAAGGTTTCAAGGAAACAGTTGGGAGAAAGAATAAAATTGTTTCAATAAATAAGTCTATCAAGTTCAGTTTAATATACTGGTTCAACACACACAAACACACACACACACACACACACACACAATTGTTTGGTCATTGTTTTACAAAAATGAGATCATGTTCTAAGTATTATTTTATATTTTGTTTTCTTTATTTAACAATACGTTGGTCCAAATCATTTGTTGTAGTTTTAGTACATTTTTAAAAGTTTTATGCTATTTATAGTCTGAATATACCACAGTTATTTAGACATTTTCTTAATGATGGACATTCAGTATGTTTCCTGCTTAGGGCCACCAAAATCCATGATGCAGGAATGATTTTGAATGCATGGCTTTACATACTGGTGCCTTTACTTTTACAGAATCTATGGAACAGGAATAGGATTGCAGGATCAAGGAATATGTGTATTTTAAAAATTAATAGCTATTGCCAGATTACTTTGCCACTTGACTGCTTTAACAATATTCAACCAGCATTAATTTTTGTCAATAATATATCTTTTCATGATAGCTGGCGATCTTGACAAATGGTCTCAATGGAGTGATGAGGAAGAAAATCTGACTATAGGTTAAAAAGAGAATGGTATGTTATGTAACAAATCACTCCAAAACTGTGGCTTAAAAAAATAAGCATTTATCTCACAATTTCTGTGGGTCAGAAATCTGGGTGTGACCTAATAGTGTCCCTGGCTTAGAATTTCTCACTAGGCTTCAATCAAGGTGTCAGCTAGGGCTGTAGCCCCGTCAAGGCTTGACCAGGGGAAGATCCACTTCCAAGACCATTCATCTGGCTGTTGACAGGATTCAGTTTCAGGGGGTTTCAGTTCCTTGCTGGCTATTGGCCAGAGACCTCCCTCACTTCCTTGCTATGTGGGCCTCTCCAAAGGGTGGCTTGGAATATGGCAGCTGGCTTCTATCAGAGTGAGCAAGCGAGAGAACAAGAGAGGTTGAGCAAGATGGATGCCACAGTCTCTTTGTAACCTAAGTTTAGAAATGACATTTCATCACATTTGCTGTATTATCTTCCTTAGAAGCAAGCCACTAGGTCTAGCCCACACTGAAGTGGAAGGGATTACATAAGGGCATAAATGAATATCCGGATGTGTGTATCATTCAGGGGCAATCTTAGAGGCTGCCTGATAGGAGGCGATTGTAAGTTGCCGATTCTAAAACACCAGTTTAATAATAGCTTTTCATATAGTAAACAAAACAAAACAAAACAAAAACCTAACACTGCCATTTGAAATGTATTTATTGATTTCGAAGAGGAGTTTGTGCTCCCTGTAAGAGCAGTCTAGATAATTTGGAGTAACTCTTCTATTTTGTAACAAATTAAAAAGCTAAAAATATATAAAAATTATTTGCCTGGAGGCACCAGAGAAAGAACAGAATAGTGAAGAATTACCTGATCAGAATTAGAGGAGGATGAAGACCCAAGCAGGGGAGCCCCATGTTTGGGACTGGATTTCCCCTGCATGTGTTTGCCTGTTTTAGAGGGTACAGCCAAGAGGCTGAAATACTGAGCAATAGAACTTCTTGGGACTTGAGGCCATGGAATTGGAGGCTAAGGTCCGCTGAGTGGGGAGGGGCACTGTTGAACTGACCCTCATTTGGGGTTAAGATCCTGAAGGGCTGCACCCCAGGATCAAAGTAACATGGAAGTAGACAAGTCTCGATGGGAGGAACTGTGGCTCAGCTTCAGGTCTTCATAATTCTTGTATCTGTGTAAAGGTGATCCAAGATTGCTAGTGTCCCAGGTAACTGGGAGAAGGAAACATAGATCCTTTCTGGAGGAAGATACATCATCTTAGGCCATAAATTATTTATACAATTTTGTACTTACCATGTCCAGCATATAATAAAAAT
Organism: Hipposideros armiger; assembly: GCF_001890085.2. Lineage (NCBI taxonomy): Eukaryota > Metazoa > Chordata > Mammalia > Chiroptera > Hipposideridae > Hipposideros > Hipposideros armiger. The sequence goes on along the minus strand of NW_017731457.1, from coordinate 3,952,989 downwards.
AATCAGACATATGAAAGGCAAAGTGACATGGAAAGAAAATACATAAACAACAACGAAAGATCCCAGGTTATTGAATGATCAGATATAGGCTTAAAAATAAATGTACGTTCTATATTTTGTACATGAGATAAAAAATAAGGATTCTTAAAATAAAAATAAGGAATTTGCATAGGAAGATAAAAAATAAGATTGAGACTTTTAGCAGAAAACCCAAAAGTATATAAATATAGTTTATATTTATTAATTATCCGAGGTCGGACAATTAAGTTTGTGAACTCATGCTAGAAAAAGTGCTACATACCTCATTGCTGAATATCATTATGGTCACCTTCGAAGTACTCCCCTTGGGAAGCTATGCAGTGATGCCAGCACCTAGTCCACCCTTCAAAGCAATTTTGGAACTCTTTTTCTGGAATG
>NW_017731457.1:3927909-3949772 GCF_001890085.2 Hipposideros armiger | reverse complement strand
AATACCAGGCATAGAGCTATTTGGCCTGTGGCACTGGATAAATATAATGCTTGAAAGTCCCGCATGAATTGTCTACTACCTACCTGTCTAGTCTCATTCCCATCCATATCTACTGTGGATTCTTCCCTCCCTTCTTCTCATCATTTCTCAAGGCTTCTATGCCATTTCTCAGGTTGTTCTTTTAACTCCTCTTGGTCCTTTTGAATACTCCATAATGCCATCTTGGCTAAGGTAGTTCTAGTCATCTTGAGGTTCATCACTTAGCCCCCATTTTCAAAGTGCACCTCTGAACATTATGTGTTTAGTCCTTGGTCTGGGGTTCTGGAGAAGGAAGAGGGATGCATTCTCAGTTGATGAAAAAATGAAGATGGAGTAAAAATAATCTGGATGGAGGGGGTTTGTATTTTGGTTGGAAATTAGTTTGAAATAACAAGACTCTTTAACAGTAGCAACAAGGAGGTCTGAATGTTGGTATGGCAGTTCAAAAATGGCCCAGGGCACCAGGGAATGGCAAATGGCTCCTTCCACCTTTTCCTCTCTGTTGTTCTTAGGTTTAGTCTTTGTGCTCATGCTTCTTACCTCATAGTGACAAGGTAGCTGCTGTGCCTCCAGGCATCATGCCTGCAATTACGGAAAGAAAAAGAGGGAAAAACAAACACTTTGCCAGTTGAGCTTGTTTTTTTTTTTAAATTAACATTATTAAGCTATAAATAACTAAATTTAAATGTAAATATATTAAAGTATACCCATTTTAAGCGTTCTTTGAGTTTTGAAAAATTATATGTATAGACTTATATAATTACTATTTTACTCACGAAACAAAGTATTTCCATCACCCAATAAGTTCCCTCACATTCCTTAGTAGTCAATTCCCTCCCGCCCCTGGTCCTAGAAAACTTCTGCTATTTTTTGTCATTATAGATTAGTTGTATCTGTTCTAGAATTTCATATAAATGGAATCAATCACACAACATATGCTCTTTTGTGTCTGGCTTCTTTATCCCAGGATAGTATTTTTTATATTTATTTATGTTATGTGCATCAATAGTTCATTCCGTTTTGTTGCTGAGTAGTATTCCACATATAAATATATCATCATTTGTTCATCCATTCGCCTGTTGATTGACATTTGGGTTGGGCTGTTTCTAGTTTTTGGCTATTATAAACACAGCTGCTAGAAATAAAGCTTTGTGTGGACATATGTTTTCATTTCTCTTGGGTAAATGCATACTTAGGAGTGAAATTGCTGGGTCATATATTCTCTCTCTCTCTCTCTCTCTCTCCCTCCCCCACTCCTGGTTCCTGCTTTCCTATTTTATTCACTTGGTTATACTGTTGTCCCTTGAACAACACAGGTTTGAATTGCATGGTTCTACTTATATGCAGATTTTTTTTCTAATAAATACCTATACTCTTTTCAATCAGTTGTTGGGAGTCCATGGTTATGGAGGGCCGACTGTATGCATTCATTGACCTACCATATTATATAGGGGATTGGAGCATCTGCAGGTTTTGGTATTACTGGGGGGGAGGGGGTGGTCCTGGGACCAATCCCCTGCAGATACTGAGGGTGTTACGTTTTGGGGGAATAAAAATTTATATACAGATTTTCAACTGCATGGGGGTGGGTACTCCTAACTCCTGCGTTATTCAAGGGTGAATTGTAATCTGTTACCATCAGTGTTTATTTCGATGCCCAAATTGTCCTCGATTTGGCCATTGGGAAGAAGCTTCAAGCTGGTTTCTGCGTCCTTTTGAAATCTCTCTGTCCTTCTGTGAACTCTTTCTTACTTTTTTGGCACCAATACATGTTCCCAGGTGGTTGTTTTATTAATATTACTTCATAACCATCAAATATTATACACATTCTTTTGTATGTATTTAACAAATTAAAAGTTTCAAAAGTCCAAGTAACTCAGAAAAGTTGTTCCTTTTCACACCTGGAAAAATTGGGGGGAATTTCAGCTCCCCCCACCATTTGATATGAAACACCTACTTAGATCTCTGGCTGAGACTTTGGGAGAGCCAGTGCCGGATGCTTGAGTAGCCGCTGGGTTCCAGGATCTATCTGCACAGTCTCTGCCCCCAAGGAGCTCCTCATGTGGATGGAGAGAGCAACCTGTATAGTGCTTTTCACCCAGTCAGGTGCCTTCCCGTATATAACCTTATTTGAATCCACGATTGTAGCTATTACTAAAAGGCAAGTGATTGTGTACAAGTCCTAAACTGATGTCAGGGAGGAGGCAGGAACCATGAGGGTTTGCAACAACTCCAGTTGTCCTTTCTATGTGAAAAGATACCATGTTTCCTTTGTGCACAAGAGATGGCTTTGCCTCTCTTAGTCTGCCCCAACTGTTGGGCCCAGGGGCAGGGCTTCCAGGCCCCTGCACTTACTTTATTGCACTGGGAGGTGCTACATCCTTAACAACCTGTTGCTTCTTGGAAGGTCTCATTCATGTTTGTGTCCACTGGACCTAGTTCAAAGCCTTGAATACAGTAGGTGCTCAATAAATATCAGTTCCTCCTCTCTTTCTCCCAGCACATGCACACACAGACACACAGACACATTCATTTACTCTATAAATATTTAATTTAATGACTGTTCCCTTAGACTTGCCTTTAGTTTTTGTTTCCAGGTGAGAGAAATAAAAAATGTGAACTACTTTATGTTTCTTGGATATATGTACTGTATAAATTTGGGATTATTATTATTGTAGATTGTTGAAATAGTTTGCTTTATGACTTTAATTTTAATTAGAAGAGGTTGACTTCAGACAGCTTAATACCCAGCCTTTGGTTCTGAAGGGAGCAATATGACATTGGCAGGGGCCAGGACTGGATGACCTAAGAGTAATTTTTCTCCTGATTATGTGACTCGATGCAATAAAATCTCTCACTTGAAAAAACTTAAAGAAATATGTTTGACATATTTCAAATCTTTTCTATAAATTGTTGGAAAGATTTAATATAACCGCCAGTCATAAAATCTTTAATTTGAGTTGACCTTCCGTGGTCTCAGTTTTTACACATGCAGTTTTTATTACTAAAGAATAAATGGTGGATTTCCTGTTATTCAAGAGAATAAAAATGCCCTTCAATCACCTCCTCATACAACACAGAGATTTGAACATATTCAGTTCAATTCTCAAAGATAGGAATGATCACAAAATGATTTGCAACCTGGAACTATTTTGTCCTCTATTGATACAGGCATCCCTCTTTTTTTAAAGCTTTAGCCAGGGATGAAGTCAGTAAGTTTGGTTTAGGGCAAAATCAATAAAGTAAAATTATTTTCCATCAATTTCCATTAGAAAGCCTGAGCTATGCTCTCAATATAAAAAAATATTTCCCAGTGGATTGAAGATAAAACTTTTGGCAAAAACAATGAAACAGGGATGTGGCTTAACCAGGGCCTTTTGTCTTCATTTGGCAGTGTCCTGCTGTAGGCTTTGGGGAGGCCGTTGTGCAGCAGAAAGAGTACTGATTTTGGAGTAAGGCAAGGTTTGAAATTAGCTTAGTGATCTTTAAAAAGCTACTTAATCTCTCGGGCTCAGTGGAAGCCAGCATCCAAGATGGCCCCAATGATTTTTACCTCTTGGTAGTCATGTTCATGCTCTTGTGCAGTCCCCTCTCACACTGAGTAGGGCTGACCTGTGTGACCAATAGAAAATTGAGGGATGTGTGACTTCTGAGGCTGGGTCATAAAAAGATCTTTTAGCTTCTGCCGTCCACTCTCTTCAATCAGTCACTCTGGGGCACACCAGCTGCCATGTCCTGAGGACACAGGCAGCCCTGTGGAGAGCTCCATGTGGTGAGAAGCCTCCTGCCTACCAACTGGCATCAACCCACCAGCAGTGTGAGTGAGCCAGCCTGGAGGCGGCCCTCCAGCCCCAGTCAAGCCTTCAGATGATCACAGCCTCAGCCAACATCTTGACAACAACATCATGAGCTCTTGAGCCAGAAACTCCCAGCTGAACTGTTCCCAAATTCCTGACCCATAGAAACTGTATGAGATAATAAATGTTTATTGTTGCTTTAAGTTGCTAAGTTTTGGAGGAATTTGTTATGTAGCAACAGATAACTAACACAGAGCCTTAGTTTCTCCTGAAATGGGGCTTCTAAACCATTCTATAAGGTTGCTAGGAGCATTGAGTGAGATGAGACATATAAGCAATTTAGCCCAATTCCCAGCATATTAGGTGTTGATATCTGGTAGCTGTCATCACTCGTAACACTCTCGGGCATTTATAACATTTTTGTGATGCTTTTGACTCATTCTGTCCATGGCTTTGATCACAAGAATTTTCCTATTGCACTGATTGTACCTTTTGAACACTAAAACATCATGGTCTTCCTTTGCCTCCCTCCCCTCTCCTCCCCTCCCATCTCTTTTGGATGGAGCATTTATATGTTTAACCTATTACAAACAAGTTAATGCCTTTGACTAGCATGATGTATTCCTGTTAAAATGTCTTCATGTATAGCTATTTCACTCTTTCTAAAGTTAGCTAACATCCTGCTTTTTCAACTTAGTGTGCTCAAAATTCTGTATATTTGCTTAAAATGAAGGCTACTGTACATTAAATGGGCAGATGCAAATTCCAATTGCATTCATTACTTTTATTTTTATTTCTTTTCATTACTTTTAGAAGTCTTCTTTTACACACTTTCCACGCTGTGTTTATGTTCAAGAGCAAATTAGATCATGTAGACATGTGAAACTGTTGTTAACAATGCCTAGGAATGACTGTGATATACCTGTGATTGCTTGGAAATTCTGCTTTATGGAGTGTGCTATCTTTCTTTATGCATCCATGGAAAGACTTACATTCCTAATGCAGTTTCAGATTTGGTGCATTGTCTCTTCTTGGGCCAGGCTTTAATCTGAAATTTAACCAGGATGATTCTAGAGTCTTCTTTTGTGAATAAATGCCACCCTCATATAAAGCTGTTTTAAAATGTAGGCTTTATTATTATTCAGGTATTGTGAGGCCAACAGATCAGGAGATGACTGCCGTTGAAAAGATATTTTGTGGGTCGGCAGAGTGGCGCATTGGTTAAGAGCTGGCTTGGGACGCCAGAGGGCGCCAGTTCAGATCCCACACATGAGGGCCAGTGACACTGCCCTCTACAGCTAAGATGCTGAACAACGGCTCAACCTGGAGCTGAGCTGCCGTGAGTCGCCGGCGATGGCATAGGCTGTAATCCCAGCTGCAGTGGGTTGCCATGGGCTACAGTATGTAGCCAGCAGCCAGCATGAGTGGCCAGAAGCTGCTGTGAGCGGCCGTCCAGAAGCCGGCGACTGTTCTGCCTCGCCCGGGAAAAGCGCAATGATGGTGTCAACTTGGGCCAGTGAAGCAACGTCCTCCATAACTAGACTGAAGAACAAAAGGACAGCAACTTGTCTGTTCCCCTTCCCCCAATTCCCCAGCACTGTTCCCATCTCCCACTTCCCCAATAAAAATCTTTAAAAAAAAAAAAAGAAAGAAAAGATAGTTTGTTAGCTCAGTTCCCAGAAAGAGGTACACTTCAGCCCCTGGGGGGTGGGGCGGTAAATGGGGAAGCACCAGGGTGGGTCACAAGGCAGAGGGATCAAGGAGAAAATGAGGGCAAGAGCCTTTATTGTGGTTTCCCCAGGAAGAAATGGGAAAGGCAGGGTAAGCAGCCTTAAGATTGGCTGGCTTGAATAATTTCAGCAGGTTGTGGAGCCTAGGGGCTGTCTCTGATTGTTTGGCACCTGGCTGGCCCTGGAGTGATTAGGGCAGAGGGATATGGTGGTCCAGAGTTTGAGAGCTTGATAAAGAAGATGATTGGGATAGAGGCTCAAGATTGGTTTATTTGCATATAAAAGGTGTGTTTAGCAGGCTATCGGTTTACTGTCTCCAGGAATTAGCTAGCCCTGGGAGGGGCCGTCTCTCCAGAGTCAGCAAAACCCCAGATATCAAAGCATCAGAAACACATGGTTAATACAAAAGCCCACCACTTGATGTTAGTTAACATGTTAGAAAAACATGTACTTTTTGAGTTTCAAGAAAGGTGATTATTTTTATAAACTTAGTTTTTACCACTTGGTATGGATTGAAGGTTGTGTAGTTTTAATGCTGTATATTTAAACCTCTTGCTAGTAAGCTGTATTTGGAGGTGTAATTATTGTGCAGTGGAGTGCAGGAAAACTCTTTCAGCCCTTCTTTCACATGTGGGAGAGCTGGGGTCAGGAAGACCCTGGTTGGAGGGGCACTGCCTGGCACCCTGCAGGGGAAGAGGAGCCATGTGTATGTATGTGTGTGTGTGTGTGTGTGTGTGTGTGTGTGTGTGTAATAGCTGTTTCCTTGTGGTGGCACTATCCTCCAGGCCAGGCTCAGAGAAGCATAAAATTGCCCTAGCAGAATCATGTCAGGGGTCATCGTTTCCTGAGACAAGAGGAGCATTTTTATTTTTTAAGGATTTTATTGGGGAATTGGGGGAGGGAACAGCGTTGGGGAATCAGGAAGGGGAATGGACAAGTTGCTGTCGTTTTGTTCTTCAGTCTAGTTGTGGAGGACGCTGCTTCACTGGCCCAAGTTGGCACCATCATTGCGCTCTTCCTGGATGAGGCAGATCAGTCGCCAGCTTCTGGACGGCCACTCACTGCGGCTGCTGGCCGCTCACGCTGGCTGCTGGCTACATACGGTAGCCCATGGCAACCCACTGCAGCAGGGGCTGCAGCGTACACCGTCGCTGTCGGTGACTCACGGCAGCCCAGCTCCAGGTGGAGCTGTTGTTCAGCATCTTAGCTGTGGAGGGCAGTGTCACTGGCCCTCATATGTGGGATCGGAACTGGGGCCCTCTGGCGTCCCAAGCCAGTTCTTAACCATCGCGCCAATCAGCTGGCCCAAGAGGAGCATTTTTAATTCCTATGAGGCCAGATTGTGTTGTCTCCGGATTTGACTTAGAGAGATGTGCTTGCTTCTAAATAATTAGGAAGGAAATTTAGCTGCAACCCTGGGTGGTAGAGAAACTGGAGTGGGACCCCCCCAGGGCCTTCCTCGGCCTGGGGCCCAAGGCCCAGCAGGCCCCTCAGAGTAGTCAGTGCTTTAGTAGCCTGTGGACAAAGCCTGAGTTTCTGGAGACTGCAAAACCCAAGAAGGGAGAGAAGAGACAATCTCCTCTCCCTGTGGGGAGGGATGGAAAATTCCATAGCAGGGGTGGATCTCTGACCTGAAAGACTGAATGATGGAGGGGGATCAAGAAGTGTGCTCAGAAGGCCTTGGGACAAGTGCCATACTCTGATATCTGCTCACTAATTTTCATCCATATAACTCAAGACTAAATTTTGTTTTGTTTGTGTGTTTTAAAATAGGTAACAAATTCAAAAGGTTCAAAATAAAAATGTTAGAAAAAGATCAACCCTGAAGAAATCTTTCTCCCACTCTGTTCCCATCCATTGCATTCCTACCTCTTCCCCCAGATAGATTACCATTTTTATTAGTTTCTCATATGTTTTGCATTGTTTCCTCATACAGGCACATACTACTATATGGTCTTATTTTCCTCTTTATTGCACAAAAGTCACCATACTCTATATATCCTGTTCAACATCTTCCTCTTCTTCACTTAGCAGTGTAGCCTGGAGATCTTTCCATATCAGTGCAGGGAGACCTTTTGTCTCCTTTTTTACTGCTGCATAGTATTCCATCATTTATATAACATACTGTAATTAATCAGATCCATTTTCATGTACATTTGGTGGTTTCCTGCTTGATACTGTTGCAAATCATGCTGCAATGAATAACACTATATGCATCTCATTTGTGATGTCTGCTGGTGTATATGTAGGATAAATTCCCAGAAATGGGATTGCTGGGTCAAAGGGATATTCACTTTTGAATGAATAAAGTCAAGTTGCCCTCTGTCTAGGCTTCGCTATTTTGCACTTCCACCAGCAATGAATGACAGTACCTGTTTCCCTCCAGTGTCATCAACAGAGTATGTTATGAAATTACCTTCAAATTCCCAAACTAATGATGCCTATGTCTTCGGATATGGATATTTATGTTGAAAACATCTGCGAACTTCTATGATCTGTTTCTTCTCTTACTTATTAGCTGGTAATTCATATATGGCCTGCTCCAGGGGGTTATAGGTGTGCAGACACAGGCTGGTGACCACTTGGCCTCAGCAGGAAAGTAGTCTGGGAGGGGAGGAATAAACTTGACCATAGATGGGGTTGGACTAAATGTTCTGAAATGTTCCTTCCATCCTGATTATCTGGTTTGATGATATGTCTCATCTATTAATCTCATTTTCTTCTTCCCTCCTGATAAAACTTACATATCAGAGTCACGTTTGATAATTGTTTTTCACTGAAGGCACACTTCGATGTCTAAGTCCATGTCCACATTTCATGGACCAGTCTGTGGTTGAATTGACTGTGTTAGTTTCCTTTTCTTTGTGTGACAGCCAAGCTGAAGGAAGACATGCTTGGGTGTGGAGCAGAGCTGGGTGATTTTGGCAGCCCCTGTAGGAGACTTGTCCTGGGAAACAATTCCTTTCTCACACAAAGCAGCCCAGCAATCTGAGCAGACCCATTCATTGACTTTAACCTCATCTGAAATCCTCTGGGAGTCAACCCAAACACAAACACAGGGTGTTTCCTCTATCACTTCTCTTCAAAGCACTTTGCTACCATTATCTAATCAATCTCATTGCAGGTTGTGGAAGGGAAGAGGGGTTTCCTCATGTCACAGTGCCTGCAAATCAGGACAGCACAAGGCAATGTGACAAGAAGCAGAAGGCAGATTTCCTGTGGCTTTTCCCCTGCCGCTTGCCTCCCAGAGAGCCCTGCTCTGGTGTGGCCCCACCTTCACTCTTTGGATTTCTTAGTGGACATTTGGGGCTGGTATTTTATGAGCTGAAGGCCCTTGCCTGTAGCCATTGGCTTTCTGGACTCTGTCTAGGCACTAGCAATGTGCCTTTGGGTGAGCATTAGTCTCATTTGAGCCTCTGTAAAATAAGGATTGTAATCTGTACATCATGGGATTATTGGAAGATAACATGAGGTAATGGACGTGAAGACGCTTGACACATATCAGGTAAAACAACCAACCAACTGCCCAACTGACCAACCAACCAATCAACCAACCAACCAAACAACAGCATCAGCATCAGTATCATTATCATCATCATCATCATCATTAACAGCAACAAAATGGTTTGATCCAATCAGTTTGGTGGCCATCCAAGAAACATCACAACAAATCAGACTGGAGCATTGCTATCCCTGGCCGTCGCTGGGTGGGTATCTGTCTGAGGCAATGATGGATGTGCACGGAATTTGGGCTCTGCGGCTGGATAGCCTGAGTTCAAAGTTTGGCTCCATCACTTCCCAGATGGGTGACTTTGAACTACTTACTTAACTGCTTTGTGCCTCAGTTTTCTTGCCTGTGAAATGGCCAGAATCATAGCACCTCCTTGTATGATTATTGTAAAAACCGATATGCTAGCCCAAGGAACTCAGCTCGGTTCCTGGCACCTGAGCAGGGCTCCATCACTGTCAGCTTTTATAACTACACAAACCTGGCCCAGCACCAGCAGAATGATGTTTCTTGGGCCCATATTTCTTCACAGGCATGAAAAATTGCAAAGACAGGCATTTCAGATTACTACAAATTAGGAGCCGTGGAGTGGCTTGATTGTGCTGTGTGGTGCCATCAAATGTACACCGACTAGCTAAATACCTGCCCTGCAAAGAGCATGTGTGAGGATTAATATTTTGGGAAAGGATTCCTTTAAATGTCCCTCACAAACTTTTGGCCCATGGCACAGCTGTGTTGCCAAGGCTGGACAGGACGCTGGGCTGCAGTACGGCAGAGCAGATCATAAATCAAGGCGTGCTTTCTTTGACATGGATGGCAGGAGAAGCTGCCCAGAACCACAGGATGGATAGACATGAGTTCCCCGGGGAAACTAAGCATCGGGACCAACGTCACATGGCTTTTGTCATCAGCCACTTATAAGGAAAGGCCGGAGAATCTTGGCAAGTTCTTATTTGAAAAGAGATCTCTTTGACCCAACTGAAGGCTCTCAAAATGGTGAAGGGGATTAATCAAATTGTTTGCGACAAAGACCATGACAACAAGGGAATTTAATTTGAAAATTAGGAGCATGTGAAAACTAACAAGGCACAATTCTGGCCAAATAACTTGAGGCGATTCTTAACATTCATAAGGAATATGTTACGAAGCCAAGGAGAGGCTGGAAAGCAGGAGACGAATGCTTTGGTCACCAAGTTGTAGTACATGGGGAACGCTAGACATTGTGGGCCTGTGGGGGGAACCATCTGATTGATGGTGATGAAATCAGCTGACATTTGTTGAATCCTTATTTGATGCCATACCCAGCTTTAAGCACTTTTCACATATCAACTCATTTAAAATCCTCAACAACCTAATAGGTAGGTACTATTATTACCTTCATTTCTATTAGAAATGAAGAACCAAGGCACAGGGACGAATCTGTTTGAGGCCGTTTGAGGATTTGAACCAAGGCTGTGTGAGGCCAGGACCCAAATCCCCGGCACTACCCTGTACTTTTTTTTTTTAATTTTTTTATTGGGGGATTGGGGAAGGGGAACAGTGTTGGGGAATTGGGGAAGGGGAACAGCCAAGTTGTTGTCCTTCAATCTTAGTTGTGGAGGGCGCAGCTAGCTCGGCTCCAAGTCCAGTCGCCATCAGGCCACCTGTCGGCAGCTCAGAGCAGCTCAGCTCAAGGTGCCGTGTACAATCTTAGTTGCGGGTGGGCGTATCCCACCATTCCATGGGGGAGTCCAAACAGCAGCCTTGTTGTTAGGAGCACATGCTCTTACCAGCTGAGCCATCCTGCCACCTGTTGGCAGCTCAGCGGCAGCTCAGCTCGGGCACAGGTCACTGGCCCATGTGGGAATTGAACCAGCAACCCTGTTGCTTAGAGCTCGCGCTCTTAACCAACTGAGCCACTCAGCTGGCCCTATCCTGTACTTCTTTCTACCTTGGTGGTGTCAGCATCATGGTGGAAAGTATAACACTTGGTGGCCTGGCAAGTGAGTCTTGATCAGGGAAACAAAGCAAGCTGGTGAGCAGACTGTTCCTTCTCGCAGGGAAACCTCTAAGCCCCTTAACAGGGAAAGGTGCACACCGAATTCCTTCTCCTTCTCTTCCTTCCTCTTTCTCTTCTCCCTCTCCTCCTCCCCCTTCTTCCTTGTTCTTAACTTGTTAATACAGACAATTTAAAATATATACTCATCATCTGTTTCAAGAATTATAATACATTTTAAGTCTCATTTTATCTACACCATCATTTTTTCTTTTTTCCTGGAGTATTTTAAAGCAAATCCCAGACATAATGTCATTTCACCAGTATACACATGGATTTAACAGACAGGGACTTTTTAAAAAGCATAACCACCATGTCATTACCACACCTAATAAAGTGAACAACAATTCCTTAATATCATCCAATATTCAGTCCATATTCAACTTTCCCTGATTGTCTTTAAGATGTTTTTACAATTGATTTGTTCAAGTCAGGATCCAAACAAAGGCTACCTACCCATTGTACCTGGCTGTTCTACTTTTAAAATCTCTCTCTCTTTTTTAAAATAACCTTTAAATTTTGTAATAATTTTAGATTTACAGAAAAGTTACAAAGCGAATGCTTTCCCTTCATTCTGTTTTTCTTAATGTTACTATCTTACACATGATGGTGCATTCATCAAAAGTAAGGCATTAACATCGGTACACTACTATTAACTAAATTTCAGAGTTCATTTGGATTTCATCAGTTTTTCCACCAATGTTCTTTTCTGTTCCAGGATCTGATCCAGAATACCAACCACAATGCATTTGGTAAGTCTCTTTTAATCTATAACAGTTCACCTTCTTTTTTCCCTTCATGTCATAGATGTTTGGAGAAACCAGGTCAACTGGCCCGGAGAATGTCCCATGTGCAGACTTGGCTGATTGCGACCTTCTGATGTTGTTTAACTTGTTCCTCTGTCTCCCATGTTTCCTATCCATTCATGGTGAGATGTGGAGGCTTCATTAGACTGAGGTTCCGTTTCTTTCTTAGACACGGCTTCCTCATGGGTAGTGCTGTGTACTTCCTATTACATCACATTATGAAGCATGTAATGTATGGAGGTCCCACTTGCAGTGATTTTTGGGAGGATCTGTTTGAACCCACATTATATATTCGTTCTATCATTGCACTTTTTCAAAACCCAAGTTTTTTTCTTTGGGTTAGTATCCTTTTTGCATTAGACAGAGTTTTTTTGGGGGGAGCTGTCTCGTGAAGATGTTTTTCTAATCAATGCTTACCAGGGGCAAAGTATCAATGCTAGTCATTCTATCCTTAAAATAAACACACTCAAAGTTCTCATCATTATCAATGGTAAGAAGTTTGCAAAACAGGAACCAAGTTGGGCTACCTTCGTCCTGCTCTTCTGAGAGACACTACAAACATGGAAGTGCGAGAGGCTGAGCTGTGCTGGAATGAGAGAGGTGAAATGGACTTCGTGGCTTTGCTCAACTCATCTCGTGGGAGGTATGACAGAGTGGAGAGCCAGCTTAGGGTGGTGCAACATTCATGAGACATGGATCAGGACCCTGCCTCGAGTGCCAGGAGGCAGTCGACCTTGGGCAAATTCAGGGCCATTGAGTTTATGCAGAACGCGTGCTGCATAAATTCCATAGATTGCAAAGTGAATGGCAGCCCCTACAGTTGTGCAGTCTACAACCTACACAAACGTATGTGGCCACCTGAGAAGTTACACAGTGCTCAGCGGGTCCCAGTTTTATCTTCTATGAACTGGCTGCATCAGTCAGGGTCCTGGCAGGAAACAGAAAGGACCCCACATGGTTCAAATGAAAAGGCTTCAATGAAGGAGCCATTATAGGGGTGTGGGCAGGGTCAAGGGAGCAAACAAAAGATGGGGAAGCACTTTGGGACGAATGCTGTTGGGGCCCACTAAGAGCTGGAGCATGGAAGGGGCCCCTGGCAGCAGCCGGAGCCATGGAAGGACACGGTATTGTCAGAGATGCCAGAGACTCGGGTGCTAGAGCCAGGAGGGAGCAGGGAAGAAATACCTTAATCCTGCTCTCACTCTCTTCCTGGCCTCTTCTCTTTGGTAGATTCCTTTCATTGGCTGGACCAAAGGCAGCCAGATGATGCAGTCCATGGGGTCAGGCTCCAGGCTCAGAGTAGGACAGAGAAGGGTGGATGGTGGGTCAGGAGGGGGGTGGGGTGTCAAATGGAGAAAAGCCAGCACTTCAGGGAATCTGGGATTTTATATTAGATCTAAGACCCCTTACAACTCTTCATTCTTTCTTTCTATCACAACTCTAAAAATGCCGGGCCCTTTTTTCCCCCTAAACCATGCTGGACCCTAACGAGGAAGTAAATAGGACAGGGTAGGTGTGTAAAGGGTGTGGAGGTAGCCAACGGTGACAGGATGTGGGTCAGGACCTTGGGAAGACTCCCCTCGGTCCACAGGTACCCACTTAGAATGAAACACCTATCTTGGCCTTGCGGACCTAGAGAGGAACACTGTGGTCCAAGGCTATGCCACCAGCTTCCTTCTATGACAATACTCCCCTCCATCTCCCATACTGGTTTCCAGCTTCTACTCTTGTTCTTCATCTGGCTTCCCATGACCCTCAGAATGATCTGGACCTCCTCCCCTCTCCCCCTTGCTTGCTGCATTCCAGCCTCACCAGCCTCCTTGCTCTTGGAACATGACACGTTCTAGCACTTGCTGTTCCCTCCGCCTGGAGGGAATATATACACTCCTTTTCATATGCACTCCTTCACAACATTAAAATCTCTGCTTCAGTGTCACCTCTTTTTTAAAAAAAAGATTTTATTGGGGAACTGGGGGAGAGGAACTGCACTGTGGAATCGGGGAAGGAGAACAGACAAGTTGCTGTCCTTTTGTTCTTCAATCTAGTTGTGGAGGACATTGCTTCACTGACCCACGTTGGTATTATCATTGCACTCTTCCCGGGTGAGGCAGTTGCTTGTTGGCCATTGGATGGCCTCTCATGGTGGCTCACGGAGGCTCATGGCAGCTCACTAAAGCTCATGCCTGCTGCCAGCCAGCCCCATTGCAGCCTACACCATCGCCTGCTACTCACGGCAACTCAGCTCCAGGTTGAGCTGTTGTCCACCATCTTAGCTGTAGAGGGTGTAGCATCAATGGACCTCATTGGGATCTGAACCGGGGTCCTGCTGCTTAGAGCTGGCTTCCCAAGCCAGCTCCTAACCAATGTGCCACCTGGCCTGCCCCAGTGTCACTTCTTCATTATCACCCCAGAGGCCAGCCCCCATCTCTCCATCTAAAGCAGTGTTCACCATTCCTCATAATACTTGAAATTTAAAAATGGAATTCCTACTGTTCTCTTGTTTATTGCATGAACATAAGTGTCCCGATGTCAGGGCCTTGGTCTGTCTTGTTACTAAACACATGGTAGATTCCTTTTCAACAGTCTTATATGAAGTAGAGAACTCTCTTCTTCTTCTGACTTATTCTATTAGTTTTGTTAGAGATATTCTTTCAAACGATTTTTCTGTTACTATGAAAAGATTCTTACAGGTTAGTGCCTGGCATGTCTTATGCACTCAATAAATGTTTGTTGTCAAATGAATCAATGATTTGATGATCCTATATATGTTGGGGGTGGGGCATCAGAGGTGACGGGGGGTGGGAAGGAGTGAGGGCTGGCCGAGTGGGTGTAGTCCTGCTGGGTTCCCTCCTGGGCACCTCATGATCTGCTGCAGGACTTCACAGTTTCTGTCTCCAGCA
The DNA here is from genome assembly GCF_001890085.2 of Hipposideros armiger. Taxonomy (NCBI): domain Eukaryota; kingdom Metazoa; phylum Chordata; class Mammalia; order Chiroptera; family Hipposideridae; genus Hipposideros; species Hipposideros armiger. The sequence continues at coordinate 3,934,957 of NW_017731457.1, read as the reverse complement.
AGGATTTGCCTCCTGAGCCCCAGGTCTGTCCCTTCAGTGACCTCCCTGAGAAATCTCCTTGGATATCCTAGATGTACCCCATAGTCAATGCATCCCCAAATATATTCCTATCACCCCTGTTTGGCCTGCTCTTTCATTCCCAGGCTCAGTTCATGACAAGTCTAGAAGTGGGCAATATATGTAGCGCCTAAGGGCCTGACCCTGGAGTCAGGCTGCCTGGACCCAAATCCTAGCTTTGCCCATGACCTCTCTGTGCTTTAGTTTTCCCATCTGCAAAATGGAGATAATAATGGCATCTACCTCATTAGATTGTTGGGAGGAATAAAATGGTATGTAGTTAAGGTGCTTGGGACAGTATCTGTATCCAGTAAGCTGGGGCTGTGTGTGCTACCCATTATCACCATTATTATCACTCTGCCTCCTGGGCAGGGACCCGGAGTCATCCTAGATACCCCTCCCCACTTCATGGTCCTGCTATTCCAGCACTGCTCAATAGAAATATAACGTAAGCTTTAGGTGTGAGTTTGAGTTTTTTAATAGCCATATTAAAATATTTAAGATAATTAAGGAAAATTAATGTTAACAATTTTATTTGGCCCAATATGTAAAATAAGATCACTTCAACATAGAACCAATATAAAAGTTATTAATGAGAAATTTTACATTCTTTTTAAAATTTGGAATACCACTTCAAAACATGGTATGTGTGCTATACTGACAGCACCTCTCGCTTTGGACCGGTCACATCTCAAGAGCTCAATGGCCACATGTGCTGATGGCTACGGTATGGGATGGTGCAGGTCCAACTAGCCAGAACATTTTGGGGATTCTGTCTAATCTGCTCCCTCATCACTGTGTTTACTAATCTTTTAGTCTCACTTATAACATTCCTCTGCAAGAGCTTCCGAACTGACTTTCCCAGCATGTCAATCATCCCTGTTCCTGTTTGCTTTACTTTCTGCACCCAGAGAAATGTTCCTAAAATGTAAACCTGATTATTTCTTGTTGAGCAAACTCCTGTTGAAACCCCTTCAAGGGTGCTCTATCCCCTGCGAATGGGACACCTTGGGCCCTGATGATGTGGCCCTGCCAGTCCAGCCATGTGGCCTCATCTCTTGTCCTTGCCCACCTCCTGTCTGTTCAGCCGCCTTCTGTGTCATTCCCTGGTCGGCTGTTTCCCCTCCTGGCACCCTCTTCGCTTCCTTCCCGGTGAACTCCTACTCACCCGCAGAACTTAGCAGACATAGGTCTCTTCTGAGATGCCTGTAACCCCAGTCAGTTCCTCTCCTGGCAATTCCTAACCACCATGTGCAGGTTTCTGTCTCAGTAGGTGTCATGTGGCTTATACCTGTAGGCTCACTTACCTATCTCCCTAAATCCATAGGACAGGAACTGCACCTTTCTTCGAGTCTGGGTCCTGGGCCCTGAGCCATGTACAATCTCATCTTAGCCCCTGCTGTTTCCCAACCCTGTGGCTATGGCTTGCTCTGGAATTTATATGTAAAAGGAAGTGGTGAGAGATGATTTTAGAAAGGTAGTTTGGGGCCAGGTAGTGAAAGGCTTTGAATGCCAGGCCAAGGAGAGTTCAGGTAACAGGGAGCCACTGCAGGTATTAGAGGGAGAACAGCCGGGGCAAGGGATGAGGCCAAGAAGGCATTTCGGCCTGAGTGTCAGGCTCAAAGTGAGGTCAAATCCAAATTCTTGGTACCCTATGCAAAGGCCTGGAGGGGAATGACATGATTTGTAGTCTAGAACCATCTTTTCTGAAAGGTGCTTAGGGATGGGTTGGAGAGAGGAGCTAACAAACCCTGAGCTTCTGCAGGCCAGGCCCTTTTCTAACATTATATGTAGGAATGTATGTAGAAATGAATTTTCCTAGTGATCCTTGGGGAAAACATTCTTTCCACCGTACAGAGAGAGAAAGAAACTGTAGTTCAGGGAGGTTAAGAAGTTGCCCAGAGCAACTAAGCTGGGGTCCTGTTGGGCCTGAATGCTTACTGGAGGGCCTGGCAGTGGCAGAAGGAAACCAAGGAGAGACTAGTGCAGGACCAGGCTGGCACCATACCCCGAGCACGACACCCACACCAGATGGGTAGCAGTCTCTGGGTGGCACCAAGAGGTGTGCACTGGACTGTAGGGCTGCTTCCCCATGACCCAGTCTCTCTGGGTGGCCTGGTGAGGGCACACAGGCCAGACTGAAAGTGCCTTCAATGGAATCAAACAGCTGCACGGGGCTTTGAAACAAAAAGCGTTTCTTACTTTGTCCCCCTTCTCCCCATAAGATTTTGATTAAATCAACAGGGTCTTCTGGTCACAATCAACGCCTTAGCTTTAATAATGCCTTGATTTTAAAATCCTTGAAATAATTTCTGGCTCTTTTAGCATGAAAAGATTTCCCCCCAAAGCCTTTAATTCTGCAGTCTTCTATTTTTCCAATCAAAGGAAACTCCACGGGGTTTTCATGGTCTTAATTAATGACTCTCTAATCAGAGTTCCTCTCTGACTGCTTTATCTTCCCCCTCCTCTTTTTTTTTTTTCTGGTTTCTCAATGAAGGGCTTATCTAGAACTTGTTTCGACTTCAAACAGACACTTCATAATAGTAAATTGCAATAAGGTTTTATCAAGTGGAACAACCTTTTCATTCTCTTTCTTCTTAGTCTTACTATCAAAGCCATCCCTTGGGGAATATGGCCTGCCTTCCTGTCTGGTTTTCAGCAAAACATGCCTTCTGAGAAGCATGGGGAAGGTGTTTTAGATTATGTACAACAAAGACCTCCATGGTAAGTCCTTATAAGATGACGGTGGGCTGATACTTATAAGGCTATTCAGAGACTTTTGATTTGAAGATCACACCTGACAATTCTTTCTTAAGTGCTAAACTCAATAATTTTGGATAGAGATGTGAGCAGGGCAGGCAACAGTCCCTCTTGGGATGAATGCCAAGTTTCTTCTTTGGTCTGGTCATCTACAGGACCCACCTGATATTTTCATTTGTGGTTCTCTCTTTTTCTTTGTCACATACCAAGAAATAAGAGCACACAGTAAAAATTGTGTTGCTCAGGGCCAAAAATGTTAACGGGTGTCCTCCAGAGGCCACCCCTCAGAGGGCAGCTTGGCCCTAGCTCTCCTCTTCCTGGGGGTTTGGGAGAATGAATCACTGATTTATTCAGACACCCAGCTAAAGTTTATTAAGCTTTGTGAGCTTTAGGCCCTGGGAGACAGAGATGAGTGGGGAAATACCTTTGGTCTTGGGGTGTGCAATGTGTTGTAGGGGAGATGGCAAACGTGTTAAGAAGTAAGCGTGGCAAGAGAAGTTGGGTGTGGCTATAGAAGGTGGTAGAAAGATCTCTGGTAGCACAGAGTGGGCATCAATTCCATTGGAGGGGTTGGTGAAGAGCTGGATCCTGAAGAGGGCTCTCCAAGAGGAGACAGAGTGAGGGTGGAGGAGCATCTTAGTCTGTTCTGGCCTCCGTAACAGAACACCACAGACCAGGGGGCTTATAAACAACAGACATTTATCTCTTACAGTGCTGGAGGCTGGGAAGTCCAAGCTCAAGTCCCTGTCAGATTTGGTGTCTGGTGAGCACTTGCATCCTTGTTCATTGACTGCCATCTCCTTGTTGTATCCTCATGATGGAAGGACCAGGGAGCTCCCATTCATGAGGGCTCCACCTTCATGCCCTAATCACCTCCCACAGGCCCCACCTCCAAATACCAACACACTGGGGATTAGGAGGTCCACATAGGAATCTGCGGGTTGGACAGAAACATTCAGTCTCTAGCAAAGCACACGCCAGGTAGAGGGAGCAGTCTGTACAGTCACGATCATGGAAAGATCTCGGCCTGTTGAGGGAGTGCAAGTGCTGCTCTCTTGCTGGAGCACAGGGAGAGTGTGTGCGGAAGGGGAGGGGATGACAGAGGAGTGAGAGGAGCATGATAGGCAGGGAAAGCAGACCAGAAATAGGTGGCAGAGGACTTAAGTGTCCAGTCAAGGAGGTGAGGATGGGGAGCCAGCAGAGGTCTGTTTCTAAAAGTGAATGGATCACATGGTTTTGGAAGGAGCTTTCTGGCAGTCATGCAGAAGGAAGGGCAGAGAGTGGAGACAGGAGGCCAGGGCACCTCTTGGGGAGTTATTCTAAAAGCCTGTAGAGAACCTGATGAGGACCAGGTGGAACAGGGCTTTGGCAGAGGTTGTGAGAGCTGGCAGGGCTGGGAGCGTGCAGGGAAAGGATCTAAGAGTTAGCTAGAATGGACTGGACCTGGAGACCCTGACAGATACGGGGCAGCAGGACTGGATTTCAGTCTGGGTGGCGGGTGCATGGTGGAGAGATCCAGGTGAGGTGGAAGTTGGCCTACAAGGCTGTAGATGTCCTGCTTGTCTCTGCAGGGGGTTAGTGGGCGTTGACATCCAGCCTGGGCTCTGTGGGCAGAGCCTGATGGGGGCTGTCTACTCACAAAACAGGGGACACTCCCTAATTTGCACAAGTGTGGGCAGGCAGTGACCCTAGAGTGGAGTTCAGTTCCTCGCCTGCTGAGTTTGAAGGCCTCTGGAAGATGAGGATGCAGATGTTCGAGGGTGGTTCACGGCAGCAGTCTAGGGCGCTTAGAGGATGGGGGCATTCAGAGCAACGGGACCAGCAGCAGCAGTAGGACCCTGAGGTAATCGCCTGGGCCTGGGGCTGGCCCCCTGTGGTGCCTGGCTTTTTGCACACACCTTTGATTTTGCTCTCTGAATCTGTAATCCCCACCCGATTCAGCCCTTTGACCTTGGCTTCCTGATGCCACCTCAACCTGAGCCTGGGCCCCAAAGTCCCACAAACAACTACTCTTCATGGTTTTCTCATGAGCCCTGAACTTTCAGGGCTAGAGGTGAGGATGAAATCCTGCAGTCTGGTGGGAGGAGAAAGAAGGTGTTCAGGGACAGATTGCATCACCACACAGAGACCTTACCCACCTGGAGCTGCCTTTGGGAAAGGGCCTCTCTCCAGCTGCTATTTGTGCCTGCAGGTATGTGCATGTACCTGGTGTGTGCACAGGTGCGGTGGGCTGGGCATGCACCTTCTGCTCCATCCCAGCCACTCTACTCCCCAGACTTTTCAGCACATGATCCTGCCTTTGCCCCTTTGCCCTGCTCCTGCTGGGAGCATCACCAGGCACTCAGCCTCCACTCGCTCCTCTGAGCTGCTAACTTTGGCATTGAGGACAGTATCTCTTTCTTTGCACACTTCCTACAGATCCTGTAAGTCTAACTGAAGGCGGAAATGATGTCTAACCTGGCTGGGAACCACCAGGGCCTAGCACAGAGCCTCACTTATGCAGTTTGGTTTTTCATGGATGACAGTTTGCTCAGTGAGAATGAAAGACACAGCTGGGAAAGTAAAAGCGAGGAATGTGACCTAGGTCCTGCAAAAATGCAGATGGACAGGCATCAAAAGGTCAAACCTTGGCCTCATGAGGTCATTTTCTAACAGCTTCTGTAGGGCAAAAGTCCCCTTTGTACCAAGCTCCCAAAACATACCTGTGTCCTTAGTGTATTAGTCAGGAAAGGCTAGATGATGCTGCAAGGGCAACTAACGGTCTCAATGGCTGAACAAAATAAAGGATGCCCAATGCTAGTTAGAGGGTGGGGTGAGTGGGGGGAGTGTCCTCTGCACTCAGGGATCTAGGTTGACAAGGGCCAAGCACAGGGAGCATTCGCTGTGACAGGGACAGAGTGGGCTTGGGGAACTCATACTCCCTCTTCTCTCTTTGACCCAGGTCTCTTCTGCTCATAGCCCATTGGCCAGAACTAGTCACATGGCCCTGCCTAGTTGCAAGGGAGGCTGCCAAGGGAGATCTGTGTGCCCAGAGAAGACAGGGAATCCAGATGTTGGTGAGCACTAGTAAAACCTACCATATTTGTTCATGTCTGTTGGGGGAAATTCTACGGTTGCTTAGACCCCTTCCTTGCCTTTAGGGTCTAGAATCACAGTATCAGGGCCATAGGTAGTGCACTTGGTTTAATGTCAGTGTTTCTACAAGATGTTACCCCACTCTCTGCCTGGATCCCTCTTGCGATGGGAAATTCAAGTCTCGCCCCCACTCCCCACCTCCAACCCAGCTAAATCCAACTGTGGACAACCTATTACAAAGTTTGTCCTTATATTCAGCTGACATGTTTCATCCCTTGACCCCCAATTCATCCTTGGGGCTCAGGCAACAAATTTAATTCTTTTCTCCTGCATGGCTTGAAAGATCTGTATCACTTTCCTCCAGTCCTTCCTCCTCTAAGTCCAACAACCCTTTGGTACCTCAGCCCCTACCTGCCCAGGTGGCTCTCCTCTTCATTTACTGTTGGTGTGTTTTACCATCAGCTCTTGTGGTAGGAGCCCCAAGTGCTGAATTGCAGAACTGGGCAGTGGAGGGGTGTGGAGAGCTGGGCAGGGGGAGACCTGGGCAGATCCCCCACCACAGACCCTCAGCTCGGGGCATTTTTGGACAAGACATCATGATGTGGATTCATTGTGTCTGAACCTCCTACCACCTTCATGCCCGTGCCAGGGTAAAGCTTTAGTCCCCCCTGCAATGGACTGAATGTTTGTGTCTCCCCAAAGGCATATGTTGAGATCGTAACCCCCAATGTGATATTAGGAGGTAGGTCATTGGGAAGTGTTTAGGTTATGAGGTGAAGTCCTCCTGAATGTGACTAATACCATTATAAAAAGGACTCCTGAGAGCTTTCTCACCTCTTCCACCCTGTGGACACAGTGAAAAAACAGCTGTCTATGAACTGGGAAGCTGGCTCTCACCTGACATTGAATCTGCCAGCACCTTGATCTTGGACTTCCAGTGTCCAGAATTGTGAGAAGTAAATTTCTGCTGTTTATAAGGCCCCTCCTTACGCAGTGTATGGTATTTTGTTATAACAGCCTGAACAGACTAAGACATCCCCTTTTTTCATGTATCACCAAGTAATCTCATTAATCTCCTAGGAAGGCAATTGTTTAGCTGTGGCTACATTAGCCAGCAGTCAAACTTCTTATCATTACATTTGAGTTGGGCTTTCAG
>NW_017731457.1:3920173-3925444 GCF_001890085.2 Hipposideros armiger | reverse complement strand
CAGCCCAGCTCCAGGTTGAGCTGTTGTTCAGCATCTTAGCTATAGAGGGCAGTGTCACTGGCCCTCATATGTGGGATCTGAACTGGAGCCCTCTGGCATCCCAAGCCAGCTCTTAACCAATGCGCCACTCGACCGGCCCCCATTCTTCATTGTTTAATCCAGGTACCCCAGCAAGTTAGTGGGGGAGGCAGGAGCTGACCTGGGGCTTCTGGGTCTGAGTGGTGTGGGTGATATCACATTTCTTGATTTTATGCATCTTTGTCCTTTTATCCCTCACCATCTAAATGGAACCCCCTCTTGTTTGCAGACGATTTGTCCATACTGCCTGCTATCTTTTGAAGAAAAAAGGCCATTTTAATGCCTTCCAAAAGAATAGTATAAGCACCTTGAGCATGAGAACCTTGTTATTTGCTTCTCTAACAGCCTTCGCTGCACCCAGCATAATGCTGCACACAACGGAAATTTCCCAGTACACGTTCATGGGGCCAGAATGAACTTACTGTCCTTGTGTGGTGTGAGGAGGAGGACCAAACTGAACAGTTACTTCAGTCCTGAAGTTTCTGGAATATATTAATTCATTTTTTAAAAAAGATTTTATTGGGGGATTGGGGAAGGGGAACAGCCAAGTTGTTGTCCTTCAATCTTAGTTGTGGAGGGCGCAGCAAGCTCAGCTCCAAGTACAGTTGCGCCGCTCAGCTCAAGGTGCTGTGTTCAATTAGTTGTGGGTGGGCGTAGCCACCATCTCATGCGGGAGTCGAACCGACAGCCTTGTTGTTAAGAGCGCGTGCTCTATCCCCTGAGTCATCTGGGCCGCAGCTCAGCTCAAGGTGTGGAGTTCAGTTTTTAGCTGTGGGCGGGCATAGCCCACCATCTTGAACAGGCAACCTTGTTGTTAGTAGCATGTGCTCTCACCAGCTGAGCCATCCTGCTCTCATCAGCTGAGTTGGCAGCTCAGCGCGGGCGCAGCTCACTGGTCCATGTGGGAATCGAACCAGCGACCCTGTTGCTCAGAGCTCTCGCTCTTAACCAACTGAGCCACTAGGCAGGCCCCATCTGGGATAGTCATTCTTTTCCTAAAGCTTTTGTCCTAAAAGAACCCTGTGGTATATAGAATAGTGTTATTCCTTCTTCTCCTTGTCCCTCTAGCTTGGGTACTGCCCATGGCACCGGGAAAATGAGTTTAAGATAAAAATGAAATTTTTGTTCCCTTACTTTAATGCCTGCAGCATGAAGCCAATTCATAGCAATGTGGAATTTTCTGGTCTTTAAGATCTCATTATGCAAGTAAAGGAGGGAAAGGAGGAAGACAGAATGCTTACAAATTCCTGGGGGTGTGTGTGACCTCATCACTTATTGTATGTTGGCCAACTGCCCAAGGAGCACAGTTCAGATTCCTTTTGGGGGAGGCACTGAAAATCCCCTGATAACCCAAATTCTCCAAATCTTTTAGGCTTTGAGATGGATTCAGGACCAGATGAAGGAAGTGGTCCTAGGTCCAAGTTATGTTTCCCATTAGGAAAATTCTAATCAGGATTAGATTCTGATTAGAATTCCTAGATGGTCTTGGGAAGTGTGGAAGTTCCATTTAACAGGCTCCGGCAGGATTTGAAGGAATTGAATGGATAAGGATGGGTAGTTTGGGGAGAGGATGCAGTGGGTTGGAGATGATATCTTGGGATGTGTACTCCAAAGGTACATACATATGGGATATGTACATATGGGTACATATTGGGATATACAAACAAGAGGTCAAAAGCCACAGGAGTGTTGTCCATCAAGCACTTCCATATTTAATGGCCTTTCCAGTCCTATAGGCATTTTATGGACCAGGAACTTCCCAGTACTAGCACGGGCAGAGCCACCCTCAGGGCCTCTGCCAGCCCCTAGGATGCTTTTGGGAGAATTTGAAAAAAACTCCCAAATTGGGGAATGAGGCACATGATGGATTTCAGATCACACCTGTCCCTTGGGTGGGGTACAGTGCTGTGGGGATCCTGCCGCACAGAAAAGACCTGCTTGGGTGCAGGCTGGCCATGGTCTCATATATGATCTGGGATTCAGCCTTTTCATCTGGAAAAGGTGAAATTGTATTACATCTACCCCAGCTCCTCTCCGGGTCAGATGCCTCATGCATCTGTGATTCTAGGGACAACTTCTCACCCAAATTGAGAGCTTCCCGCATTTCCAGTTACTTCTCACCTTGGAGACAGCTGGAGAGGTAGGGGCTGGAGGTGAAAGGGGGAGAGGGTTCTGGGGAAGCCCGGGTGTGCAATGGTTTGGTCCAAAGCGCCCTGGACAAGGAGTGCATGCATATTTTTCTGGCGTAACTCTTTTGAGTCTCAGTTTCCGTCTCTGAAATATGGGAATGATACAGCCTAATCAAAGAGAGCAATGTTAGGATTAAACAATTTTGCCAGGTGAAATTACGAGGCACGGAGTGGATACTCCATAATAAGCATTTGCGGCCCCGAAGAGGGGTTGGCTGGGAAGGTTCTAAAGATTGTGTGTGCAGGGACCCAGGCGCAAGGTCTGGCTTGCAAGGCATGCGGCTTCTGGGACTCCCAGCGGAACTCAAACCCCAGCTCTACGGCCACTGCCGCCTCCTCCGCCCGGGCCGCCGAGGGTTAATGAGAAAGCCCCACGCCCCCTTTGACGGCGCAGAGCCCACCTCGCTGAATTTGAAAAGGCAGCCCTGGAGAGGCGTGGGCGCCCCCCAGACACTTTCAGCTCGGACCCGGGCTCTGCTCGCTCGCCGGCTCGCTTGCTCTGCTCCGGGCGGGGCCGCGGGTTCGGTCCGGCCGCCGGTGCGCTCCCGACTGTCCTCCCGCCCGGGACTCCGGGCCCCCGCAGGCGGCCGCGCAAGATGAAGCTGGCTCTCCTCTTGCCCTGGGCGTGCTGCTGCCTCTGCGGGTCGGCGCTGGCCACCGGCTTCCTCTACCCCTTCCCGGCCGCAGCCCTGCAGCAGCACGGCTACCCCGAGCCGGGCGCCGGCTCCCCCGGCAGCGGCTACGGGGGCCGCCGGTGAGTAGCGAGCGGCGGTGGGGCCTGGGGGAGCCGGGCGGTCGAGGACTGGGGGCTGGGGACGCAGGGTGGTCGGGGGCTGGAGACAAGGACAGTGGGGGCTGGGGGCGCGGGGCCCGNCTGCTCAGCTCGGGCTGGACTCGAACCGCTGTTGCTCAGAGCTCAAACTCTTGAGCGAGCTCTTAACCAACTGAGCCACTCGGCCGGCCCCCAGACTCCATATTTTTAAAGGTTCTTTTAGGTTTTGCTTTCAATAGTTTTTTTTTGCCCTTCAAACTTCTGTTTAAGATCATGAACTATTTTGTGGTAGGCATCTATTTTGCTGTCTTCTGAATGCCTGTTCCACTGCCAATGTTTGGGCAAACAAGGTAGGCTTACACTTGTAAGGTATGCTGAGCAAAGAAGCTTTCCTTTTATAGGGCATGCGTGAAATTTGGGGGGTGTCCAGGTAAAGAAGAAAATTCAGGGTGGGCATCTTCCAAAATACCCATATTCTGCTCATATTTTGCCCTGGCCAAGCACAGAATGTTTGGAGCAAAACAAAGAAGCCCTTCTGTTGTGACCGTCCTGCTACTTTGAGTCAACTCCAAACCATTTCTGTGCAGTCCTGGGATTGGAACAGCTGGGAACATAGAGAAATCGGTATGAAAACCACTCTGTTCCTACATTGCCTCCCTGAACTTCTGGGAGAACTGCAGAATCCATATCCTATAGGGCAATTGGGGGAGGGGGTTTCTGTTTTAGATTAACAGGAGGATTTATCATGCCAGAAGGTCAATATTTACCTTGGCTCCAGCTTGATGAGTATTTACTTCTCCGTTCAGTGGCTCTCTCTGCTGACTTCAGCAGAAGTGAAGATCTGCTTTTTGTCTGCCGAGGAGGATGCTGACTGATATTTTCTTATCAGAAAGGCCTGGAAACATAGTTGCGGAGGAGCCCACTTCTCTGGTGGTGGTGGGGGGTGGGTTTGTCTTCTTCCACCAAGAAACCTGATCCTTCTTTGTACAGACAAGCCCGTTTCTAAAGTGCTTCTAAACTTACAGACTAGGAAGAGCACAGGATCCCAGACAAATAACTTCTCTCATCTCCTCCTCTGAAAAATCAGGATTACGAGAGTGCCTGCCTGTCCATGTTGGTGTTGTGGTGAACGGTTGAGGAAATAAGGGCTCAGTGAAGCCCACCGATCCTTGCTTGTCCAATTACCATCTTATCTAGGTTCTGGGGGTTATGTATTCACCAAAGGTTACCAAGGAAGTGAGGAGGAAGGTGCCAGCTCTACAACTGGGACTCCAAATCTTTAACACTTGATTTTTCTGGCTCCTAGGAACAGTGGCCTCTGCATCTACTGAGGTTTTAACATGTATTTAAAGAGTGTGGCGGGCACAGTTCTGAAAAATAGAGACAAACACTTGTGTGGAGAGCTGATTAGAGGCCAACCAGGGATGCTAATGTTTGAAAACGCACTAGACTTTCCGAGGACACTGCTGCGTCCTTTATTTCAAACTTTCTCACTTTTGCACTCACAAGTGTGTTTTATATTGAAAAGTAACATGAATTGTACATTCTCCTTAATAATATTCCCGTTTAGTATTTGTTTTAAAGTGAAATTTTGTTTCAAATTGTTGACCTTGGAGTAAGATGTATCAGGTTAATTAATCCCAGGGCTCCAAGTCTTCTGAGAAAGCTCCAAGCACTCCCAGGTACGAGCCTGCTGGCCCGCCTCACCCTGGGGGCTTGAAAAGAGTGGTGGTCTTCAATTTTATCCCTCACCAAAGCCTTGCAAATAATAATAAATAAGCTTATTGAGTATTATATTGTGTCAGGACCATCATTCCAAGTTATATGAATAATTCATTGACTTCTATTAGAAAACTCACACATTAGGTGCTGCTATTATGATGATGATTTTACAGATGAGGATGCTCAGAGAGCTTAGGTAACTTGTCCAAGGTCACACAGTTGGTACTTGTTAGAGTTGGACTCCACTAACTGGTGTTCTCTGGGGGAGTTTACAGGGCGATGCCACAGAATCCTTCTCCAATCTTCTTGGCTCCCATGGCCCCATTCAGGGGTGCTGCAGCTGAAAATCTTGCCCACAGAAGTGGCGGCTTAATAAGACTGGGTATAACCACAGCTGCCTTGGATAGAGGTGGGAGGATGAAGGGAAAAGTGAATTACATATGGCTAGAACTGGAAAGGTCTTCAGAGACAAGTGAATCCATTCTTCTTTTTTTTTTAAAGATTTTTTTT
>NW_017731457.1:3835857-3914668 GCF_001890085.2 Hipposideros armiger | reverse complement strand
GAGAGAGAGAGAGAGAGAGAGAGAGAGAGAGAGAGAGAGAGAGAGAGAGAGAGAGAGAGATCCTCAAGTCGGTGGCAACTCAGGACTCGACTTCCTGTATTCTTTCTCCAAATCCTGTGCTTTCTAGGGCTTATGGAGGAAGGCACGAGACAGACCCCAGTTTTTTTCTCCTTCTATTTACCAAACCCGGGAGTGCGACCAAGATGAATTCTGGCAATGTCTTATAGGAAGGAGACAGGGATATTTTGTGCTGGGAAGAACGTACACTTAATGGCTGGATGAGGCGAGACTCAGAAAAGCTTATAAAAAAGTGCTCTGGAAAACTTTGGATGCAATTTTATGTCCCTCATTCTGTTTGGAAATACTTACCCAAGGCTTCTGTTAGTATTATTCTCCAAGCACCCACAGTAGTGTGGCCTCTGCACACTTCCATATGAGAATAGTCTGAAAAATAAGCTTTTCAAGTTGCAGAATGATATGTGTAGATGATCTCATTTATGAAAAAAGAATTCTGGTCTATGTCTAGGTATATAAGCGCCTGGAAAAACAAACAAACAAAACGTTTGTAGGAAACCATTTTGCCCACTACCTATATGGAGAGACCTTGGGCTGAGGTGGGGGTGGGGGGAGGGAAGAGAGTAAAAGAGAGGATCCATTTTTTATCTGTCTGCTTGTGTCTTGTTTGCATGTTTTACAAGGAGCATATATTCATGCATTACTTTTGTAATTAAAAAGTGTGGGAGGGGAAAAAAAAGGCTCCTGCAGCCTGGACTATTCACTCTGAGAGGAGTAAGAGGTGAAGCCCATGAAGGGAGTGAGTGAATGGGCACGGGGGTTCTAGCGTATGGTGGGCTGGAACTTGGGGACCTCTGCAGAAACTTGGAAGGGATCCTTTTAGCACAAATAAAAAGAGGCCCAAACAAATGTGGTAATCTTCCAGAACTCTTTTCCATCAAGATGGGAGCAGAGAGGAGGTATAATTAGGTTCAGGAAGGATCTGGATGAATCTGTGGAAAATGGATTCCCAAATCGGATACTGGGAGGTGTTAAGGAGGTGTAGGGCAGGTTCCAGATGCTTGAGATTGACACTCCAGAGTGCAACTGAGCACTTCCACGCCAAGTCCAGTGTGGGACTGCAGGATTGAGCTGGCCCGGTGGCACATGTTCCTGTGTCTTAGGAGCTGTCAGTCACAGGTGGCCCACATCCTTGAAATTCAAGAGCCAGAAGCAGAGGGCTTGGGGACAGCATTTGGCATGGTGCCTTTCACAGCTTTGGCTCTGTACGTATGTTTACAGTGGCTTGGTTTCCGTTGACGGGCAAAGCGACAGAGCTGTTTTTGACAAACAGTCTTCCTTTATTTCATGGTGTTGTTCCTGTTGGCATCTGATTTTTGGTTGTGGTTTGTATTCTCCCTTCTGTGTGTGTGTGTGTGTGTGTGTGTGTGTGTGTGTGTGTGTGCACGTACATACGTGTGCGCGCCTGCCTCCACCCTCCTGGGCCAGGCAGCATGTCCTGGGGGCGTCTTGCCTTCCCCAGGGGTGCACAGCACTGGTCACCACTGTCAGGAGCCCAGAGTGGACCCTTTTGTTCAAGCTATTTTGGCAAAAAGAAGAGAACCCCAACACTTCAGAGGGCTGTTTCCAGTAGAATCTTGCAGCCCTGCGTATGGGCCACTAATGTTTTTTGCTAGCCACACAGCTGTTCAGATGCCAAATTAAAGCTGAAGGGAAATGCAACATTAGTTGACTGAAGGGCTGCGCTAAGGACCAAACACCCCAACTTTCCACCCCAGTTCTTCCATTCTACCCTAGCAAGGTTAATGCATTTGTGACACTCTGTAAAGTATGCAAATCGCACTCACTTCCCTCCCTCCCTCTCTTCCTCCCTCTTTCCCTTCTTCCCTCCCTCTCTCCCTTCTTGCCTCCCTCCCTCCCTCCCTCCCACAGATGAGTATCAGGGGTCTTGTCTGTTGTCTCCTCCTCACCTCTGTATCCAACCTAAAAGGGGCCAAAACAGCAGCTGGTGACCAGAGCCCAGAGCACAAGGAATGAGAGAGGAATGAGCTTGTAGAAGGGCCTGTACCCATCCTTAGCTGTAGCGGGGAGAAGTTTTAATTTGGATAAAAGATAAAGTTTTAATATTAGTTACTGGAGTGAAGTGTTCTTCTGATTAAGAGAAACCAGAAGGGCTGTGAGACCTGCTGGTTTTCAACAGAGGAGGGAATGAATATATTCCCTGGGTCCGTGGGCCGGGGGACAAAGGACAACGTTCCTTTCTGCTTCTTCCCTGAAGAATGGTGCTCATTCCACACACCACTTACTGCTGTACAGGGTCTGAGGCCCGAGGACAAATGGAGCTACATACCATAGGACTACGTATCTACAGGCTGCGAATCAAGCTAACGATGTTTAAATCAGTAGGTTCTGTCCTCCAACCTTGATGAGTATACCTTTGCAATGACCTGGAAATTCTTAGATGCCTTAGAATTCTGCACTGGAAGATGGCAGCAAGGGGAGATGCTGACTCTGGCCCATTCTCTACCCTGGATTCTTCCCACACTGTGAGGGGCCTTATGCACAGGCTTATGGACCCCTCAACCTGCATGTCCAAATTTAGTCCACACCCCTTGGCCTAGGAGTGGGCACACTGGCTGTGGGGGTGTGCCCTGGAAGGATGGCCTGGGAGAAATGGCCCTGGAGTTAGGCTTGGGGCCATTTGGGCAGGGAACCTGCGTCCCCATAGCCAGGCGTAGAAGGAGGCAGGAGCCTGGATATGGGTATTGTCTCTTGGATCCACAGATTCATCATCTCATGGAAGGAGCACAGCAGAGGAGGCCAGAGCAGGGTCCTCTCAAGTGAAGGGGCCCAGGGCAGGGCCTCCCTGTGGGTCTAAAGGCCACTGCTGTCTCACTGCAGTGGGGTGGGGGCTTCTGGCTCTGTCCCTAATTCATGATGTGGACTTGTACATATTCTTTAACTTCCCTGAGCCTGTTTCCTGGTCTGCATGCTGAGTACCCCATGGAGACCAGGATTTGGAGAATGAGGCTCACTGGTGTATGAGGTACGGAGAGCAGAAAGGGATGCACAGATGCTGGGTTTGCAAAATGCAGATCTGACCTCATGCCTCCTAGTCCGCACCCTTCGGCCGTCCCCACTGTGATCAGGACAGTCCAAGCTGCTTATCCATGTGTGCAGGCTCTTCTTCAGCCGACATGGCCACCCTCTGCCCCCTCCCCCCCAACCAGAGGCCACTCCTCACCCTCCAGCCCAGCTGACTGGTTGCTCCTGCAGGTCATCCAGGTGTGCTGGGTGCTCTCACTCCCGGTTACACCTTTCATGATGCTGATACCAATGAATGAGTAACAGTTTCTCCTGAATCCTCACCAGGTGAGGGCCTTTTCCATCCTTGTCCTTTACTTGCATGAACCTGTCATTCTCACCACACCTTTCAAGGCTACCCACCATCTCCCCACCCCTCCCTCATTCCACCATTATTTTGGATACCTAGATGTTCAGGTGTGTGGCTCACCACTGCCCAGTGCCACACCTCTCGGTCTCTCCCTTCCCTTCCCTCCACCTCAGCCCCACTTTCCTTGGCCTTCTCCTGGCTCTTGCTCCCCTGAAGGAACCTCATACATCAATAATATCTCAATATTGTAAATTCTGAACTCAAGCCTTTCGCCCTCATCTCTCACTCTCATGCTCACGTGGCTGACCCTCTCTGCTCACTCCATCTTTTCTTGGTCTGTCAGCCTGTTTCATCTTCATGGCCTTTCCAATCCAGCCTGAATCTTGCTGATACCCTCAACTTCCTGTCCCCTTGACCTTCTTTCCCAGGTGCCTAGAAAGGACCCCCAGGAAACCCTCCAGCTTTCTGCGGAGGGTCAGGAGTGCTGTCAGTCTGTTTCAGCAAAGCCATTGCTCATCAGCAGTGCCAACCTAGATGCTGTCTAATGGGACCTGTTTTAGTTTTGTAATGATCTGTCTTCCTCCTCCACGCTGTTGCCGATGGACCTTTCTCAGCTTCCGTAGAAGCCCCTGGTTAAAACCCTTCGGTGGTCCACCGTCTCCTACATCAGCTTGACACAGAGGTTTCAACTCTGAGGTCAACTGTCACTGATTGATAGGAGCTGCCTGAGGTAGAGTCTGGGCTAAGTGAGAAGGTGTGCCTGGACAGCTGAGTGATGTCACTGTGAGTAGAGGACAGGAAAGTGGAGGCAAGTGTGATGTATTTGCAGCTCCAGCCTTCATGATAAAAATCCACCCTTCCTAGCACTATCCATAAAGGCTGCCCTCTTAAAGCCCCATCCTCTGTCTTTACACCAGCTAGGCGATATTAGTTATTTCTCTCATGCCTGTTTCTTTGTATATGCTGTTTCATTTTCTTGGAATGCCTTCCCCTGCTGAATTAGATGCCCTCCTGTGAGCACCTGAAAGAGTCTGTTTACCTCTATCTCAAGGTTTCTCAACCTTGGTGCCCTTGACAGGGTAGACTGGACAGTCCTTTGTTGTGGGACCATCCTGTGTATTGCAGCTGCCCTGGCCTCCATCCACTAAATGCCAGTAGCTCATCCCCACCTCCCAACTGTGACAACCAGAAACGTCCCCAGATACTGCCAGATGTCCCCTGAAGGGCAAAATTGTACCCAGTGAAGAACCATTGTTCTCTCTGAAGCCGAACATTTTGATTTGTGGGACATTTAAAAATATTGTACTTAAAGTTTTTTCAACAGAAACTTTCAAGTCTACACACAAGTGGAGGGTAAAATGAACCCTGAGGGACCCTCACTGGATTTGCCAACCATTACATTTTGCCACACTTATTCCACCTCCCTTCCCAAATACTTTTTGTATGTGTATGTGCTCGTGTGTGTAGTATTTTAAAGTAAATCCCAGACTCCTGTTCATCCCACTGGTAATATTCAGTATACATCTGATTACTTACCACCACACCATTACTACATCTAACAAACTCACAGTCATTCTCTACTACTGCTCTCCTCCTCCTCCTCCTCATTATTATTATTTATTCCTTATTATTGGATCTAAAATCCAATCCACGTTCAGATTTCTTCAACAGTCCAAAAAACATTTATTTACTATTTGTTCAAATCTGAGTCTAAATAATGTCCATTTATTGGTTGTTGTGTCTCTTTAGTCTCTTTCGATGTAGAAGAGTCCTCTGTCTTTAACAAGAATACTCCCCCCACCATGACATTGACTTTTTTTTTTTAAGCTGAGCCATCCTGCCACCTGTTGGCAGCTCAGCGGCTGCTCAGCTCGGGCCAGGAATCAAACTGCTGTTGCTCAGAGCTCAAACTCTTGAGCGAGCTCTTAACCAACTGAGCCACTTGGCCAGCCTGACATTGACTTGTTGAAGAAGGCCAGTTGTCCCGTAGAATGCCCGTGTTCTAGATTTGGCTGATTGCTTCCAACTGGTGTAATCAATTTGACCCTCTACTCCCTGTATCTCTTCTATATTGGTGATGAGATGTAAAGATTTGATTAGATTTGATATTTCTTTTTTTGGGGGAGCAAGAATGCTTCATAGTAGGTCCAATTTATCATATGGTATCAGGATGTGTTGTGAATTGAATGTGTGCTCCCCCCAAATTCATATATTGAAGCCTTACCCCCAATGTGATGGCATTTGGAAGTGGCATCTTTGGGAGGTGATTAGATTTAGACAAGGTCATGAGGGTGGGTCCCATGATGGGGTTAGCGTCTTTATAAGAAGAGAGACAGGGCCAGCCGAGTGGTGCATTGGTTAAGAGTTGGCTTGGGATGCCAGCTTTGAGCAGAAGGGCCCCGGTTTGATCCCACATGAAGGCCAGTGACGCTGCGCCCTCTACAGCTAAGATGGTGAACAACAGCTTGACTTGCAGCTGGGCTGCCGTGAGTCACCGGCGACAGTGTAGGCTGCAGCCCCTGCTGCAGCGGGCTGCTGTGAGCTACCATGGGTGGCTGGCAGCTAACATGAGCTGTGGTGAGCTGCCGTGAGTGGCCGTCCAATGACTGGCGAGCAAATGCCTCACCCAGGAAGAGCGCAATGATAATACCAACATGGGCCAGTGAAGCGACATCCTCCAAACTAGACTGAAGAACAAAAGGACAGCAACTTGTCTGTTCCCCTTCCCCGATTCCCCAGAGCTGTTCCCTTCCCCCAATTCCCCAATAAAATCTTAAAAAAAAAAAGGAAGAAAAATCAGAGGTCCCCCCTCCTTTTCTGTCTCTGCCATGTGAAGACACAGAGAGAAGGCGGCAGCTGTCTCCAAGCCAGGAAGAGAGTCCTCATCAGGAACGGAATCTGCCAGCACTTTGACCTTGGACTCCCCAGCCTCCAGATCTGAAAAATAAATGTCTGTTGCTTAAGCCACCCAGTCTATGGCATTTTGTTATGGCAGCTTGAGGTGACTAGTGTGGGAGGACATGATGTCTTTCCTAGAGAGCTGGGTGTTATTCACCAGAGCACCACTTTCTATAGGTTTCCCCCTCTGTCTCTCTCTTTTCCTTGCAATTTTTTGGTTGAAGAAACTAGGCTTGATAGGGTTTTCCTTGTTCAGGAGTTTGTTGATTATATCCTCATGGTGCCTGTTAACATGTTTCTCTGTCTTCAGTATTTCCAGAAAACTAAAAATTGGAGAGAGGTTTGATTGGATTTTGGTTCTTCTCCTCTTCCTCTGTTGTTGTTGTTGTTGTTGTTATTATTATTATTATTATTATTATTATTATTATTATTTTGTCAAAGCTATCTCTGTGTAGTAGTCTTCCATCAAGAATCATCTCACAATGTCCGGTCATCTTCCTGACTTGTGATATGTTCATGATGTTTCTCTACATTGTTATTTCATTAAAGGTTGCAAAATGGTCCTATTCTAATTCTATTTCTTTTTCATTTAATTACTGGCATACTTGTATAAGTAATTTTCCCATTGTCTACTATTTGTAGGTAGCCATGTTTTGAATTGTTTTTTAGTTTATCTTTCCATTGTTTCTTTTTGCATATGTAAGTGTGTGTGTGTGTGTGTGTGTGTGTGTGTGTGTATTTGCTTCCTCTTTTTCTTATACAGAAGTGGTGTACTAGTTATACTGCGCTGTGCTTGGCTTTTTTTTTTTTTCCTTTACAATGTGCTATGGAGACTGCTCCATATCAGGGCATAGATACCTTCTGCATTCATATTTTTTTCACAATTTAAAAAATTGTGGTTAAAATACATGTAGCAAAATTTACCATCTTAACCATCTTTAAATGTACAGTTCAGTGGTATCAAATACATTCATAGTGTTCTGCAACCATCAGCACCATTCATGTCCAGAACTTTTCATGTCTCCTGCATTCATTTTCACAGCTCCATACAGTTTATTCAGCTCGTCCCCTACTGAGAGACATTGTGTTTTTCTAACCTTTTGTGTCACATATAATGCCATATTATGTTATTGTGCATTATTGGTTTCATATTTTTGCTAATGAATCCTTAGGATATATTTTTTAAAGTGGGTTTTCTGAGTGAAAGTGTAAAGGCATATGCAATTCTGCTAGATAGTGTCATATTACCCTCCAGAGGGGTTACACCATTTTGCATTTCCATCAGCAGTTTTTTCTTGCGATACTTTTTTTTTTAGATTTTTTTTTTAATTGGGGAATTGGGGAAGGAGAACAGTGTTGGGGAATTGGGGAAGGGGAACAGCCAAGTTGTTGTCCTTCAGTCTTAGTTGTGGAGTGTGCAGCTAGCTCAGCTCCAAGTCCAGTCGCCATCCGGTCCCCCATAGGCAGCTTGTGGCCCCTCAGTCAAGGTGCTGTGTTCAATCTTAGTTCCGGGTGGGTGTACTCACCATCCCATGAGGGAGTCAAACCGGAAACCTTGTTGTCAGGAGCATGTGCTCTCACCAGCTGAGCCATCTGGTCGCCCATTGGCAGCTCAGTGGCAGCTCAGCTCAGGTGCAGCTCACTGGCCCATGTGGGAATCGAACCGGCGACCCTATTGCTCAGAGCTCTCGCTCTTAACCAACTGAGTCACTCGGCCGGTCCCCTTGGGATACATTTTGGGAAGCCACTTCAATGATGCTGGGTCAATGGCCTTGCAGGGATAAGAGTAGACTTCCCTGGCCTATATCACCTGCAAGCTCTGGCCATCTCTAACATGTGTGGGGCCTGGGGCTAGGGTACAGATGATTGCCCACATACCATATGTCTAAATACTTAAAAGCTATTAATTAAGCTTACAAACTGTTAAATAAAATATATTTGGTCATTGACCTTGACAAACACACCCTCCTAATGACCCAGGGGGCCAGGCTCAAGTTTAGAGCTCCTGGCTTCCTTGAATTTTGTGCTGGACCCAGCGGTGCAGCGAGAGCCACCCTTCACTTTCCTTCTTGTCCCACCTGACACCTTGCTCCTGGTGCAAACACATTGTGGACACTCTAGCACCAATCCAGACCCCTCCCCTCACCCTAACATCTGCCGTGTGGCCATATCGTATGCTCAGCTGTTTGGGGAAGGAATTCCAGGCCCCTGGGTACCTGTGCTTAGTCTACAAGCGGGCTGTGGGCTCTGGCGGTCATGTGCCCTTGGCCCCGCAGTCTCCTTGCCCTGTGGGGAGGGGTACGGCGGGAAGTGGGGCCCTTGAAAGCACAGCGCAGAGGGTGAGGCTCTTCTTGCCCAGGCTTAAGGCAGTTCTACGAAAATGTCACCTCTGGGGAGATGTGGTTAGTCTCGGGATGGACTGAGGGCATGTGTATTCCAAATCCTCGAAAGCTGATGACCTTTCTCCAAATGTCCCCAGTCATAAAAGCTGCATCACAGTGCCCGAGTTAAGTTGTCTGTGTTCAAATGTTTTCTTCTCGTATTTTTCCTGACTTAACTGCTCTTCATCCCTAGGTAAACTGTGTGTGCCAAGGGGGATGTCACCTAACTGCATGGGACCCAGCCCAGGGCTCAAAATAGAGTTCGGCTCTGCTGATGTGTTGAGTGAACCGAATTGCATCCACCAAGGAGCCACCAAGAGCATGACTGTAGAGTGGGTGTGGGTCCTACCAAGGGTCACTCTCAGTCCCCATGGCATCAGTCACACAGTGGCCCTGGATGTACAGACCCCTTTCAGAAATGACAAGGTGCATCAGGAGGGAAGGTTCTGGCGCTGCTCACAGGGACTTGTTTCTGCTCTTTTTTGAAACATGACTATATTCTTTTCAGGGATTTTGCCCATTTTCAGATGATTCTAAGAAGTCATGGGATGGAATTCAGAACTTGCGACCGCTGTTTGTTTTCTATTTAGAAACTCTCTGGCAAGTCAGTTTTGAAAAGGGTCTGATCCCTGATGTAACACTGCTATCCCCGGATTCATCCCTCTCCCCACTTCTCCCTCTTCCCTTTCTCTCTCTTCCTCCCAGCCTCCATCCTCCATTCCTGTCTCCCTAGGCAGGACCGTTTGACCAATGCAGAGTCCAGAGCTGGATGCTAAGCAGGGTCCCATGCTTGGAGTTTCATGCTTTGTGCTCACCATCTTGAAATTCTCAATACTCTTATTTTTTTTTATTGTTTATTTTTTTTAGCTGAGCCATCCTGCCGCCTGTTGGCAGCTCAGTGGCAGCTCAGCGGCAGCTCAGCTCAGGCCGGGACTCGACCCGCTGTTGCTCAGAGTTCGCACTCCTGAGCAAGCTCTTAACCAACTGAGCCACTCGGTCGGCCCCCAATACTCTTACTTTTAAATGTGTGCTTTGTAAGTGAAATCCGACGGGACAATGGAGCATACTCTGGGGCTTGATCCTCAGCTTGTGTCATGTCCCACCTCACACCGCCTCCTACACCCTAGAACCCTACCTGCGGAGAGTTCTCAGCTGTTTGCTTCCCACCCTCTGGCACCCCAGGTCCACCTGGCCTCCACCTCTCCACCCCTGCCCAATAATTACTGCCATCTCTGTCTCTGGCTGGTAGTTTAGAACTTTTAATGGCACATTTTCTCCAGCTTTTTAAATGAGGGGCTCCGCATTTTTGTTTTGCACTCTGTCCCACAAATTATTTAGTTGGTCTTGCTCCCATGCTTTAGGAACAGCACCCCCTAAATAGCAGAGTGCTGATGGGCTCATCAGGACGAAATGGGGAGATAAAAGACTATCCATGACTCAGGAAGGGTAGCCTGGAGATGTGTGTTTTAATGGCCTCCCAGGTGCTTTTTTGGTGCAGCCAGGTTCAGGAAACACTGCATGGAGAACAGAGTTTTTTGAGATTCTTTCATCATGACCCATAATAAGAAATACCTTTTATATGGTGACTGAGTATGCCTGCCTGCGCATGCACACATACACATCTGAAACAAGTTTCACAAAATAATGCTTACTGTTACCATATGTGATACTCTCTTTTTTATTGTATTCTATCTAGTTCATAAAAAAGTGCTTGCCAAGACTCAGAAAATTGATTCCACAGCCCCTCCGGGTTAAGACCTGCAGTGGGAGACCCACTTCCTGGGGGAATGCAGGGGACCCTTTGCTTCCCACGCTCCTCAGTTCCCGTGCCTGGCCCTCCAGATCATCTCTGACTCTGAAGTCTCTTTCTTATTGCCTCAGCTAAGCTGAGGTGCTGAGGTGTCCCCTCCTCACTCCAAAAGCCTCTCCCCTACTTCAGCTCCACCCTCTTCTGGGGCAGTCACAAACAGCCTTCCTTCAGGAAGTCTTCCCAGACTGACCTCCCTGCTTTGTTCACCTTTCTGTGGGCAGCTCCCTGTGCCTCTTGTATCTATGATTGATTGTGGTTTGGGTACTGAGAACTCACTTCCCACTTCCCTTTCCCGGAGATGGAATCATTTCGTCTACCTGTTTATGCCCTAGTGTGGCCCTGACTGGCCCACCTGGGACATGAGTTCATGAGCCTGTGCTGCCCATCACCCATCCCTGCTTCTTGGGAAGATGAGCTTATCCACAATAGGCAGGCTGGAGCCGGGCACTCAAATGGGAGGGCAGGGTTACTGCCCCGAGGCCAGCATAGGTACCCTGGTGCCTTACTTTCAAGAAGTTACTATTAGGCACCTACTGTGTATGTGGCACTGAGGGTAGTGAGATGAGTAATGATTCAGGCCCAGCCTCTGCCCTTGATGAGTTCAGAGGCTGGTTGAGGAAGGCAGACCAATGGGCAAGTGTGGAATTTGCTGTGACACAGATGTGTGCAAAGTGGGGTGCGCAGACAAGGGGCATGTGAGCAATAATTACTTGTAGGGTGTGTGGGAGTTTGGGCGTTGTTGTACCTCAGTTTTCTCCATTGTAAAATGGGATGATCGTAGTATTTACTTCATAAGGTTGTTCTATGGCTTAATGAGTTAATAATGTGCTTAGGAAAACATGCAGTAAGCCCTATTAGGGTTTGTGATGCCTAGTGTGCTAATGTGCCTTGCAAATGCTGGGAGGATGGGAGGTTTCACAGTACAGGAAGCCATGGAATCCTTTGTTAGGATGGTGTTCCAGACTCCATACTTTGGGAAACGCTGGCCTAGTGGATCGGGCTATATGCCAAGGACTTCCCAGAGGAGTCACGTTTTAAGTGGGTCTTATAGGATGAGCAGCGTGTTCTTAGCAGAGACTGGGTAGTACATCTTGGGCGAACAGAACAACCGTGTAAGGGCTGGGAGGTGCGATGGTGCCTGACATGTAGTTAGTGCTGTTGAGTTCAGAATGGCTGGACTGTGGGCTGTGGGCAGGCAGGGGGCAGGCTGAGCCTTTGGAGCTTGGGTGCAAAGCTCCTTTTCTGCCACCCTAAGGAGCTTGGGCTTTAAGTCAAGTCAGGCTTATAGTGGGTCTGGTGCCAGCTTAGTTGGTGGGGGTAGATGAGGCAGAGGAATAAGAACCAGAGGAGGGAGGCCAGCTAACAGTGTCAGGAAACCTGAAGTTGGGCAGAGGCGGTGGGGATGGAGCAGAGGGAGAGGAGCACTCAGAGTTTGTGCAGCTGGCAGTACCTGGCCACTCTGTGGACTGGGGATAGGCAAGCACAGGTTGCAAAGTGGGGCTCCTGGCCCTCCCAGTGCTTGGGGGATGCTCAGGGCTAGCTGCTTGCTTCTGGGAACATGGCAAAGACTCTGCAGTGTTTTCTCAGCTTTGACACAGCAAGGCGGTCATGCACCCTGCGTTTTTGTAAAACACTTATGTTTTTCCTCCATGGGGTTTTGTAGCCAAATTTCAGCATCTAACACCTGGCTTGCATATATCAGGTATTCTATGGCTGCTTGTTGAGTGAATGAATGAACAAATGCCTTGACTTCTTTCCTCTGGGAAATGGAGACCGTGGCCCTCTGCCCCCATGCAGTTCTGTCATTCTGAGGGGTCCTGGAAAGAGGTCCTTGTCTTCCCTTTGTCCCCACCAGGCCAGTTCTGGAAACCACGTTTAGAGGAACCATGGAGGCCACCCGCTTTAGGGGTTCCTGCTTCTTCCTTTGAAGTAGGAGTGGGTGGAAAAGGGGGAATTTTCCTGAAAATCACACTGAATGGCCTTTTCCTAGGCCCCAGGGTTTTCTGAATCTCCTCTCCCTTCATCTCACTCTCCTCTTCCCCACCCCAGCTTGTCTGTTATTTTAAAATCCATTCCCAGAGAAACAATTCCTATGGCAATAAGAACACCACTCCAGGCTTCTCTTGGCTTGAACTGGTCTGACACTTCATTGCCGCTTCGAGAGTGTGTGAGCTGGACCCCAACCAACTCTGCCTGGGGCAGGGGAATAGAGTAACAATAACTAACTGTTAGAGGATTTTCGGGAATCCTGCAGCCGATCCTATGGAAGTAGACACACGGCATACTGTTCTCCTCTCTGAGGAGTCAGAGGTCCCAGCTTTTCTTGCCTGGTCTTCCTTTTCTTGTCTCCCAGAAACCAGGGTCTAGATGTTTCTCTTTGGTGGCCTGTATGAGACCACCTTGAAATGAGCTGGACATAGTCCAGGTTAATTCTGTAACACTGGGGGAGAAAGGGTGGGGGCTCCCACCAGCTTGCGCGCCTTGCTGTCTGCCCCACCCCCAGCTGCCTCCAGAATGATCTGCAAAAGGTCAGAGCTGGCCAGTCTGCCTGCTGACCTTTGCCAGCTCCCCCTGCCTGGATGTTTCCGGAGCTTGTTCTGTCAGGTGTTAATGGGAGTTATGAGAAGAAGCTTGGAAGTGCTTGTGAAACAAACTCAAGAGTTTCCTTAATAAAGAGGGAGGGTGTGAAGAGCAGGCTCTGGAGCCAGGCTGCCTAAGTCTGAATCCCTGCTCTGGGTGGCCCTGCTTGGGTCACCTGACCTCTCTGTGCCTCAGTGCCCACATCTGTAAAATGGGGATGATCATAATATTTACTTCATCGGGTTTTTCTGGGGCCTAAATTGAGTTAATATTATTAAACTGCTTAGAACAATATCTTGTAAACACTATGCAGCCTCGTAAAATGATAAAGGCTTTTCCAGAGCCGGCAATGTGCTGATGGGCCTTGCAAAGCTTGAGAAATTGGGAGTTTCACAGACATTGGAGGCCATCAGAACATTTTTCAGGGAGTGTTTCATTAAGATGGTGTTCTAGATCGGGGTCAGCAAACTGCGGCTCACGAGCCACATGCGGCTCTTCGGGTATGTTCCATCTCCAAAGTTTGCCGACCCCTGGAAGAGCCAATCCTGTCCCTCACAACAACTTAAAAATTATTCAAGAGCCATAAATATATTTTTACATATCATCATTATGTGAATAATATCCTTTAAAAATTTTATAAATGAAACTGTGATAGTTTTATTTTCATTTTCAATTTTACTTCAGAGCCACATGCACGTACCCAAAGAGCCGCATGCGAGCCACAGTTTGCTGACCCCTGGCTGCTCTTCTGTCTCAAAAGTTTGCCAACCCGTGGGCTAGATGACGTGCTCTGGGAAACTCTGGTCTAGTGGGTCAAGGTTAAATGCCTCAGCAGTTTATAGTGCCCTTCACCCTTTGCGAGCTCGTCCTAAGCTTTCTCACCAGGGTCATTTCCAATCTCAGTCTGCAGTCACCTACCTTGGTGCTTTGGGAGAGCCGGAGAAATACAGAATCGAAGGTCCCTTGGGATTCCCACTCAGGTTTTCAAGGCTTTGAGTGAGAAGTAGGGGTTGGCCTTGCTCCCAGTTGAAGCACAGCCACTGGAGGATGAACACAGAGGATGAGTTCACCCCCAGAATGAGACTGGGGAGCAGGTTAGAGGCCTGGGAGCCCTGAGATGCCTATGGTGAGATCAGGGGCCAAAGAGTTCTAACGAACTTTGTGTCCCAAGGGAACTTCGTGTTCCCTTCGTGCCAAGGGAACCCCAAGTGCTTTTTCTGGCCAGTCTCCTGTAGCAGGCCTGTCATGACTCGCCAGGGGACCCACAGTCAAGCCGGCACTTTCCCTCATTGACTCGGTGCCTCACAAGTAACATGAAACTAATAGGATTGGGCTGAGATCAAATGAGGAAATGGGTTAAATATGCAGACTAATTATTACTCAGCGGTTCCTACTCACTGGATGCGGCCGGCCCGCTTAACAGCTTTACAGCTCCCTCGCTCTACTTCTACCTCTCTGAACAAAATTAGGGAGCACCAGCGCTTGCTGGAGGGTGTGTGTGTGTGTGTGTGTGTGTAAGTTGTTTGCACTCATGAATGGCTGTGGTTTGCAGCTCAAATATTTTATGTCTTTGTTTGAAAGTTTCTGGCTCCTCACCCCTTCCTACTTCTGGAAGAACAGGGGCTGTGTGGCCTTTGCTGAGAAGCCCCCCAGTTCCTAGCACTAGGAGGCCCAGCAGAGTCTTCCCTACCTGGAGCCATTGTGAAAGGCTCAGGCCTCCCCTCTTCTTCAGGGAGTAGCCCCTGGAATCAGGCCTTGCTGCAGGCTGCCTGCCGACCCTGCCATCCTGCTGGCCCTTGGAGGCGCCAGGGCTTGCTACACACCCAGTCTCATTTGGGAAGCCTTTGTGAGAAGGTGGCAGTTTCTTTCTGATTGGCTCCGGCTGCCTGTGCCCCAGCCAGTTGCCTCTGGCATCTGACATTTTTGTCATTCCTGCTCCCCTGGAAGGGCTTATCTAGGAAATCAACACTTCCCTCTTCCTGCCCCTCTGTGATTGACTTGGTCACAAGGTTCTCAGGCTCTCAGAGGTCTCAGCCTGACTGGGCATCGCCTCCCCCCACCCCCATTTCTGGGGTAATGAAATCCTGGGCCTCTACAGGGTTTGCCAGGCCTTTCCTCTCTTTTGTTCCACAGCTGATGCTGACAATTAAATCAGACCCTGAAACTCTTCATGCAAGAGCACTGAACATGTGGGTCTCCCTGGAAAGGCAGCTGAGCAGGTGGGAGAGACCCCTACATCAGGGGCCTAGAGGGATCTCTGTCTTGACCCCTTGTCTCTCTGGATGCTTTGCTCACCACCAAGTTTGCCTTTTAACCTCAAACCGCTTCCTGCCTCAGGACCTTTGCACTGCCTCGATCAGTCTTTGTTTTCTCTTGGCCTAGCTTCTCAGAGATCAGCTTAAAACATCACATCTTTAGGATAACTTTTGCTGGCCCTAAGGTGAGGTCAGGCCCCTTTGTTAAATGCCTAAAGAGTTTGTTCTCTGACTTAGAGGCTCATGATAACTGTAAGTTAATCCTATAATTAATCAATGGTTAATTAGTTAATAGTTGTCTACCCTAAGGCTGTAAGTTCTCTGAGGGCAGGGATCCCATCTGTCTTATTTGGCATTGTATCTCTAGGTTCTTGCAGAGTGCCTGGTTATAGAGAATACCTAGAAAGAACTAACGACTTTGCAAGCTGTATTAGTTTCCTATTGCTGCTACAACAAATGACCATAAACTTTGTGGCTTAAAACAACACAACTTGATTTCTTACAGTTTTCAAGGTCAGAAGTCCGAACTAGGTCTCACTGTGCTGAAAGGTATTCCAAGGACTGATCTTTCTGGAGGTTCCAGGAAAGAGGCTATTTCCTTGCCTTTTCCAGCTTCTAGAAGCTGCTGGCATTCCTTGACTTATAGCACCTTTTTCCATTTTCAAAAGGCATCCTCCAAGCTCTCTTTCCAACATTTCCTTTCTCTCTGACTCTAATCCTTCTGCCTTCCATTTTATAAGGACCCTTGTGATTAGGTTGGGCCCACCCAGATAATCCAGGATCACCTTCCCCCCTCAAAATCCTTAATCACATCTGCAAAGTTCTTTTTCCCATGTCAGAAAACATATTCACAGGTTCTGGGGATTAGGATGAAGACATCTTTGGGGGCCATTATGTAGCCTACCACACAAGCAGAAATGAAAAGGGAAAGATACATCAGACATTTGGGGCCTTGGAGCATTAGATTGATCCTAGATTTCTAACGGTATTAAGACTGAAAGTGACTTTCAGCATCAAAAGCCTGTTAAGATTCAGCCTTGTGTGAAGAATCATAGTTAAAGCATGGCCTTCCCACCCAAGTTTTTGCATAGGCTGTGAGGTAGTGTTTAACTTTAGTTCCTCCCCCTCCACAAACACACTTCTATTAAATAATCCACTCTTTCCCAATAATTTCAAATTCCACTTTAATCATATACTTAATTTCCCTATATACATGGATGGTCCTTTTTCTGAACTTTTAATCTGATCTGGTGCCAAAACCACACTATTTTAATGATTATATCTTTTTGTTTTTTTTTAAAGATTTTATTGGGGAGTTGGGGGAGGGGAACAGTGTTGGGGAATTGGGGAAGGGGAACAGACAAGTTGCTGTCGTTTTGTTCTTCAGTCTAGTTGTGGAGGATGTTGCTTCACTGGCCCCTGTTGGTATTATCATTGCGCTCTTCCCGGGTGAGGCAGTCGCTCGCCAGCCATTAGATGGCTGCTCATGGCGGCTCATGGCTGCTCATGGCAGCTCATGAAAGCTCACACCCGCTGCCGGTCAGCCCCACTGCAGCCTACGCCGTCACCGGCGACTCGCAGTAGCCCAGCTCAAGTTTGAGCTGTTGTTCACCATTTTAGCTGTAGCGGGCACAGCATCACTGGCCCTCATGTGAGATCTGAACCGGGGCCCTTCTGCTCAAAGCTGGCGTCCCAAGCCAACTCCTAACCAATGCACCACTCGGCCGGCCCGACTATATCTTTTTTTTTTTCTTAAGATTTTATTGCGGAATTGGAGAAGGGAACAATGTTGGGGAATTGGGGAAGGGGAACATTGTGTTTTTCCAGGACCCACCAGCTCCAAGTCAAGTTGTTGTCCGTCAATCTTAGTTGTGGAAGGTGCTAGCTCAGCTCCAAGTCCAGCTGCCACTTTCAATCTAGTTGCGGGGACGAGAGTCCAACCGGCAACCTTGTTGTTAGGAGCAGGCGCTCTCACCAGCTGAGCCATCCTGCCGCCTGTTGGCAGCTCAGTGGCAGCTCAGCTCGGGTACAGCTCACTGGCCCATGTGGGAATCAAACCGGTGACCCTGTTGCTCAGAGCTCGCGCTCTAACCAACTGAGCCACCTGGCTGGCCCGACTATATCTTTATTGTATGTTTTGTTAGCTGATAGAGCGAGTCTTCCTTCGCTGCTCATCTTTATCAAAATCATCTTAGATGTTCTTGTACATTTTCTCTTTGGGGTGAATTTTAGAATTATCTCTTCTAGCTCTGTCAAACATGCTGTTGGGGTTTTGATCCAGGCTCTGTTGACTTATGGATTAATAGAATTCAGTGTTTATAATATTGTGTTTTTCAGGAACAAGGTGTTCTACTCCATTTATCTAGATCTTGTTAGATTTTCTTAGGCATTTTATAGTTTTTATTGCTATCATGAATGAGTTCCTTTTGTTCCTTGACATTTGTAAATGTTTATGTCTGGCAAATAGGAAAACTGTTAACTTTATGTCCAGCTACCTTCATGCATTACAAAAAAAATATTTTAATGGTTTTTCAGGTGATTCTTGAGGATTTTTGAGGTTGAGAATCCTATAGTCTCCCAATGTGTGTGTGTGTGTGTGTGTCATTGTTTGTGTGTGTTGGTTATTGTGTAAGTTAAAACCTTGGTTGAGCTGGAAGGAAGGTGCTTCGTGTTTCTTACAAAGGATGACAGAGGTAAAGGAGAGAGAAAGGGGGTCTGGCAAGTGGGTGGTTCTTTGGTTCCACTCTTAGTCATCTTCTCTGCTCTCTCTTCTCTTTTTCTTCACTCTGAAGAGAGGCAGATGGTGGGCGGGTCCAGGGCATGGTTAAAAGATGCTAATACCTTTGCCTTGCTTCTTGGTTTATAGAAAGGACATTTTGTGGCATCAGGGGACCCTGGGTTCACCTACGTTTCCCTCCCCTCCCCTCTCCCACTTATTAAAGAGCCTAGTAATGGCCTATGGTTTCGAGACTCCTTATAGGGCCAGTCTGTTCTGATTTCAGGCTAAGTTGTTTCTGCCATTATAACCCATGTGCCCCTTTCCCCTCCCGCCATTAGAAACAACTTATTTTTCCTGAAAACAGTGCTGGACTAGACCGCGAGCTGTTAGCTTCTGTTTGGTTTTTCTCTTTCTCCCTAGCATCTGTTTGAGGGGGTCCACATGTTGAGCTGGGGGTGAGGAGTCCTCTCTCTGCCCAACTTGTCCTGTGCTGAGAGATACAGTTAAAATGAAAACCAAGGGCCATCTTGACGAGCAGAACCAAACACATGAATCTGTGTCTGTCCACACAGGTGTCCCAGGTAGGTGGTGTCTCCCCAAACTGCAGTTGGCCCAAAGCATCCCTAAGAGGGAATGAGCAGTGTTTCAGACTGGCATGGGACATCTTTATAGGCTGATGCTAGCTGTGTCTTAGTCCAGGCGTTAGCTGTCCAGGTTCCTCAGATGGGCTGGGGCTGGCCGTGTGGGCTGCCTCTGGTCCCTCTGCACCTGTTGGTGTGCATGTAGGGGAATCACAGGGACAGCTAGGACTGAGTCACAGCTGTGCTCTAGAGAGCCCAGAGGGCCAAAATCATGAGTGCGTGGAATCTTGGGACACCCTAACAGGAAAGCTTCTGGGGGTCAGAGATTGTCTGCCTTGGTCACCACTGTATCTCTGGCACCTGCCAATGTAGAGCCAGAATTAAGTTCATGCTGGCAGGGGTTGGGGGGGGTGGAGGGAGGCATCTGCTAGCTGTGCAGAGTAGGGTGGGTCAGTTTATAAAGTTTCAGTCAAATTGAGCTGTGGTGGGTGGGCCTGATAGCACAGACCTGACTTTGGTTGGAGTCAGGCAAATTTATGTCAGAAACTTGACTCCCCCTCTAGCTGTGGGCAAGTTACTGGTAACTTGCATCAGTTTATGCATCTGTGAGCTGGGACTAATCGAAGCCAGTTCTAATGGGAGCATTAGGTGCGCCATTTGAATCAGGACTGTGTGTGTTGCATTTGGAATCCGTGTGAGCAGTATCCCCTGGAGTTGGTCGAACTATATTCTGGACTGTGTAGCACCTGGCCGAGTGTTTGCCATGAGCAGCTTCCCCCTGGTTCTGGCCTGCTTTCCTTTATTTTTGTTTCATGCGCTTGTTCTGCACCTTGGCTGTATGCCCCCTTGGGTCAGGAGCCCTGTCCTAGATGGCTTTGTCCGCCATGGCAGGTAACCCAGGGCTGAGCATGGAGTGTGGGTTAAAACAATCCCTATTGATTCAACCACAACAGGACCAACTGGAACACCGCTGTGGTTACTTTCTAGGCCGAGAAGTTTAAGTTGCTCAGGAGCGCATTGAGCCTGGAGTTGCATTCTAACCTGGAATGAACCAGAAAGTGAATAAGGAGCCCAGTGGACCCTGATGCAGCGTGAGGGCCCAGGCAGTTGCATGAGCAAGGGGTTTGGCAGGAAAGTCCAGTTTTCTGCCTGGTCATTGGCAGGGAGGTGGTAATACTGGAAGTCGTCTGCTTGCTGGCCTGGAGCAGCTGCACGTGGGGACAGCTGTCTGAGCTTCAGACATAAGATCTGCCCTGAGATTAATAACAGAGCCCAGGGGGGAGCAGAGAGAGGCTTGGGTTACCGCACCAGGAAATTCGCCTGCCCTGCTGACAGTGGGTGGGTAGCCTGCAGGATGGATGGGCTCCGGGACTTAGGGCAGTCTGGGCAAGGCAGCTCACCACTGGTCTAGCCAAATCTACCCTCTTGGGATGTAAACTGACCCTCCCAAGAGCTACTTTCTTTCCGCTGGACTCGAAACCAGCAGGAGCTGATCTCTAAGACTTATGTGAAGAGTTGGGAATGGAAACCAAATGTTGGTGTCAGGTAGAGAAAGCTGATGGAAGCCCGTGGCCCAGCAGGCCCAGGACTGGCAGAGGCTTGGGCTCTGGTGGCCAGCCCAGATGTTTAGGTGAAAGGGGCCTGACACATTTCCTTGAAAGAAAAGTTTATTTTTTTTCCGATTATATATATTAGAGATCCTTTGGGAAATGTGGAAAAGTGAAAAGAAAGAAATCATTTATAATTTCATTTTTTAAATTTAAAAATTTTATTCTTTTTATTGTGGTGAAATATACATAGCATTAAATTTACCATCTTAAGCACTTTTACGTGTACAGTTCAGTGGTATTAAATACATCACATTGTTGTGCAACCATCACCACCATTCATCTTTAGACTCTTTTCATCTTGCAAAACAGAAACTCTGTACCCAAAGACACTAGCTCTCCCTCCTCCCTTCCCCTTTCTCCAGCCCCTGGCAACCATCTTGCTACTCTATGTCTATAAATGTGACTACCCTAGGTACCTCATATAAGGTATCTTATATTTTGATGATATCACAGTATTTTTCCTTTTGTGAATGACTTATCTCACTTAGCATAATGTCCTCAAGGTTCATCCATGTTGTAGTATATGTCAGAATTTCCTCCATTAAAAAAAAGTATTAGTTTCAGGTGTACAAAACAACATAATGATTAGACATTTACACACCTCACAAAGTGATAACCCCAACAGATCTACCCACCTGACACCGTACATAGCTCTTACAATACCATTGACTATATTCCCTATGCTGTGCTTTATCTCATGACCATATATATATATATTTAATTAGAGTTGACATTCAATATTATTTTGTATTAGTTTCATGTGTATAGTGCAGTGGTTAGGCATTTATATAATTTAAGAAGTAACCCCCTCCCATAAGTCTAGTACCCATCTAATGCCATACATAGTTTTCACGTTATTGACTATATTCCTCATACTGTATTTCACATCCCCGTGACTATTTTGTGACGACCAATTTGTACTTCCTAATTCCTTCACCTTTCTCACCCATTCCTGAAAACCCCCTCCCATCTAGCAATCATCAGTTTGTTCTCTGTATCTATGAATCTATTTAAATCTGTTTGGTTTGTTTATTCTGTTCTTTAGATTCCACATATAAGTGAGATTATATGGTATTTGTCTTTCTCAGTTGAGTTATTTCACTTAGCATAAAACCCTCTATGTCCATTCATGTTGTTGCAAATGGTATGATTTTATTTTATTTATTTTTTATGGCAGTGTAATAGTTCATTGTAAAAATGTATCACAATTTCTTTATCCAATTGTCTATTGATGGACATTTCGATTGTTTCCATATCTTGGCTATTGTAAATAGCACTGCAGTGAACAGAAGGGTGCATATATTTTTTTGAATTAGTGTTTCGGATTTCTTTGGATAAATACCCAGTAATGGAATTGTTGGGTCATAAGGTAGTTCTATTTTTAATTTTTTTGAGGGCCCTCCTTTTTTTTTCCATAGTGGCTGCACCAATTTGCAATCCCACCAGCAGTGCACAAGTGTTCTCTTTTCTCCATATCCTCTCCAACACTTGTTGATTTATTGATGATGCCATTCTGCCAGGAGTGGGGTGATATCTCATTGTGGTTTTTATTTGCTTTTCTCTAATGATTAGTGATGTTGAGCATCTTGTCATATGTTTATTGGCCATGTGTATGTCCTCTTTAGAGAAATGTCTGTTCAGGTTCTCTGCTTATTTTTTAATTGTATTGTTTGGTTTTTCTGGTGTTGAGTTGTATGAGTTTTTAAATAAAATTTGGATATTAACCCCTTATCAGATGTATAATTGGAAATATCGTCTCCCATTCAGTAGACTGTCTTTTTGTTTTGTTGATGGTTTCCTTTGCTGTGAAAAAGCTTTTTAGTTTGCTATAGCACCATTTGTTTCTTTTTTCTTTTGCTACCCTTGCCCGAGGAGATAGATCAGTAAAAATATTATTAAGGGTGATGTCTGAGAGTACTTCCTATATTTTCTTCTAGGACTTTTATGGTTTCAGGTCTTACATTTAAGTTTTTAATCCATTTTGAGTTTATTCTTGTATATGGTGTAAGAATATGGTCTAGTTTCCTTTTTTTTTTTGCATGTATCTGTCCAGTTTTCTCAGTACCATTTATTAAATAGACTGTCTTTACCCCAATGTAAATTTTTGCTTCCTTTATCGTAGATTAAATTACCACATAGGCATGGATTTATTTCTGGGCTCTTTATTCTGTTCCATTGATCAATGTGTCTGTTTTTATGCCAATACCATGCTGTTTTGGTTACTATAGACTTGTAGTATAGTTTGATATCAGGTAGTGTGATACCTCCAGCTTTGTTCTTTTTTCTCAGGGTTGCCATGGCTATTCAGGGTAATTTATTATTCCATATAAATATTAGGATTATTTGTTCTAGTTCTGTGAAAAATGCATTTGTATTTTGATAAGGATTGTGTTGAATCTATATATCACCTTAGGTAGTATGGATATTTTAACTACAGTAATTCTCCCTATCCATGAGTGTGGTATGTGTTTTCATTTATTTGTACCTTCTTTAATTTCTCTCTTCAATGTTTTATCATTTTCTGAGTACAGCTGTTTTACTTCCTTGGTGAAATTTATTCCTAAGTATTTTATTCATTTATTTATTGATGCAATTGTAAATGGGATTGTTTTCTTAATTTCTCTTCCTGCTAGTTTGTTATTGATGTTTAAAAATGCAACCAATTTCTGATTATTAACTTTGTATTCTGATATTTTACTAAATTCATTTATCAGTTCTAATAGTTTCTTGGTGGAATCTTTGGGATTCTCTCTACATAGTATCATGTCATCTGCAAATAATGACAGTTTTACTTCTTCCTTTCCCATTTGGATGCTTTTATTTCTTTTTCTTGTCCAATTGTTGTGGCTAGGACTTCCAGTACTATGTTGAATAAAAGTGATGAAAGTGGGCATCCTTGTCTTGTTCCTGAACTTAAGGAGAATGTTTTTAGCTTTTCCCCATTGAATATGATATTAGCTGTGGGTTTGTCATATATGGCCTTTATTATGTTGAGATATGTTCCCTGAATTCCCACTTTGCTGAGAATTTGTATCATAAGTAGGTGTTGGACTTTGCCAAATGCCAAATGCTTTTTCTGCATCTATTGATATAACCATATGATTTTATTTTTCATTTTGTTTATGCAGTGTATAACGTTAATTGATTTGTGGATATTCAACCAACCTTGCATACCAGGAATTAATCCCACTTGATCATGTCGTATGATCTTTTTTATGTATTGCTGAATTTGGTTTGCTAACATTTTGTTGAGGATTTTTGCATCTATTTCATTAGGGATGTTGGCCTATAGTTTTCTTTTTTTGTAATGTCTTTGTCTGGTTTTTTAATCAGGGTAATGGGTGGCCTTGTAGAATGAGGTTGGGAACCTTCCCTCTTCTTGAATTTTTTGGAATAGTTTGAGAAGAATAGGTGTTAATTCTTTTTTGAATGTTTGGTAACATTGGCCTGTGAAGCCATCTGGTCCAGGACTTTTGTTTGTTGGGAGCTTATTGATTACTGATTCAATTTCATTAGTAGTAATTGGTCTGTTCAAATTTTCTGTTTCTTCTTGATTCAGCCTTGGAAGATTGTATGCTTCTAGGAATTTATCCATTTCTTTCATATTGTACAATTTGTTGGTATGTAGTTGCTTGTAGTATTTTCTTAAATTTTTTTTTTTTTTGGTATTTCTGTGGTGTCTGTTGTCACTTCTCTTTCATTTCTGATTTTATTTATTTGGGTCCTCTTTTTTTTAAAGATTTTTATTGGGGAATTGGGGGATGGGAACAGCGCTG
This sequence comes from Hipposideros armiger, assembly GCF_001890085.2. NCBI lineage: Eukaryota > Metazoa > Chordata > Mammalia > Chiroptera > Hipposideridae > Hipposideros > Hipposideros armiger. Next base: position 3,890,649 of record NW_017731457.1, on the reverse strand, counting down.
GGGAATTGGGGGAAGGGGAACAGACAAATTGCTGTCGTTTTGTTCTTCAGTCTAGTTGTGGAGGACGTTGCTTCACTAGCCCAAGTTGACACCAACATTGTGCTCTTCCCGGGCGAGGCAGACCAGTTGCCAGCCTCTGGACGGCCACTAACGGCGGCTGCTGGCTGCTCACGCTGGCTGCCGGCTACACATGGTAGCCCATGGCAACCCACTGCAGCAGGGGCTGCAGCCTACGCAGTCACCGGCGACTCACGACAGCCCAGCTCCAGGTTGAGCTGTTGTTCAGCATCTTAGCTGTAGAGGACAGTGTCACTGGCCCTCATATGTGGGATCCGAACCAGGGCCCTCTGGCATCCCAAGCCAGCTCTTAACCAACGTGCCACTCAGCCGGCCCCTCTCTCTTTTTTTCTTGATGAGTCTGGTTAAAGGTTTGTTAATTTTATTTAACTTTTCAAAACACTAGCTCTTGGTTTCATTGACCTTTTGTATTTTTTTTAGCCTCTATATCATTTATTTCTGCTCTTATTTTTATTATTTCCTTCTTTGCACTCACTTTGGGCTTTGTTTGCTGTTCTTTTTCCAGTTCTCTTAGGTGTAAAGTTAGACTGTTGATTTGAGATTTGTGTTGTTACTTTAGGTAGGCCTGTATTGCTATGAATTTCCCTCTCAGGACTGCTTTCACTGTGTCCCATAGATTTTGGGTCATTGTGTTTTCATTTTTGTTTGTCTCAGGATATCTTTAGATTTCTTCCTTGATCTCATTGTTGACCCACTCGCTATTTAGTAACATGTTATTCAGCCTCCATGTATTTGTGTGTTTTTTGGTATTTTTTTTCTTGTAATTGATTTCTAGTTTCATACCATTGTGGTCAGAGAAGACGATTGATATGATTTCAATCTTCTTAAATTCACTGAGACTTGTTTTGTGGCCTAACATGTGGTCTATCTTGGAAAATGTTCTATGTGCACTTAAAAAGACTGTATATGCTGCTGCTTTAGGGTGAAATGCTCTAAAAATATCAATGAAATTAATCTGGTCTAGTGTGTCATTTAAGGCTGCTGTTAAAGTGTTAATTTTCTGCCTGGAAGATCTGTCCATTGGTGTGAGTGGGGTGTTAAAGTCCCCTACTATGATTGTGTTACTGTTGATCTCTGCCTTTATGTCAGTCAATATTTGTTTTATATATTTAGGTGCTCCTATGTTGGGTGCATAAATGTTTACTAGGGTTATGTCCTCTTGTTGGATTGATCCCTTTATTATTATGTAAAGTCCTTCTTTGTCTCTTATAATAGTCTTCGTTTTAAAGTCTATTTTGTCCGATATAAGTATTGCTACTCCAACTTTTTTCTTGTTCCCATTTGCATGGGATATCTTTTTTCATTTTTTTTTACTTTCAGTCCATGTGTGTCTTTCGATCTGAGGTGGTTTTCTTGTAGACAGCATATGCATGGGTCTTGTTTTCTTATTCATTTAGTTACCCTTGTCTTTTGATTGGAGCATTTAATCCATTTACATTTAAAGTGATTATTGATAGGTACATAGCTATTGCCATTGTATTATTCATATTTTTTATCTTCTTTTGTTTATTTTCTCCTTTCTTCTGTTTAAAAAAGTCTTTTTAACATTTCTTGTAATACTGGCTTGGGAGTAATGAATTCCTTTACCTTTTTTTGGTCTGGGAAGCTCTTTATCTCTCCTTCAATTTTCAGTGATAGCCTTGCTAGTTAGAGTAGTTTTGGTTGTAGTCCCCTTCTTTTCACAACTTGAATATTTCCTGCCACTCCCTTCTGGCCTGCAAAGTTTCTGTTGAGAAATGAGCTGATAGTCTTATGGGAGCTCCCTTGTAAGTAATTAGTTGTCTTTCTCTTTCTCATGCTGCTTTTAGGATTCTCTCTTTGTCTTTAACCTTTACCATTTTAATTTTGATGTGTCTTGGTGTGGGCCTGTTTGGGTTCACCTTGTTTGGGACTCTGCACTTCCTGGGCTTGTATGTCTATTTTCTTCACCAGGTTAGGTAAGTTTTCAGTCATTATTTCTTCAAATAGGTTCTCGATTCCTTACTCCCTCTCTTCTCCTTCTGGTACTCTTATGATGTGATTGTTGTTATGCTTGATGTTGTCCTAAAGGTCTCTTAAACTATGTTGGTTTTTGTTTTTTTTTTTTAAATTCTTTTTTTCTTTCTGTTGTTCCAATTGGGTGTTTTCTGCTATGGTGTCTTTTCTTTTCACTTGTTTATTTATTAAAATTTATTGAGGTGACAATGGTTAGTAAAATTATATGGGTTTCAAGTGTACAATTCTGTAATATGTCATCTATATATCACATTGTGTGTTCACCACTCAGAGTCAGTTCTCCTTCCATCGCCATTTATTTGACCCTGTTTACCCTCATCTCCCACTTGCCTCCCCCTACCATGTCTTTTAAATTGCTGATTCAGTCTTCTGCTTCATCTAATCTGCTATTGATTTCTTCTAGTGTACTTTTCATTTCAGTTATTGTATCCTTTATTTCTGACTGGTTCTTTTTTATGGTTTCTATGTTCTTCTTTATGATTACTATCTCTTTGTTGACATTCTCACTAAGTTCCTTACACATTCTTATAACCAATGTTTTAAACTGTCTCTGGTAGGTTAGTTGCCTCCATTTCATAGTTCTATTTCTGGAGGTTTCTTCTGTTCTTTTATTTGGGACATGTTTCTTTGTTTCCTCATTTTGGCTGCATCTCTGTGTTTGCTTCTATGTATTAGGTAGATCTCCTACACCTCTCAGTCTTTGCTGAGTGGCTTTATGTAGTAGGTGTCCTGTGTGGTCCAGTGGCACAATCTGATCAGCTGTGCGTGTTCCAGGAGTGTCTCTTATGTGTGTTGTGTTTATTCTGTTGTACCTGAGTCTTGATTGCTTTTGGCATATGAGTGGGTGGGATTGACTCCCAGGCTGACTGACTGTGAGGATTGGTTATGCCCACAATGTATGAGCTGCTGTGTGTGTGGGGTGACTCCTCAGAGGGGGATCCACCCCTATGGGCTCTTGTGTTTGTTGAGATCATCCTTTGGGTGTGCCGCTTGTGGGGCTAACTAGGTAGTGCTCTGGTGTTGCCTGAGGCCACCCTCTGGGTGTGTTGTTTCTGGTGTCTCTTGGGAGGGGCTCCCATGTAAGCCAATTTCAGCCTTGCTTGTTACCAGCCTGGGGCTACCTGGTACAAAGCTATATGTGTTTGATTGCTGCCTGTGCTGGACCTGGAGGCATATGGGGGGTGGCCTCGCTGTGAACTGAGGTTGGCTGCTACCAGTATTGGGCCTGGGACAGCTTAGCAAAAGAGCCAGGACCCCCTAGGCCTGTTGCCACCTGCCAGCTGCTCCTAAGGCCCAGCTGTTGAAAAAGCCTCCTTAGGTGCATGGGCCAGGCTGGGCAAGTTGGTGTTGAGAGTACCTCTGGTGATGCAGCCTTTGCTGGGTGGGGCATGGTCCCAGGGAGTCATGAGGTGTGGTCAGTGGTTTTTACAAAGTTAATGCAGTGTCAGGTTTTCACCAGTGCCGGGCCCATGGCCACTTCGCAAAATTGCCCTGAGAACACTGCCGCCAGTCACTGCTTGCCTCAGGCCCACAAACCCCTGAGAGCTGTCCAAGAGCAGCTGTGGCATAGGTACTGTTCATTCCCCCAAAGTTCTCTAGGCCAACAGGGACTGTCTGCTACTGTAAGAGGCTTCCACAGTTTGTGGGGTGGGGCCTGCACCCAGGAGGTGGGAGTGCCTCCAGCAATGTAGTACTAGCAGTGCGGGGCGCACATGCACAGATTTTACGAGACCAATGTGGTCTCAGATTTGGCCCTTTGGGGGAGTGTTCAACATAGAAAAGATGGCGCTTTCCTGTAGGCTACACATGACGCAGGCTCTACACAGGGACAATGGCTCCTGTTCCTCCGGCCCTTGGCCTGAAGCCACACAACTTACTAGTCTTTCCTGGTATGTCTCTGGTGCCTCTTGAGTTGCCACCCCTCCACTGGAGACCAGGTGAGTGTTTGCAAGAGAGTAAGTCTGTGTGTGGGTTTCCAGCCACCTTTCATCTCACTGGGATGGACTGACAGATTCCTAGCTGGTTTTTACTACCAGATGTTACGGTGACTCCTCTTCCTGGAATAGGACCCCTGGGCTGCGGAGACCTGTGTGGGGCTGGAACACCTCCCTCTTCTGGGGGAACCTCTGTCACCAAGGTGTCCCTCCTGGTGTTCAGCCACTATCTGTGGGTGTGGGGTCAGCCCTTTTTGTGTCTCAGCCTCTCCTACCAGTCTTTTTTTTTTTTTTTTTAAGATTTTTATTGGGGAATTGGGGGGATGGGAACAGTGCTGGGGAATTGGGGGAAGGGGGTCAGACAAGTTGCTGTCCTTTTTGTTCTTCAATCTAGTTGTGGAGGATGTTGCTTCACTGGCCCAAGTTGGCACCATCATTGTGCTCTTCCCGGACGAGGCAGATCAGTTGCCGGCTTCTGGACGGCCGCTCACTGCGGCTGCTGGCCGCTCACGCTGGCTGCTGGCCGCTCACGCTGGCTGCTGGCTACATACGGTAGCCCATGGCAACCCACTGCCACAGGGGCTGCAGCCTACGCCGTCGCTGGCGACTCATGGCAACCCAGCTCCAGGTTGAGCTGTTGTTCAGCATCTTAGCTGTGGAGGGCAGTGTCACTGGCCCTCATATGTGGGATCCGAACCGGGGCCCTCTGGCATCCCAAGCGAGTTCTTAACCATCGCGCCACTCAGCCGGCCCCACTCCTACCAGTCTTGATGTGGCCTCTTCTTTATATCCTTATTTTCAGGGGTTATGTTCAGCTTGTCTTCAGATGATCTGTGAGGTTGATTGTTCTGTCATTTATTTGTAATGCTTGTGTGATCCTGGGAGGCAGTAGGCATAGTGTTTACCTAATCTGCCGTCTTGGATCTTCTCTGAATTTCCTCCATGTTTAAGGTTGAATAATATTCCATTGTATGGATATACCACATTTTGTTTATCCATTCATCTGTTGATAGGCACTTAGGTTTCTTTTACCTTCTCGCTATTGTGTATACTGCTATGAACATTGGTGTACAAATATCTCTTTGAGTTCCTGCTTTCAATTCTTTTGAGTATATATACTCTGAAGTGGAATTGCTAGATTATATAGTAATTCTATTTATAATTTTTTGAGGAATCGCTATACTGTTTTTCATAGTGGCTGCACCATTTTACATTCTCATGAATAGTGCAAAAGAGTTTCAATTTCTCCACATCCTTTCTAACACTTTTTATTTTCTGATTTTTTTTTTTTTATAATAGCCATCCTAATGAGTGTAAAGTCGTATCTCACAGTGGTTTTGGTTTGATTTCTCTAATGGTTCTTGATGTTGAGCATCTTTTCATGTGTTTATTGACCGTTTATATATCATTTTTAGAGAAATGTTTATTCAAGTCTTTTGCCCATTTTTTAATCAGTTTTTTTGTGGTTATTGAGTTGTGTTTGTTATATATTCTGTATATTAACTCCTTATCACATATGTGATTTTCAAATATTTTCTCCCATTGTGTGAGTTGCCTTTTAACTCTGTTGGTTGTGTCCTTTGATGCACAAAACTTTTAAATTTTGGTGCAGTCCACTTTATCTGTATTTCCTTTTGTTGCCCATGCTTTTGGTGTCATATCTGAGAAGTTTAATGTTATGAAGCTTTTGCCCTATGTTTTCGTCTATGTTTTGCCCTAAGAGTTTTATTCTTTTGGGACTTATGTTTAGGTCTTTGATTCATCTTGAGTTATTTTTTGTTTAGGGTGTAAGGTAAGGGTTCAATTTGATTCTTTTACATGTGGATATCCAGTTTTCCCAACACCATTTACACCTTTCTTTGTAATTCTATTTTTGAGACTCATATTTACTTTCGCTTTTTACTCTCTGCTTGCCTATCTATCTATGTATCTATCTATCATCTATCTATCTATCATCTATCTATCTATCTATCTATCTATCTATCTATCTATCTATCTATCTATTATTTTGCAGAGTTGAGTTCACCCTGTTAAGGAGGAAGGTTAGTATATTTAGTTTTGGGTCCTGCCTTTTCTTTTAACACGTTATCCCAGAAGCCTCAATGAAGTGGTCTTTATTCATTCTATAGAGATTCCAGATGCCCATGGTTTACCAGGGACTGTGTCAGTTATTGAGTATGCAGAAATAATTCAAGAGGGGTTACTGCCTCCAAAGTCCAATAGAGGAGAGTAAATGAACAATTATCACAGGAGGCCTGAAGTCACAAAAGTCTGGACAAAGAGATATGAAGAAATAGAAGCAGAAGCAGTGTGTACTCAGGAGAGCTGAGGAGACTTCCTAAAGTGGATAACATTTGAGGTGGCTCTCAAAGAAGAGGCAAAGAAGGGGAAGGCTGAGAACAGGGAGTAAGCAAAGTCTCAGCAAGGGGATGAGAGGAAGACCTGGCACGGTGTGGCCCAGGGTTCTGAAAACAAGAGGTGGGAAGCAAAGATGGAGGTGAGCATGGGCCACCTGATGGAGGGCCTGACCTGCCAGGTGGAGGAGCTGTGGTTCATCCTGGGGGCCATGAGGAGCCTCTGGAGGCCTGGAAGGAGGGGAGGGACATGGGCCACCAGATGAGATGCCGGGTCACAGGTGCAAACAACTGAGGAAAAAAACAAGGGACAAATGAGTGAACACATGAGCAAGCGCCTGATTCACTCTCCTCTGGAAAGTTGAGGCACTCTGTCTTTCCTCCAGAGCAGGTCTGTAATTTCAAGGGGTCTTGGGGTGAGGTCCTTGTCTGTGCTTTGTTCCCACCAGGCCAACTTTCCAGAAGCCACTTTAAAGGAGCCACGGAGGCCACCAGCTTTAGGGGTCTTGCTTTTCTCTTTGAAGTGGGAGTGGGTGGAGAAAAGGGAGTTTTCCAGAAAATTCCTTGAGACAACCTCAATGTAAATATCTGGTGAGGTCTCAGGGATTGGGAACCACTTCTCTGAGGCTGGGGAGCTGCAGGGGGCTGTGCTGCAGGCCAGGCTATGCAGGGAGAGGACCTTGCCAGTGAGCACTCACAGACCCCCAGAGTTCTGCGCCCCTCTCTCCTCTCTATGTGGCTTCAGGGCTCCTTCAGGAGAGCCTTCCCCCTCCCCAGGTCTCTGCTTTGGCCTGTGCCCTTTGCCCCTGCCCTGCCTCTCAGGCCTGACCAGCTAACGAAAGCCTTCTGTGCGGAGGTCAGCGCAGCCTAGCTGTGGTAACAGAGGCCTCACAGGGGACAGGGCAGCGGAAGGAAAGGGGGGTGGGGTGGGCCCCAGCCCTCAGAGCAGGAGCAGATGGTGAAGAAAAACATGGGCTTGTTTACCTCTCTGGGGTTCTGATTCTAGCACAAGATGGAAGTGTCTCTGGTTTCTGGAGTTTGCTTACACACAAGCACATATGGCAGTGTGTGTGGGGGTGTGTGGGTCACCCTCTTTTTGCTAGAAGTCCTGAGGCCTGATGGGGATTCTGGTTGTTTACCTTCTTGAGAGCTGTGAATTCATCGGGGCAGAGCTGTGACCCATCTCTGGGCCCTGCATATCCTGGGTGTGTGTCAGTGAAGGGTGCTGGGGAGTGATATTTGGACCCAGGAGATTGCAGGAGCAAACGACAGTCTTCATCTTCCTTGTCAGTCCTCCTAAGTCTTCTCCATGACTCTCTGGGGGAGGGAGATCTCTGCATTTGAGCCCAATTTTGGAGGGTTTTCACATTTTGCAAGCTTTAGTTTCGGGATAAATGATAGCCTTTGTAGTTTTAGGCTGACGACATGTGCCTGGGTTTGTTCCTTATTTCAGGGGCAGGTCTTGCTGTCCCCCCCCCACCCCCCACCCCCACCCTGCCCATGGGGAAGTAGGCTGGGAGATGAGAAGAGACTTGTCGAAGGTCATGCAGTGGGGGCGTGGCTGAGCCAGGGCTGGAATCTGGGTCTTCTGGATTCACATCCTGCATCACCCACATCATGCAGCTTAGGGTATGCATTTGGGTTGATGGTATGCAGGGTGTAATAGGTGCAGTGTATTAATAGGAACTGTGAGGCACAGACATTTATTATTCACAGTTCCCAAGAGGAGGGGCATGCCAAGCCACACAGGGCCTCAGAGGGAAGTTCCAGGGGGCAGAGTGGGAGGGCAGAACAAGCCTTTGTTGTAGTTTCTGAAGGAACAGGTGAGGGAGGGTAAGCAGGTTTAGGATTGGCTGCTTTGGATAATGTCAGTGGACTCTGGGATGGAAGGGGTGCCTCCAGTTTCCTGGTAGCTGGTCCTGGGTGATGAGGGCAGATGGGTAGCTCTGACTGTGAGAGGCCATAAAGGAGGTAGCTGGGGTGTGGACTCCGGATTGACTGGATTGTGTTGGAAGAGCACGCACGCCCCCGGGGCAGGACTGGAGGGGCCAACGATGAGGGAGCAGGAGCCCAAGGCAAGGTGACTCAGGCATATTCCTGGGTTGTCTGGAACAAGGGTGTCCAGCATATGCGTGCAAGGGGATGTTAAAGCATCAAGTTTACAGAAACTAGAAACACAGCTAATACAGGATCCTGTGTGTGCCCATGTTTGAGTGGTGCCAGCTCAGAACCAAGTGTAGACATGACTGTGGGGGGATCAGAGGAACCACTCTTTTTAGCTAACGTGGCCCCAGGAGGCAGGGGCACAGGTTACTGCTGCACTCTGCTATAACACAGTAATTAATTATTTAACAAATTATTTGTTTCATATCTGTGTTCTCTGTTAGACTATGAAATTCCTGAGCCGAGAGACCTGGTCTAGTCTGCTCACTCCAGTGCCTGGAATATCTTAGATGCCTAATTACAACGATACACACTTAATTAATGGTTACTATGTGCTAGGCGGTATTCTAAGTGTGTTAGGTACATTATTAACTCATTTACTCTTCACAATGAACCCACAGGTTAGGTGCTATTATTATCTCCACTTTATAGGGAAACTGAGGTATACGGAAGTTAAATAGCTTCCGAGTTCATGCTTTTAATCACCATGCTACCCGACCTCTCGGTGCTTGAGAATGGAAGATGACTGATGAAGGAAACACAGATAAGGGTGACATGGTACGTCCGGTTGGGGGAGGGCCATGTACACGTGTCTGCACCCAAACTGAGCCCCTGTGGGGGTGCATTCTAGAAGTAAAGCAGAGCAGTGTGGGAGCATGGGGGGACGAAGGGGGAATGGGCCCGAGAGGCAGGAGGATGTAAGTGGCTGGGGCAGGAGGTTATTCTAGGCCAAGGGTTGGCAAACTGTGGCTCATGAGCCACATGTGGCTCTTTGGGTACGTATGTGTGGCTCTGAAGTAAAATCAAAAATGAAAATAAAACTATCATAGTTTCATTTATAAAATTTTTAAAGGATGTTATTCACATAATGATGATTATGCAAAAATATATTTATGGCTCTCAGATGATTTTTAAATTGTTGTGAGGGACAGGATTGGCTCTTCCAGGGGTCGGCAAACTTTTGAGACAGAACATACCCAAAGTGCCGCATGTGGCTCGCGAGCTGCAGTTTGCCGACCCCTGTTCTAGGCAAGAGGAGTGAGAAGTTGCTGTGGGTTTCATGGCAGAGCTGGGACCTAGGACCGCGAGGTGAGTATAGGGATGGGAAGGGCTCTCTAGTTTGGTGGAAACAGCAGAAGCAGAGGGCAGTGTGTCTGGCACTTTTGAGCCATGTGCACCCGCCTCCTGCATCCACCTGTAGGTACCTTTGCACAGTTCCTTTTTGCATTAGTTGTTTTGAACCACACACCCTCTGTATTAACTAGGGACCAAGTTTCCAAAACCAGGCTTATGGTGACCTCTGGGAACCCCGAAATGGAGATGAAAGTTTCTGACCCTGTTCCTACTTGTCTGAACTGTGCCTCCCTCCACAGGCCCGGTGTGACCACCTCCTGGCTCTTTGGTCTGACCAGCTATGTGTGGGAGACAGAATAGTGGCCCCAAAGATGTCCACATCCTAACCCCCAGAGCCTGTGACTATGTTACCTTGCATGATAAAATCACTTTGCAGATGTGATTAAATAAAGATGTTGAGATTAGAGATTATACTTGATTATCTCTGTGGGCATCTAATCACAGGGTCCTTATGAGAGGGAGGCAGGAGGGTCAGAGTGAACAGATGTGACAATTGAAGTGAGAGGTTGGAGTGATGTGAGGAAGGGCCCTCCAGCCAAGGAACGCAGGCAGCTTCCAGAAGCTGGAAAAGACAAGGAACAGGTTCTCTCCTGGAGCCTCCGGAGGAAGCTGGTCCTCCCAACACTGTGACTTTGGCCCCAGGAGCCTTCTGACCTCCAGAACTGTAAGATAATAAATTTGTGTCATTTTAAGTCACTAAGTTGTAGGTACTTTGTTACAGCAGCAGTTGCTGTTGCTATAACTTTCTGTCACCATAAAGCAGGTTTCTGCCCATCAACGGATGACTGGATAAAGAAAATGTGGTATTTACGTGCAATGGAATCTTATTCAGTCTTAAAAAAAAGAAGGAAATCTTGCCATTTGTGACATCATGGTGAACCTAGAAGACAGTATAATAAGTAAAATGAGCCAGACACAAAAGGACAAATACCGTATGATCCCAGTTATTACATAAGCAATCTAAAATAGTCAAACTCATAGAAGCAGAGAGTGGAATGGTGGTTGCCAGGGGTAGAGGGAGGGAGAAAAAAGGAGGTATAATATTAGTCAAAGGGTACAGAGTTTTAGTTATGCAGGATGAATGTACTGTACAGTTATAGGCCTATAGCTAATACTGTATTGTATACTGAAGCATTTGCTAAGAGGGAGATCTTATGTTAAGCGTTGTCATCACCAAAAATTAACAAATAAGAGGGCAGGAGGCAACTTTTGGAAGTGATGTGTGTTTATGGCATAGATTGTGGTGATGGTTTCATAAGTGCATACTTAGCTCCAAACTCATCAAGTTGTATCCATTAAATACATACAGCTTTGTGTATGTCAAACACCCCTCAATAAATTGGTTTAGGAAAAACAAAACAAAACCGAAAAAACAGGTTTCCAAGCCTCACTGTCACATGGTTCCAAGTGTCCTTTTGTGAGGTCTCTTCTGGAGGGGAGAAAACCTTATCCTGAGGAATTCTAACCAAGAGCTCAGCCATCCCACCACAGACTGATTAAAAGAAACCTTCCTAGCAGGAAAACTGCAAGTCATTAGTTTTCAGCTTTTTCATGTGTGACCATTGGGTGGCCTGGTTCAGAACATTCTGCAGCTTGTGATGGATTTAATTTTGTTTTGGTTCCACGGTGAAACCACAAACAAAATAGAAGTGCCTTGGTTGCCCCCCCACCCCCGGGCAGCTGAGCTCCTGGGACCCTGCGAGGTGCAGAAGCCCCTCCTTGCTCCTTGTAGTTGCCCTGTCTACAGGGTTTCCCCGGGAGGAAAGCTCCTTAGTCAGCGGGGCTGCAGGGAAATGGCTCTACAGAAAGAAACCAAGAACTTGAAATGGGCCTCCCCGAGATACCGGCGGAGAGTTGCAATTCTTCAGTGATTTTGTGCCTTTCTTGTGGCCAGATGAGGTGGAAAGGTGAGGGGTAGGTGGGTTGCCCGGCCAGAGGGACATCTGCCTTCAATCAGAGCAGAGAACAAAGGGGGCCGAGGAAGGGCATTTGATGAGGGTAATGGGTTCTCTAGAGGCTGTGGCCTTCCAGAGGGGTCTCAGCCCCCGGGGTCATGCACTCAGGGGCTGTGGAGAAAACCTTCTGGAGCTTAACTCTGTTCACATCCTACCTTTGCTTAAAAACTGCTCGGATGGCTCCCCAGGTGGCATGGCATTCAAGGCCTTTCGTGGCCTGGTTCTTCCCAGCCCGCTTTCCATCCTCAGTCTCCCCTCCAACCCCACAGAGCTGCTCCTCTGGGAATTCCAGAGCTTTCAGCCCTCTGTGAATGCCTGTCTTCCTCATGAACATTCCCCAGCCCCGACCTGGAGTCAGGCTGATGCTGGGTCCTGGGAGTACACACAGTTGAGCAGAATCGGGTCTTTTCTATCCCTGCCCTCAACCAGCATGGGGGGCCTGGAGAAAGCAGGATTTTGTGTGTGCTGGGAGGGATCTGTGAGGCCTGGACCCACATGGCAGGAGTGAGAGGGATAGGCAGTGGCCAAGTGGCAGCTAAGGAGATGGCATGAATCTGTGATGTGGGTGAAGGGGCCAAGAGGAGTTGCCCAGAGAATGGTGCTGTTTGCACCATTGCCGAGAGAAGGGCTGTGGGAAGGGAAGCGGTTTTGGTGGGTGGGATGCTGAGTTTGCGCTTGAGCCCGGGGATAGTGCAGTACCGGGACATCCTGGTGAAGCTGTCCAGAGGCCTGCCTTCTCGGTACAGGTCTGGAGCAGACGAGGTCCCTCAAGGTGGGCACAGAGGGGAAGGAGGAAGGCTTCATGGGACCTCGGGACCCCAGCATCCAGATGAGGCTCAGTGAGGGAGGAGGAAAAGCGAAGTTGGTGGAGCTCAGAGAATCACAAGGGAAGAATTAGATGGCAGGATTTTATGTCACCAGGAGGCTGGGGAGAGGACAGAGAAGAGGCCCTGGCTGGACAATGCAGGTGTACTTGGTGGCTGGCAGGGAACCGAAGGCCATCGGGCAGAGGGGCAAGTCCAGGGAAGAGGCTGAACCTGAAGTGTGGATTCCTCTTTGGAGAAGCGGCCCCGGAGAAGAGCAGGGGAGAGAAGGACGGTAATTCCCTGGCAGCTGTGGGGACCAAGGTTTGGGGTTTGATGCGAGAGCCTGGAGCATTCTCATTGTTGGAGCAAGAGCTAGTGGAGAACATGGGGCTTGGGGAGGTCCCAGGTGAGCTTGAGGGGGCCTGGGGGAAAAGTCAGGGAGCGCTCTCCTGTGGGCTGAGTTCCCAATGGATTGGGAGGTGGTGCTGCCTGCAGGCAGAGGGGAGAGGAGCAGGGCGGGGGCCCAGGGAAGACCAAACTGCTACCAGCATGGAGGGCCCTGCCCAGGGGAGGCTGTGGCTCTGAGGGGGCTCCACGCTGTGTGATGGGGAGTGTTCCTTTCTCAGCCCAGGCCTGGGGCTTTGTTGGTGGAGAGGGCTGAGAGGCAGGGGAGCAAGGAGTGAAGACAGAAGGGAGCCCATAGGTGCCTGGGGCGAGGCTTTGGTAGGTCAGAGTCCCTGTGCTGTCACCTTCTCGACCCTCCCAGGCAGAGCCAGACACCTTCTCCTCAGGGCTCCCCCAGCACCCAAGTCCTTGCCTGCTCTTGTCACCTGCCTCATGTTTCTTTGGTTCTTTGCGTGATCTGTATCCTCTCCCCAGATTGCAGGTCTCCTTTTGTCAGTGTTGTCAGCCAGTGAGGCATCAGGTTCTAGACAGGGCTTAATAAATGTTAATGGACGAAATGGCTTAGAATTGCCCTATCCTGTTTCACTTTTATTTTCTAAACTTTTTTTCTTCAAAACATCATTTAGATCCAATGAAAAGCACAATCTTAAGCAGACATCTTGATGAGTTCCTCTGTGTGATACTCTTATGGAACGACTGGTCAGATCCAGAGAGAGCGAGCGTTTCCAGTACCTGAAGGCTCCTGCATGCCCCTGCCCAGGTAGCACCCCCACCCCCAAGGTGACCACTGTTCTGGTTTCGTCACCATAGAATGGCTCTGTTTATTCTTGGACTTCATGCACGCAGACTCATACAGTGTAGACTGTTTTGTCTTCTTTCATCAATACTATGTCTGTGAGATTCATTTATGTTGTTGCAGGGATCAGTTCTTTTTCCTGCTGTGTAGTGTTCCATTGTGTAAATTCATTACTTTATTTATTCATTCTCCTCTTGATGGGCATTTGGGTTGTTTTTGGCCTTACCCACTTTACTGTCTATTGGTGAATAAGAGCTGAAGAGCCTCGGCTTGAACCTGCTATTTTCAAATGAGACGGAGGCTCAGAAATGACGGGTCATCCCAATCACCTGCAGAGTCACAAGCAGAGCCAGAATGAGACCCCTGTTTTCTGACTCACAGGCCAGCTTTTCCCCCAAAGAGGACAGAAATATGGACTAAAGAGCTTCCCTTAGCGGTGCCGCTTACAGGGTTCAGGGTGGACAAATCCACATGTCACCCGATGCTTGATCACCTAGGGCTCTGTGGAAGTCAGCAGGTCACAGGGTCCTGGGCAGTCTCCAGGGTATCGGAGTTCTCACCTCCTGACCAACAATAACAGTGATAATCAGCAGTAGCAGCTGCCTTTCTTCCTGCATTTACTGTGAGCCAGACCCAGTGCAAGGCCTTATCTGCATTATTTATCCTCATTCCCACTTCCTTGTCGGTGGTGCCTGGGAAGTGGGTTCCCAATTCCCTCCCTAATTGTCCCCACTCCCCAAAGCATGGGCAGAGTCCTCAGAGGGACTCTGCAGGGGAGGGGTGTGGACTTTGCTGATGTGAGGTCCTTCATCATTAGATCATAACTGGGCGGTGATCTGATTAGATCAATTGCCTAGCTGGAGCGGAGTGGGAGGTGGGGCCATCAGCCCTGGGGAAGGTGGGCGAGGTCCGTTTCCCCCAAGGGTGGAGTGTGGGCCCCGGGTGTGGGCAGGGCTCTAACATGCTCAGCATGGGTCAGAATCTTCTAGATTAGAGATGACAATGTGTGTGTAGAGCTAACAGAATACAGTGGACATCCAGATGAGCCATCCACCGAATGCCTAATTACAAGTGTGAATAAAACTAGATGGCATTTCCTGAGAGCTTATCAAGTGCCCTGCTGTTCTGGTACTCTATAGGATTTAATCATTTAATCCTCACAACGAAGCTTTTGGTATTGTCATTATCCTAATTTTGTACACAGGGAATGAGGCATAGAGAGGTTAGATCACCTGTCCAAGGTGCTCAGGTTATACTTGTTTTACAGGTGAGGAGAGCGGAGTGAGGAGGGAGAGGGACCTCTGATCCATGTCCCATGTCCCGTGTCTCATTTGCTGTGCCTTGGCTGCTTAGGGTGCCCTTGGAGTGATGCATGGTCATACTCAGCCGGGAAAGGGCGACCCCTTCCTGTGCACCTGGCCAGTCACAGCCACAGTTCCTACTCAAACACACCTGGATGTATTGCACTCTGCAGCGCTTCTTCTCTTGTATATTATAGATGGTCTCTAAAAGGGGGCAAACATTTGTATAAAGGATCCTATTTCTAATGGGCTTTCATTCTAATTTTAAAGATGCTTTCCTATGGGAAGTAATCTGATGGTAAAATATGTCAGAATTGGAAAGCAAGAATCCTAAAGTTCCTTCTTTCAGTACGCAGTTTATATACTTTCATTTCTTTCACTGAACTCATCAGTCACAAACGTTTCACTTATCACCTGCTTGATGTCAGACGCTGCCACAGAGATACCAGTTGAGCGGGTTTCTGCTCTCAGACCAGAGACTAGATGGTGGTATGAGCCCACATGCGCTGTGTGGCTATGAGTGGGGTTGGCAGAGTTGGGGGTACCAAAAGGAGAGGGTCAAGCTTGTTCAAAGGAACAGCAAAGATTTGAGAGGAGAAGTTGGGTGGGGAGGGCGTGAGGGGGCATTCCTGGAAGAGACTGCTGGGGAGCTAGAGGCCCAGATGGGGGAGGGGATCAGCTCAGCCTGGGTAGGGGGTGGCAGGGCCCACATTCCAAGGGGAGCTCGGAGAGGGCCCACCAGAGAGCCAGATAGGGCTCAATTATGGGGACCACTTCAAGGGATGGTGGCAGGGAATGGATTTTGTACCTTCCAGACCTTAGTCCACATCATCTAGGCACCTTCTTTCTTCATTCGTTTGTTCATTCAACACATTGTCACTGATGCTATATTTGGGCCAGGGGCCAGGGAGACAGGAGCTCAGGGTGTCCGCCTCTGGAAGCCGGCAGTTAGACAGGGCAGGTGGACAGCAGCACACACCTGCACACGACGTGCCCCACACAGGTGGCTTGGTTTTGCGAGAAATTCTCACCGAGCCAGGGCTTAGGGACGATTTTACAGACCCAGCTGTTTGCAGACTACCTGCCTGGAGAGAGGGCAGGGCTAAGGCTTTCCCTGACACTTTCAGCTCCGTGGGCAGTAGAAACCTGGCCCTGGCTGGCTGCAGGACAAGAAGAGACCATTTGCTCAGCGAGTCTGGTTTCCCACCTGTCTGACTTCTGGGTGAGATGCAGCGTTGCTCTGGCCCTTCTGTCTATTGCTGCTCTTCCTGCATTCCTGCTCCATCTGCTGCAGAGGAGGCAGAGGCCCAGAGAGGGAGGGGCCAGGCGCGAGGTCACACAGCCATTCTCACAGCTGGACCCACACCCAGGACTCTGGAAGCTCTTGGGAGGGAGAACTCTAGAACCCACTGGCTTACCTTGGAGGGAAAATGCAGGTTCCAGTGGTGTCCAACCCACCTTTCCTCCACCTGCTAAGGGGTTGAATGAGCTGCATTAGTGCTAGTGGCAAGGTGCCTCTCAGAGGTAGGAAAAAAAGGCAGGTTTGAGAAGTGGTGATCCCAAAGAAAAGGCGAACTTTGTAAACAGCAGGATTGAATGCACAATGCCATGTTCATTCCCTTAGAATCAGAGTTGCTTCAAGTTCTCTGGGGCCTGCCCTTCGCAGGGGAATTGAGGAATTCCTTGGAGAGTCAGACAGCTGTGGGTTGCAGGGGTGCCACTGTTCTTTTGGAAATGGACGCAGGTCCAGAAGGTGTCCTGCTCACGAGAGACTGGCTAAGTTATAATTGTGTGTGATCCTTTGCCGGGTATCAAATGCCGAATCCCACAGCCAGTCCCTTTCAGCAGTCACATTCCTCAGATTCTTATCAGTTTTTTTTCCCCCTCAAGTGAACACTGGGAACCAGTCATCTCGCTGATTGCAGGAGGATGGGAGAAAATTAAAAACAGAGGAGCCTTGGCTTTCCTCCTGATTCTGCCACCAGCTTGACTCTGTCACCAGCTTGCTTGTGCCACCTCGAGTCCTTTCCTTCTTGGGGGCCTTGTTTTCTCGCCTGTAAAGAGGGGGCTGGGGCAAGATGCTCTTTGAAAGGCCCCCTGCAGTGCAAAGCTTTCATAATTCTCCATTTAAATCCACAGCCGAGATGCCTTCTGGAAAATATACCTAAATAAAATTCTGTGCGCCTCACTGAGTGGGAGGCTGGCTCTTCAGGCACACTTGTGGCAGTGGCAGCTTAGGACCTTCCTAAGACCTTCCCTGTGTCCCTCCCTCAATGGGAAATGTTACACCCCCTGAAATGCTGCAGCTGAGACTTTCAGGGACTGGCATTTCGAGCTCCAAGGGGGCGGGCCCTCAATGAGTTTGTACCTTCCTGCCCAGCAGCCCACTGCGTGGCCTTTGGCTCTATCTAATTGCAATAATAATCACGGCAGTAACTACCACTGATGTTCCTTTACAAGTGACAAACTGCTTACCCATTCATTGATTTTTGTTGATGTTAGGTTGCATGTTATTATGCCCATTTTATAGATGAGGCAACTGAGGCACGGTGAAGCCTGTTCAGCTAGGCAGAGTAGAACTAGAGGGTTGGCTCTCTTGCTCCACCCAATTCCTGGGCCTCACGCAGTGGCCACACCGCTAGTCTGGGGCCTTGCATGAGGCAGGGGCTCTGATTATTTGTGGAAATGGTGACTGATGCTACCTTGGGCCACACCATCCAGAGCCAGTACCCTGGCTGGCAGTCAGCTGTGGAAGTCATGAGGCACGTGCTACAATGAAGTTTATGGAAATGAAACATCTACTTCCCAAGGAGTCTAAAACTTCAAACCCAGGGGCTGGTCAAGCCAGAGTAGTCTGACCCTCACTGATCCAGATATAGGCTATGAGATTGACTGTCCATGAAGATGATCTAGTGGAGAAAAAAATGCGGATACCATAAGGGTAAAGAGCACAGTCTCCTTTGGTTTTATTTTATTTTCTTTTAGCTGAGCCATCCTGCCACCTGTTGGCAGCTCAGCGGCAGCTCAGCTTGGGCCGGACTCGAACCACTGTTGCTCAGAGCTCAAACTCTTGAGCGAACTCTTAACCAACTGAGCCACTCGGCCGGACCTTTCCTTTGGTTTTAGAAGAGAAGAGATTGAGCTAGTTCAGGATCGCGATTATATTTCCATTATGAAGTAATGGAAAATAATGTATAGTTTAGTAGTAACCCCTACTATCTGCCAAGAGCTTTACAGTCCACAGATTACGTTCATATAGTTGTTATTACTCTTGAGACTTCTGGCAGCCCTTGGAAGGTGAGCTCTGATTTTTCAGATGAGGAAATTGAGGCTCTGAAATTGAGACTTGTCCAAAGCCATGCAGCTGGTAAGTGGTACAAGTAGGACACAAACTAGGCCTCCTGGTCTCACATTCTTATGCTTTGATTGTTCTGTTTGACAGCAGGTTGTTTTGATTAGGATGCTTTCAGATGCAAATTGTGAAAACCCTATTCATGTGGGCTTAAACAACAAAATTATTGAGTATCTCACATAGTAAGAAATGAGTGGCTCCAGGATTGGCTAATTTGACTGCATCAAATGCTCTAGGACCCTGCTTTTTGCTCTGCCTTTCCCAGGCTGTCTCCCCTCATGGTTCTAAGGTGGCTGCCATAGCTCCAGGCATCACATCTTCACACAACTGTGTACAGAAAGACGGATAAGTTTCTCTTCTTGCAACCTCCCCTCCCCCACAGGGGATAATGTTTTTCCAGAAACCTCTGTGCTGACTTTCTCTTACTTGTCATTGACCAAAACTGAGTGAACATGCACAAACCTCAACTAATGAGATTATGATTTTGCCCACATTTCTTGCACTTACTGATGCCCAGAGTCTGAAGGAAACTGGGGGTCTGTTAGCAAGGAAGGAGGAGGAGGAGATGACTGTTGGGGACACATGTCATATATGAGAGGTCGGTTATGCGCGCCTGCCTCTCTCACAGCCTGTTCTAAAAGGCACAGAGTGCCTGCTGCAGGGGATTTTGGGCCCCCTGTTTTGTACCATGTGACTTCCCTCACAGCTGATTGAACCAGGGGTGAGCATGTGATCCTAAGCAACTAGGCCTGCTGGGGCCAGGCGTGGATGGAGGAGCTGGGCCAATCAGAGTGTCTCTGTGTCTCAGGAAATAGAACTGGGAGAGAATGAGGTCACTCAAAGTGTGGTCTGCAAAGAAATAAAAAGCTCGCACCAGCATGTTAAACACCTTTGTCACTAAGTACACATTTTTCCTTTTTGGGAAAGTTATTTAACTTTTCTGGCTTCTTCGGCAACACGGGCATGGCAATAGTTCTTACTTGTAGGTTTTTCTAAGGACTGCAGGAGGGAGATGTGTCAGAGGCTTGCCACGGTGCCTGGCACCTCACAAGTGCTCAGTAAACGTTAGTTATTTTTATTTCTGTTTTAGTTTCTGACTTCCATCAGGTGGATAAGTCACTTTCCTCCCTCAGCATCACCGGCAAGCCTGTTATACGTGCATGATCACTGGGCCCATCCCCACAGAATCTGAGTCAGTGGTGGTTTTGAGAGATGGTCCATTTGAGAAGGACCATTGAAGACACAACTGCTGGGTCCTGTCCTGATCTTGGATACACTGAAAGCTCTGGTTTCTGCAGAGGTCAATCTCAGGCCAAGTACATCATGGTCCATGGTAGACACTGAAGACTGTTGGGGAATCCAGCACAAATGTATAGCACCTTACTAGGTAAAAGTTCTGGTCAGTTCCAGTTCTAGTAGTGGGTTCTGCATAGCCAGAGTGTTTCTCAGCACATGGTCTCCCTAAATGTATGCAGGAACGCTGATCCCATGGAAGGAGTCTGGCATCATCCTCTCACAGCTTGTCGACTCTGGCATGCCTGTTAATGGGAGTGGCTGTGGATCCCTATCGAAATGCTCAAAACCACAGGACCTGTTCAGCCAAATCATATACTCCCTCAGCTGCCCCCATGCGAATGGGAAATTCAATCCATAAGTGGCTGGTGTTCCATGCGGGGTTCTTTCCAGCCTTCTCTCAGGTGGGGGAAGCCTCAGGAATTCCCTGCTGTGGAAGGTGCTAGAGAATGAGTGCAGACGATAATGAAGTGGGAAGAAGCTGAGAGGCTGCCTGCGGCACAGCTGTGTGCTCACCAGCTCTCCGTCCAGAACCCACACACCTCTTTCGCCCATTGGGGCCTCAGCACTGGATCTTGGAGCCCATGTTACCACTCTCCTGTTTTTACAGAAAGGTTGGGTCAGTTGCTGTGCGGCTTTCAGATCAGCCTCCTTTCTCTCTGACAGTCAGCGATCTTAAATTTACTTAAATTCCCCCCAGTATTGCCTCGAAACAGACCGTTCCAGTAAAAACGATTGTGAGGACATGTAGGCAAATCTAACTGTTTATGCAAACATACCTACTGGGGTTTGCACCCTAAAAACTGAGCGGGACTTAGTGTAACATACAGTCATTGATCTTTATATAAAGAAAACCGTAACTCTGGATAGTGGTTTAGGTGGGTGAGCGCTGCAGAGAAATCTTAACCACAGAGACACTTGGTTGGAAGAGATTGTGTGTCAGTCCAGGTGTTGGCCTGTTTCGGGCCCGCTTTGCCTGAATAGGGGACAGATGATGGAGAAGACCATGTAGGGGGCTGCGGCCATGAGTGCCTTTGTGGACTGTGTCCATTTATCCTGGCTGAGCTCAGCCTCCAGCCTCTGCCCACATTTCCCTAACCCTCAACCTCTCCACCAACGGGTCCTTCTGGAATCCCATTGACTAGGTTCCCCTCTAGTTAAAAAACCTCCTACGTGTTCACCTCCTCTTTCCCAATAAGGTGCGTCTCCAAGCTCCTCACAGGTCGACCACGTATCTTCACCTTTCACGCACTGATTGGGTGTCCTGCCTCTGTCACCCCTCCCAAGACAGAGCACCCACTACAACCATTATGGGTAGCTCACTGTACCTGTGGCCAGCTCTTCTGGGAGCAGGCCTCTCAGCTTTCAGGTTCTGACCTGACTCCGGGGCCACTGGGGCCACATGAGTGAGTTTCATCTGGTTCCCCTGCAGATATCCAGGGTGGAGAGCTGGACCCCCAGAGCTGCCCTTTCCTACCATAGCCCTCAGCTTGTTTCTGCTCAGTATAGCTGAAGGACCCATTGCCAATGTGCTCACCTGCTGGAGATGGCAGATATGCATCCGAGGGGATTGGGCCTTCCCCTCCAACTCCACAAATTTTGGGCTTCTGACCTATCCTCTTCCCATGGACACTCACTGCTCTGCAGGTCATCCTCCCCTTCCTCCCGCAGAGCCCTGTCATCTCCTTGTAGGACAGTGGCCACAGCCCTCTCCTCCCAGTGCACTGGATGCCAATTTGTCTTTCTCCCTGTTGGGGCTCACAGCAGATACCAGGTTGAACCTCCAGGAAGCAGACTCTGAGGTGGGCTCCAATATGGAGGATGTGCATTTTGGATGGCTCTTAGGAGTGATGCCTGTGGAAAGGAGGGGCCCAAAGCAGGAAGGTGCAGAAGAAGCAGTTGAGCTGTGATGCAGGCCCAATGACAGCTACTGATGACCTCCTGGGGAGCTCTGCAGCTATTGGGTTGTTGGAAAAGTCATGTCGTATTTTGTCTNCAGTTATCAGTTGCTTCAAAAAAGGATCATTTTTTTCATGTTTAATGAGCATATTGCAGATGTTTATACGCGCTGTCAAATGAACTTCTTTGAGTTCATGTGGAACCCAAATATCGAGCTTGCTTACGTATCCCAGCTTCTTCAGGTGGTCCTGAATGCTTGAATGATGGATGTTCAGTGTTTCTGCAATCTCTCGTGTCATGTAACGTGGGTTTGACTTGATCAATGCCTTTATTTTATCATTATCAATCTCGGTGGGCCTGCCTGACCGAGGAGCGTCATTGAGATCAAAATCACCAGCACGGAATTTTGTGAACCATCGTTGGCACTGACGTTCTTGGAGAGCATTGTCACCGTAAACTTTATGCAACTTTTCACAAGCTTGACGTGCGTTCTTCCTTTCATGGAAGTAAAACAGTAAAATATGGCAAAAATGCACAGTTTGGTCTTCCATCTTCAACTTGTTGTAAAATCTCCAAAACTCAACCAATTCGCTCAATTTTTTTTTAGAATGAAGCTAGAACTGTCAGCTGTCAAATGACATAGCAATAACAGATGCGAATGACTCTAATACTTCCAAAAATGAACTAGTGCCATCTGTCGCAAACATGCATCATGACTTCTCCGACAACCCAATAAAATGGCCCTTCAGAATTGGCCTGACAACCAGGCACTGGATGGGGACTGCCCCAGGAAGAGCTGAGCTTGGGTTAGGAAACACCGGGAGGGGTGGCTGCTGAGAGATGGCAGCTGGGGCTGAACATACTTCATCGAAGGGGATCTGGGTGGCATGGCCTAGGATCCACCACACGTGGCTGGCCAGTGGGGAGCAGGGAGCAGAGGTGTTCTCAACGTTATTCTATTAAGATGGCCTGAGATTGCCTTTGTGCTTTGGAGGCCGAAGCACACACCGCTGGCTCACACTGAACTTATTGTTGGTGAAAACCTCTATGCCACATCTGGGGCTTGTTTGCTGGGTTTCTGGGGCTGCAGTGCCGGACTCCACATTCACCCAGTCATGTTTCATATTGTTAGATTTGCCTGGGGAGATCTAGCTTGGATCCCGACTCTCTCCTAAGACGCAGGCACCTACCTGTGTCTGCCAGATCCTGGTCTTCTGCAGTTTCTGTCAGCAAGGCTGCCTTCATCAAGGTCTGCACGGCCCTTTCCTGGTGGCATGGCCCCAAGTGTAGACCCAGACACTCTGAGGTGGACTTCAAGTCAATCTGGCAGTGTAGCCAAGTGACTAAGGGCTGAGCTTGAATCTTGGTTGCCCGTTGACTTCTTGGGCAGCCTTGGACATGTTATGTAGCCTTGTCTCGTGCCTCACTTTCCTTTTCTGTAAAAGTGGAATGATAACAATCCTTACTGCTCAGGGTTGTGCGGGATGAATGGGGGTCTGACTTAGGTAGCTGTAGTGAGGAGGAGGCAGGACACAGGACCAGCTCTGAGCCCACCCCATGAGCCCTGCTGTGGCCTGAACTATATCTCAGTGGTTCCCCACTGGGGTAGGGGCTGTTCTTCCTGCTTGCTGTTTGGCATGTGAGATGGTCCCCTGAGGGACTCTGCTGATGAGGGTGTACTTGCTCTCTGACTCTCGCTGTCTTCACCGGCAAGGTGGATGCAGCATAGGGTTTGGAATTAGAAGTCTGAGCTTCAAGAGCTAAACAGACCATTTATCGTACGGAACTGAGGCTCCTCTAGAGTCTCAGGTTCCTTCTCTATAAAATTCCTACCTGAGAACTGTTGAGAAGATTAAATGAGGTCACATATGTGTGTTAGTTTACAAGGGATGCCATAACAAAGCTCCATAAAAGGGGTGGTTTAAACAACAGAAATTAATTTCTTCGTAGTTCCGGAAGCTAGAAGTCCAAGATCAAGGTGTCAGCAGGGTTGGTTTCTCGTGAGGCTTCTCTTCTTGGCCTGCAGATGACCACTTTCCCCCCGTGTCTCCACATCTTCTCTCCTCTGTACATATTTGCATCCAAATTTCCTCTTTTTATGACACCAGTCATAATGGATGAGAACCCTCCCAATGACCTCATTTTAACTTAATTATCTCTTTAAAGACCCTATCTCCAAATACAGTCACAATCTGAAGTACTTGGGGTTAGGGCATCAACATATGACATTGGGGGCACACAATCCGGCCCATAACAGTATGTGAAACTGTTTTGCCAACCATAAAACAGGTCTTGGGGTGTTGAGTCTGCCTACAGGAAAGGGTCTCTGTATGGCCAGGAGGTGGGCCAGCTGATCATGTCAGAGGTGCTCTCTCCCCCTGGTAGGGGCTAGGAGCTGGCTCCTCTGCCTGCATCTCCCCGGGGACCAGCCAAGGCCCCATGGTCTCTGCTTCATGGGTGTGGCCTCAGTCATCTGGCTGGCCCATCCATTGGGCCAGTGCCTTCAGGCTGAAAACTTCGGTTCTCACAGAGCTTTTTGAATTCAGCTGGAAGGCAGACCCCCTGGAACTGGCCCTTCTGGGAGTCAGGCAGGATATGGCCAGGTAATTAGAATAAGGGCCAGGTGAAAAGGGGCCTTGAAACTGAATTCCCCCCATCTTAAGGTGGGGGGCTGCAGCCATGGGAGCAGAATCTGCTAGGGCCCCAGGCCTGGCACAGCAGTTTTTGGTGAGTGAGTGTGGACAGGAGAAGGTCCTTCTGGGACATAGGGTTTGGGGTCAGATGAGCACACCCCAAGGAGATCTGCCCTGAGCCTGTTGCCCTCAGGAGCCCGTCTGTAGTCTTCTGGTATGAAAAGGGCTAGGACAGAGGTGTGCACAGGGCCCCGTGGAGCATGAGGTGGGAGTGCTTTCCTGGCCAGGGGGTCTTCCAGGAGGGGTTGGAGCCTGAATGGAGACTGGTAAGGTGAGTAAGAGTTGGCCGAATGAAAGAAGGTAGGATGGCATGCCAGGAAGGACAGTGTGACAGTGTGACAAGATGGAACATTGTGGGAGCTGGAACCTGGGAGGTAGATAGCAGCCATGGCGGGTAGGGAGCTAAGAAGAGTTTCAAGAGGGAAGGTGACAGGGCCAGATTTGTGTTTGAAGGAGTGCCCTCTGGTGGCAGATAGAGTAGACTGCAGGGAGACCAGCAGGGGCTGAGGCTGTGGGTGAAAAATGAGCATGCCTGAATCAGGAAGATGGGAGGAGGGCAGAGAGGGGGTGCAGGAGGTAGACTTGCCTGGCATGGGGCTTAATTGGCCATGGGGAGTGAAGGAGGAAGAAGGTGCAGTCTGGGGGGATTTGCACCTGGGGGTTCTGGGTAAGGGGACCTGGAGCTTAGTGGTGCTGGTCACCAAGATGGAGCAAGTTGGGGTTGGATGGTGATGACCTCAGAACTGGACAGACTGAAATGGTATACGTTGAGGTGTTCCATGGGCTATGATGATGTGTGACCACTGTCCAGCAAGCGGGACACATACGTTGGGGTTCGAGAGGACGCACTGAGGTGACTCTACATGGGGATGGAGGCGCGCCAGACAGGGAAATGGGAGTAGACAGGGTGGTCCTCATGGAGGGGGGAGGCACTGTCAAAGCCCTGGGGCTTGGTTTAGGCTCAGAGCTCAGGGTCCTGGGGATGGAGGGTAAGTACAAGATTAGTCCCAAAGGGAAGTTCAGATAGGAACACGAGCTCAGGGCTGACGCTGGGGAGGGCAGCTAAGGCTTTGGGAGGAGGGCTGCTGCAGGGGCATCTCCTTGGTGGCAGGCAGCATTGAGATGTGTTGGTTAGTTATGTTCAGAGGTGGGCATGGGCCAGGGGTGTCCGGAAGGCCCCTCGATTCCATTGTGACATAATTTCCTGAAGCCACTTAGCACTTGTTTTCCCAAAGGACCCTAAATTAAGGATTTCACGGCTCAGCCAAGCCACGGAGCCAAACACTTAGTGAAAGCTGCTGTGGGAGCAGCCCGTGAGCCCAGTGGAGCAGGGCCAAGTCAGTCACTCCTCCCCATCAGGGAGTGGGGCTCTTCTCATAAGGAAGGGACCTGGAAGGGAGCAGGTTGGTCCCCAAGGCTGCGAGTTTCCCATCCTGGACCCTCCATGAGAGCTCAGCTGGGGAGGAGGTGGGAGAAGACAAAGAGATGTTGCTGAAATGATGCCCAAATATAACTCCAGTCCCCTCCCATCCTGATGAAGGCTGCTGAGAGCACCCTAGGCAGTCGAGGACCAGCTCTGCCACTCCCAAATTCTGCGCCCCTGGACCATTTCTTCCAGGAGGGTCATATCAGGAGTGGACATCTCCTGGCAGGCTAGTCTCTGGGTGGAGTTATCTGTAGCCCATACAATCCTGTTCATCCACCGCTTATGCACGCACCATGGACAAGGGTGGAAGGTGAGGGTGGGTGGTGGTGAGGGTGGGTGGTGGTTTGATGTCACCTGCCAAGCAGAAGATGTAGACCTATGCTCAGGACGCAGGGGTCCTAGGAGGTAGCAGAAGCTTGGGTGCCTGCAGATGAGTAGGGTTTTGAATTCCATCTGAAAATCCCCGGAGCCCTCTCTCCTTGTCTCTGCCTGCCTTCTGAGTTGTTTTTGGCCAAGTTCTGATTTGGGAAGCCATTTACAGCCCATTAAAAGATCAAATGTCTAGAGATGATGAATTGAGGCATTTGAAAATGATGAATTGAGGCATCCGAAAATGTTTTCCAATTCACAGCTCATTTCCCTATAGAAAGCCCTGACCTAGTGTGATTCAGAGGTGGTTGGAAAGCCTGTCTGTTCTGGACCGCCAGGGGCAATCTCGGGGTGGAGCACTGTCCTTGGATGGGACAGTAGTTCATCCTGAAGAGAACTGCACCGAGATGGCGCTGATGCTCCCTGGTAGAGATGAAAGAAGAGCTCGTGAGGGCTGCTGATGTCTCTTGCACATCTTGCACAAATTCCAGACCCAGTTTCCCTGAGTAAACTGGCAGAGGCAGGAGTCTTGGTTTGTAGGTGGGACCCTGCTGGTCGTCTGGCAGGAAGGCTGGATTCCCTTCCCAGCTCGGGTTTCAGCTAATGGCAATGAAGTTTAACCTCCCAGTACTTCTTTTCCCATCTGCAAAATAGGAAGGACAATCCTTAGGCTCTTATGAACATCGTGGGTTTTCAGTAGCCAGATAATCAGTAATGATATCTTAGGGTATATAGTGATGCACTGTTTATACTATTAACCTGGATGTGCTCATTTAATCTTCACAATAACCTTGAGAGGTAGAATTTTTCATTTAACTGAGGCTCAGAGAAGGGACATCTCTTTGCTGAAGTCACACAACAGGTTGGTGGCAGAACCAGATTTTGAACTAGGTCTCCTGGTGCTTTTGTGGAGAGGGATGGACTTTTGACTACTTTCTCATTTTCTTCTATGGTATTTTTTACTGTGCCTATTAGTAATATATATTTTCCTAGAAAACTGTCAAGATTTTGAAACTTTTTTTTTAAAGATTTTTATTGGGGAATTGGGGGATGAGAACAGCGCTGGGGAATTGGGGGAAGGGGAACAGAAAAGTTGCTGTCCTTTTGTTCTTCAGTCTAGTTGTGATGGACGTTGCTTCACTGGCCCAAGTTGGCACCATCATTGCGCTCTTCCCGGGCGAGGCAGATCAGTCGCTGGCTTCTGGATGGCCGGTCACGGCGGCTGCTGGCCACTCACGCTGGCTGCTGGCCACACACGGTAGCCCATGGCAACCCACTGCAGCAGGGGCTGCAGCCCAGCTGTCGCTGTCGCCGGCAACTCATGGCAGCCCAGCTCCAAGTTGAGCTGTTGGTCAGCATCTTAGCTGTAGAGGGCAGTGTCACTGGCCCTCATATGTAGGATATGAATGGGGCCCTCTGACGTCCCAAGCCAGCTCTTAACCAACACGCCACTCGGCCAGCCCTTGAAACATTTTGATGTGAGACCATATATATTTCATTTGTTTTACTTTTTTCTTTTGTGCTTGGTCAGTTTTGTGTCCCCTTTCTATCCTTGATAGTATTTATCCTCAACTTCAAAAATATATTTAATTGTGTATTTTTCTACTACACCTAAAGTTGCACAGCTTCTATATCCTTTCCTTAAACATGACAAAAATTTCAGCAACTTTTAGTTCCTTCTGTCCCCCATACAACTTCCCCTCTTTGCTATCTTCCATATTGCAATCATCTTGGATTTGAGATCTAAGCTGTTATTAAGTCTTATGATTGTTTTGTTGTTCATAGCTGCTTCTCACATTTAATATATTCCCCCTATGTCCTTTATCTTATTTTTCTGGAATATATCCTCTAGTAGTTCTTTCAGAAAAGGCAGCTGATGAATTTTCTAATTCCTTGTGCATCTTACAATTTCTTTATCTCACCTTTGCCTTTGAAGGAGGTTTGCCTGGGTATAGAATTCTGGGTTCTAAATATGTCCCCTAGGAACTTTGAAGTAATTGTGTCACTATTTACTGATAAGAAATCTAATTTCAATTGATTGTAGATAATGTTTTTCTTTTCTTTCTACAGCATTTAATAGTTTCTCTTCATCCTGAGTATTCTGAAATTGAACCACAATCTGTCTGTTTTTGTTCATCTTGCTTAGCACTCAGTGGTCCCTTTCAAATTAAGAATGCATGTCTTTATTTAGCTCTTGGAAATTTTATTATTTCTTCAGCTACATATTCCCTTTGCTCTCTCTGATCTCCCCTTCCAGAGCTACTAATAGATATATATTGGAACTTGGTCTGCCTCCTAGGTCCCTCACCTTTGCTTCCACATTTTCCATTTCTTTTTTTCTTTGCAGTGCATTCTTGGAAAGTTCACGGCTCAGATTTCCAGCTCATCAGCTCACTCTTTAGCTCCGTCCATTCGGCTTTTCAAACCATCTATTGAGCTTTTTATTTTCATAGCCATACATTTCATTTCCAAGATATCTAACTTTTTATTTCATAATATTTTTTATGAGTGAAAAATTCTATTATGATTTAAAAATTATCTCCATCTATTTGCTTTACTGTTTTCCGCTGAGGTGTGATTTAGTCTCTGTCGAGTTGGTGGCTTTTCATGGTGTGGCATTTTTTCTCAAAAAAATTAGAAATTCCTTGTACTTGGGGTTTTCCATTAACTTGTCTCTGTATCTCTGTTTACTGCCACTTTGCCTCCTGGAGGGTTAGTGGTGTAAGTGAAGGGTAGAGAGTGTGCAAGAGTTCAGTTGTCTGACCTTGAGAGGGTCCCAATTTCTCCCGGAGGTCATCAGCTTTTTAGGCACTCTGATCATATCTGCCTCAAAACAGGTGAGTCCCATGCCTGATTCTTGACACCAGCAGGGATGGGGATCTGGGTCCTAGCTGCCTGGCTCCTTCCACTGTGGTCCTCTGACAGTCACCTCAGACCCACCCAAGTCAGAGTCCTTCGGTGGCTTCCCACTGATTTCATGGTAAGACCCACATCCCACCTGGCAGGCACCATGCCTGTTTCTTTCTCCTGGCTTCTCCCCTTCCTCCAGCCTTTGGGTCATGTCTACCTGCATGCAGTTCTCTGTGAGGTAGATGCATACCATGGGTCTCTCACCTTCGTACCTCTGCTCCCTCCTCTGCTAATGCCACCCCGCTCATTACTCTCACACTTTTGGTCAACTGACTCTTATCTTTCAGGTGGTTGGCTTTCTTAGGACCTGGGTGGGTGCCCTGCTCTGTTTCCAGAGCTCCCTTGCTCAGGATGTGGTTGTACCTCTGACCCCGTGTTCCTGTGGGATGTAATCATCTCTTTGTCTGTCTTCCCCACCAGAATGGGATTTCCCAGCAGGCAGGGGTACAGTGTTCTTCACTGATTCCACATGGAGTGTTTGATGACTGTAATGATGCCAGGGTTTTGTGGCCAAGGGGGGTGGGTATGCTCCCTTCCCCTTAGACATGGACAGAAGGCCTCAGTGGGCCCCTTACCCAAGAGGACAACACCCCTAGGCTTGTAGGAGCGCCTTTTGACCCACAGTGGGCACCTCAAGAACAAGCAGTGCTGATGTGACTGTTCTCCCCACAGGCACTGGTGCCATCACACAGTGACACGGACGGTGTCCTGCCAGGTGCAGAACGGCTCGGAGACAGTGGTCCAGCGTGTGTACCAGAGCTGCCGGTGGCCCGGGCCCTGTGCCAACCTTGTGAGGTAAAGGCTGCTGGGCCGGCTGGCTCTGCCCTTCCTTTCTTTTTCCTTGAATGAATCCAACCTCAGCACAGCTGCCAGGGAAGGCGTGGCGGGTTGATGCTCAGAAACAAGTGTTGAACATGCATTTATGAAGCTCCTTTTGTATACAGCGCATGGGGGGTGTATGTGTGTGCAAAGATGAAAGGGACTTGCTCCCCACCCTGACAGAATCTTCCAGTCCAATGGTGGATGAGTATGGTGAGGGGATACGGGGTGGGGTGGGGGAAGGGACCAAGTGAGGCTGAAGAGGGAACCAGTCTACCTTGGGGTTCCAGAAGAGAATGTGGGCCTCTGATGCCCTTGGAAGTCTAGCCTGCCTCCAGCCCTGCCTCTCTTACCAATCCCGCCCCTCTCATAGCTCTACCCTCTTACCACCCCTGCGCCCTCACCAGCTCCACCCTGGACCAAAGCTTTTTAGTGGCTCTCAGCATTCACAGGGAAAAAATTCTTTTCTTTCTTTTTTTTAATTAATTTAAAAAATTTTTAAGTTACAGTTGACATACAATACTATATTTGTTTCAGGTATACAACATAGTGATTAGACATTTATATAACTTATGAAGTGATCACCCTATTATGTCTAGTACCCATGTGATACCATACATAGTTACTACACATTATTGACTATATTCCCTATGCTATACTTTATATCCCTGTGACTATTTTTATAACTGGCAATTTGTATCCTTCACCTTTTTCAACTATGCCCCCAACCCTCCCTCCCATCTGCCAACCATCAATTTGTTCTCTGTGTCTATGAATTTGTATCTGTTTTGTTTGTTTTCTGTTTTAGATTCCACATAGAAGTTAGATCGTACAGTGTTTTTCTCTATCTGACTTATTTCATTTAGCATAATACCCTCTAGGTCCATCCACGTTGTCTCAAATGGCAAGATTTCATTTTTTTTATGGCTGAGTAATGTACCATTGTGTGTGTGTGTGTGTGTGTGTGTGTGTGTGTGTGTGTATATATATATATATATATATATATATATCTCACATCTTTTTTAGCCATTCATCTATTGGTGGGCAATTGGGTTGCTTCCATATCTTGGCTATTGTAAATAGTGCTGCAGTGAACATAGGGGTGCATATATCTTTTCAACTTAGTGTTTTGGATTTCTTTGGGTAAATACCCAGAAGTGGAATTGCTGGGTTATAAGGTAGTTCTATTTTTAATTTTTTGAGGAACCTCAAAACCACTTTCCATAGTGGCTGCACCAGTTTGCAACCCCATCAACAGTGCACGAGGGTTCCCTTTTCTCTGCTTCCTCACCAACACTTGTTTGTTGATTTATTGATGATAGCCACTCTGACAGGTGTGAGGTGGTACCTCATTGAGATTTTAATTTTCATTTTCCTGATGACTAGTGATGTTGAGCATCTTTTCATATGTCTATTGGCCATGTGTATCTCCTCTTAGGAGAAATGTCTATTTAGGTCTTCTGCCTATTTCTTAATCGGATTTTTGTGTGTGTGTGTGTGTTTGTGTTAAGTTGTATGAGTTCCTTATATATTTTGGATATTTACCCCTTATCAGATGTATCATTGGTGAATATCTTCTCCCGTTCAGCAGGTTGTTTTTTCGTTTTGTTGGAAATTTCCTTCGCTGTGCAAAAACTCTTTAGTTTGATGCAGTCTCATTTGTTTATTTTTTCTTTTGTTTCCCTTGCCTAAGGAGACATATCCAAAAACAATATTACTAAGAGTGATGTCAAAGAGTTTACTGCCTATGTTTTCGTATAAGAGTTTTATGGTTTCAGGTCTTACATTTAAGTCTTTACTCCATTTTGACTTCATTCTTGTATATGGTATAAGAAAGTGATCCAGAGTCATTCTTTTGCATGTATCTGTCCAGTTTTCCCAACACCATTTACCCAATTTTGTATTCTTGCCTCCTTTGTTATAGATTAAATGACCATATAGGCATGGATTTCTGGGCTCTCAATTCTGTTCCATCAATCTTTGTGTCTGTTTTTATACCAGTACCATGCTGTTTTGATTACTATAGCCTTGTATATAGTTTAATATCAGGTAGCATGATACCTCCAACTTTGTTCTTTTTTCCATGCTTCGGCTATTTTGGGTCTTTAGTGATTCTATGTAAATTTTAGGATTATTTGTTCTAGTTCTGTGAAAGATGCCATTGGTATTTTGATAGGGATTGCATTGAATCTGTAGATTGCTTTGGGTAGTATGAACATTTTAATAATGTTAATTCTTTCTGTCTATGATCATGGTATATTCTCCCATAAATTTGTATCTTCTTCTATTTATTTCTTCAATGTCTTATAGTTTTCCCAGTACATGTCTTTTAACTCCTTGGTTGAATTTATTCTTAGATATATTTTATTGCAATTGTAAATGGGATTGTTTTCTTAATTTCTCTTTCTGATAGTTTGTTATTGGTATATAAAAATACAACTGATTTCTGAATATTAATTAATGTGTCCTTATTTTCATCATTTTTTAATAGTAGAAGTTCTTAAGTTGGGATCCCCATTGTATGCAGTGTTTTTGTATAGCTTGTTTTGCAAGGGGAATGGCTAAGTAAGTGGATATGTGAGTCTATTTCAAATCTTTAGACAAAGGACTGCTTTTAAATGCTATGCTAGAGGGATGGCCACTGGCTCCATAGTGATGAAAAAGATACTAACCCTCCTCCCCCTTCCTTTTCTTTTTTGTTTTTTAAGATTTTATTTGGGGAATTGGGGAAGGGGAACAGCCAAGTTGTTGCCCTTCAATCTTAGTTGTGGAGAGCGCAGCAAGCTCAGCTCCAAGTCCATCGTGCTGCTCACCTCAAGGTGCTGTGTTCAATCTTAGCTGCAGGTGGGCATAGCCACCATCCCATGCAGGAGTCGAACCAGCAGCCTCGTTGTTAAGCGCCCACGCTCTATCCACCCACGCCCGCCTTCCTTTTCAACAGAGGGCACAAAGACCCTCTCTCTCTCTTCCTTCCCTACGACCCCAGCAACTGAATTCCGAGGCCCTCTTGCCTTTCTCATCGGCAGGGAGCTTCAGATGACCAGATGATCACCCCTTGATCCTGGGAACATCTTTTGAGAATGGTATTTGGAGTCCGGTCTGTAAGTGACCCTAACAGGGTGGACTTTGGCTGCTAGCTCTGTTTGAGGAGTGGCTGCTCTGCTCTTTAAACAGGGAAGCTGGCTGGCCCTGGAATGTGTGCCACCAAGAAGCAAGGCTACACTTCTGTGTCACAGTTCCGACTCCTGCCAGCCTTGCTTTTATCTTTTTTCTTTCTTTCAAAGATTTTATTGGGGAATTGGGGGAAGGGAACAGCGTTAGGGAATTGGGGGAAGGGGAACAGACAAGTTGCTGTCCTTTTGTTCTTCAGTGCAGTTGTGGAGGATGTCACTTCACTGGCCCATGATGGTATTATGATCATTGCACTCTTCCCAGGTGAGGCAGTCGTTCGCCGGCCATTGGACGGCAGCTCACGGTGGCTCACGCCCGCTGCTGGCCAGTCCCACTCCAGCCCACGCCGTCGCTGGTGCCTCACAGCAGCCCAGCTCCAGGTCGAGCTGTTGTTTACCATCTTAGCTGTAGAGGGCAGCGTCACTGGCCCTCATGTGGGATCTGAACCTGGGTCGTGCTGCTCAGAGCTGGTGTCCCAAGTCAACTCCTAACCAACGTGCCACTCGGCCAGCCCAGCCTCACTCTTTTCAACGCATAGAATTTGACTTCCGCAAACTAATATTGTATTCGGAGTCGAGACATAAACACGAAGAGTTGTGTGTTTCTGTTTTCTCTTTATAAATTTTAGCCAAATTGGACATTAGTTACAATCCCATATGTTTGGTGTGCCCCATAGTCAGCTATCAAGGTGGAAGCAAAAATGTGCATGTGCACACATGCATAGGTACACACACACATGCACGTGCATACCATTGTATTGCATTTGGTTTCAGAAAATGAACTTTAGGATTTCCTTTACTGAAAACCCTTAGAAGGAAGGAAACGGGGCTGGCTTTCTTTCTTTCTTTCTTTCTCTCTCTCTTTCTTTCTTTCTTTCTTTTTAATTGGGGAATTGGGGGATGGGAACAGCACTGGGGAGTTGGGGAAGGGGAACAGACAAGTTGCTGTCCTTTTGTTCTTCAGTCTAGTTGTGGAGGACGTTGCTTCACTGGCGCAAGTTGGCACCATCATTGCTCTCTTCCTGGGAGAGGCAGATCAGTCACTGGCCTCTGGATGGCCACTCACTGCAGCTGCTGGCCACTCATGCTGGCTGCTGGCTACACATGGTAGCCCATGGCAACCCACTGCAGCAGGGGCTGCAGCCCATGCCGTCGCCGGCGACTCAGGCAGCCCAGCTCTAGGTCGAGCTGTTGTTCAGCATCTTAGCTCTAGAGGGCAGTGTCACTGGCCCTGATATGTGGGATCTGAACTGGGGCCCTCTGGCGTCCCAAGCCAGCTCTTAACCAACGTGCCACTCGGCTGGCCCAGGGCTGGGTTTCTTAATGTCAAAATTACAAGTTGAGATTTTTGTACTTTCTAAATACAGTAATGCACCTTTAAGAAAAGCTGAACAAGCTAACTACTGAATTGCTGACATCGGCTCAAAAAATTTCCAATGATCATTAATTTTCACAGCTGCCCTTTGCTTTATGTCTTAAGCAATTATCTGAACACTGTTTCAGAAGCCTCAGGGTCTGGTGTCCTCCTTGTGGGGGTTTACAGGCCTTTCAGGGGGTTCTCTCCCTCTCCTTGGAGTCAGGAACTGAGAACAGGATGTTCCTCAGAGCAGACATGCATTCGTCATCAGCCTTCTCTTTGCCCTCAAAACTTAGCAGGGATTTTGTTAAGTAGGACTTAATTTCCATTCTTTTGGAGGAATTCCATACTCCTAGTCTTAATTATCGTTGTTACTTTTGTTACTATCATTTATTAAGGGAGGAGGGGTTAATACACTTTTCTTTCTCGCCAGTAACTCATAGTTAAGTTAGAATTGGGGTGCACCTGCTCTGTGGTCTTGGAACTACTGGCTGGGCAGGTAGAGGAAGGATGGACGATTGCAGCACTGTCAGAGATGCCAAGTGACTTGTCCAAGGTCACAAACACAGTCAGAGCAGATTGGGTTGGGTTTGACTCTAGCTCATCAAACAAGCCCCATCTGGATGCCCCTGAGGTTTCAAGACCCAGTCTCTTCCTCCTGCAAATGAACATTTGTTGACCTCCGTCTCACAGAGGCCCCCGGGAGAGCATGGTGTGGAAATACAGACCGGTCCCTGACTCAGGGAGCTGACACTCCAGTGTGGGGAGGGTTGGGCATTAGTCAAAGTGCCACAGAAACAGGTGTGTAGGTGTGTCTGTCGCTGCTGCTGTGCGGGAACAAGGTGCCCTGAGAGTGGAGATGGGGTGGGGGTCCCGACCTGCAGGGAGGGCCTTCCTGAGC
Organism: Hipposideros armiger; assembly: GCF_001890085.2. NCBI lineage: Eukaryota > Metazoa > Chordata > Mammalia > Chiroptera > Hipposideridae > Hipposideros > Hipposideros armiger. The sequence goes on along the minus strand of NW_017731457.1, from coordinate 3,855,539 downwards.
AAGGGCCATTCTGTGGAGGGGGCATTTACCAAGATAAGAAAACGCTCACGATTGCTTAGCCCTGTTCCAGTATGGTTATTATGCTTCTTAGTGTAATTTTGTTTAAGTATACGTTTTCTGGAGTCTGCCTGCTGCAAGAGTATATGTATTGGGTTGATGTCCCTGAACAGAGCCCCAGGGTAGGAGGATCTTGGGAGGAGCAGGTTCCCAGGATCATGTCTTTTGTGCCCGTTTTCCCTTGTGTCACCGTACTTTGGACTGAAAGCAATGGACAACGTTACCAAAAGAGGCTTCGATAATGGGAGCCTATTAATCTTGAAATAAATCTGGGAGAGGTGCTTTGTAAGAAGTGCTCTGGGAATTTCAGCTGAGGTCGCACCTTGGCTGATCTATGAGGCAGATCCCAGGCCAGTGGGCACTCAGGCCTGGGCAGCTCGGAGCTTGCATTTCTCACTCTGATGTTAGGATGGCAAACCCCAGCAGAGCCCAGTGGCTTCCTTGTGCCATTTATGTTGCTTATAATCCTGGCTGCTCAGCTGTCTTGCCACCTCAGCAGTTACATAGGTGTTTTTTTCTCTCCCTCCCTCCCTCACCATTTTCTGAAACTGTGTGGGACCCAGTTCTTGTTCCTTTTACCCTTTGAAACATTTTGGAGGTTTTTATTTGTGTTCACACTGAACTTTTGTAGGGAAAACAAGATGAAGTATGATTATGGTATGGATTGATTATAATGTGCCTCTCCCGTTCTCCACTTCTTTGAACTATTTTTTCCTCTAGTTTAACCATCACTGCAATCTCTAGGTCATGGATATATCCTAGGTTTCTTTCCTTTTTATTTAAAATTGAGATATAATTGATATATGACATTGTATAAATTTGAAGTATATAACCTGTTGGTTTGATACAGTAATACAGAGGGTGCCAAAAAAATGTATAGACATTTTAAGAAAGGCAAACCATATTAAAATTGTAACACTCAATATATACTGATAACAAAATAACAAATGATGAATATAAGTCATTGAGGTGCTCAAAATGGTTACCATCTGTGTTCAGACACTTCTGATTATGGTGAACTACTGCTTAAGCATTGTTGTATACATTTTTTTGACACCCCAGGTATATTGCAATATGATGGCTGCAGTAGCATTAGCTAACACCTTTGTCACATAATATTTCGATTTCTTGTCATGACAAGAAAGAGAAAGAGGAAAGGTGACTCATTCTCATGAGAGCTGGTGCAAATTTGTCAGGATCCCCGTGATAGATTTTAATTGGGGCTACTATAATTTAGCTTGTGCACAAGAGTCCATCAAATGTGTCATCTGATATGAAGATATGGTTGTATTTGAATGGATATTAGTCAATATCTCACTGGAAAAGGAAGAGGCTGTACTCATCATCACATACTAATGAAACCCAGGCTCCCCCTTGCTCCTTTTATGCCTCTCCTGTTTCTTTCTTCGTTTTTGACTCTTGAGGAAAGAGTTTTCCTCTTGGGCCTGGGAATAATTCACCTGCCCTTTCTTTCTGTGGCATTTTGTTCACATTTGTTCTATGTGTGTCACATTTCTTTGCTGTCCTTACTGTTTTTCCAGCCTGTTATGAGGGTTGGGGGGATGTACAGTAAGGTGGGCTTTGGACTTGTAAATAAATAAATAAATAAATAAATAAATAAATAAATAAAACAGAGCCACTTTATTTTTTATTTTATTTATTTATTTTTTGAAACAGAGCCACTTTAAATGGTGCCAGACCTGCCATTCCAGAGGAACCGCCTTGCATGTTTTATGTCTCAAATCTTTGGAACATTAGGACAAAACAAAAAAAACTTTGCAAAGATAACAAGGAAACAGTTATTATGACTACTAGACTGATGACTACTAGACTAAAATTATAATAAAAAACATTGTTACTGGACTGATGACTACTGGACTAAACATTAAAAACATTGTTTAGAATTAACATCGCTATGTGTGTTATCTGCACCAGTAGATATGCCTTTTTTAGTTGATGTAATTGTTCTCCCTTCCCTTTCTCATAAATACCTATTGCCTTTGTCTCCTAATCAGAACACTGTTAGGGCTTCTGCCTGAATCAGTGCATCCTGGATAGCTACTCTTACTGATCTCAGTAAATACTTGTTGCCTCTCTCTTTGAAAGGCCTTTTATTTTTAGATTAGCGGAGTCAAAAAGACTGGCTGTGTGACTTTGAGCAAATTACTTACCCTCTCTGAGCCTTAAGTCTAAAACAGAGACAACACCTGTTTCATAGTGCGGTTGGTAGGATTCCAGGAGAGAGAGTGCAATTAGTGCTGCTGCTGGCGTGTTTCGGGAGATGGTAATGACTGTCCTTTATTAACTGTTATTTCCCTTTGGCCAGTGAATTGCCTCTTCACCTTGGAGGTCCCGCTGCAGCCTCCCCTTTGCGAAGCTGTTGCCCACACCCTCCCAAGCAGAATTGATAAGCCCTTTAGTTATGTTCCCCAGAATCTTCTTTGTCTCCTCACAGAGCACAACTGGGCTTGTTTTAGTTAATTGTCTGCCTGTCCACCTTTTCTGCTGGAGTCTGTCCCTTGAGGGCAGGGGCAGTCTGTTGTTCATCCTAAGATCCCGTTAGTGCCTTCCAAGTGCCTGGAGAAGAACTTTATCATGAACTTGATTAAGTTTAGCCCACCTCCCCGCTCCTTTCTGCCTCCCATCTCCACTCCCCCACTGCCTGGGGTGCTCACACCCTATAGTGGAGGGTTTCCTTCAGCTGGGTCCCTTAGCCAGAGGTGAGCCCTGCCTGAAGGGAATTCCTATGTAACTGAGGGCTCCTGGATCAGGCCTCCCTGAGTCATGTGCAGAATAGTGGTCATTCCAACCAGAAAAGAGTGAACATGACAAGGAAGCTTGGAGAGCCCTAAAAGACATTTCTATCTTCCTTCCTCTGCCATGTTTGGGAATAGGCTTAAGGGTGAGGGTGGCTTCATCCCAATTCTCTCGTGTATCCGTGACAATGTGACCAGAAGGGAGGACAGGGGGCCTCAGCCTCGTTGTCAGGCTAAGCCTGGATGGAGGAGGGCTGGAGGAGTTTCAGGAGTAAAGAATAAATGGCTGTTGAAGCCAAGTTGGAGTGGCCATGATAGGGGACTTGACCCCAAAACAGGGGCAGCTGTTGGGTGTGATCCTGTGGAGACAGCCCCTGGAAGGAGGTGTCCACTGGCTTGTCCTGGTTTAACTTGGCTGTGCCCAGGGGCCGAGAGCCTGCTGGTGGGGAAGGAAAGGCCGGTCAGTGGGTGAGGACGGGGAGTGAGAGCCCAAGGGCTCCGGGTGACATGTAGTGGATGCTGTGTGGGGTGGGGTTGCTCTCTGACCCGTGTGTTCGTGTGTCCGAGCCGTGGACTTACCTGGGTCTGTGACTGAGTCAGGAGTGCTGCCCGCATCCCTGGCTGCTTGCTGGCCTCCTGTTGCCTTCTCCCCTGTTTGGGTGTCTGAGTCTGGGCCCAGACCCCAGTCCACCCACTCACTCACCATAAGCTGCACCAGGGAAGTGTTCTGGCGTGCAGTCAAACTTACTAAATGATTGCTGATGGACCAGCCCAATCACCTGGACATGGGGATTGCCTCCTTGGAGTGGTGGGGGTTATGGGACCTTCTCCTGGGGCACAGAGCTGTGCCATGTTCCCACTGCTCAGAAAGAGCAATGGCTGCATCACACGTCTTTCTCCTAGAAATAAGCTTAGCTTTGCCTAAAAATAGGTGACATGATTTTGAGGTGCTAGGAAAACCCCCACCCCCAGACAGCCCCTCCCAGGGTGCACGGAATGTCTTATTTGTTTGTTCACTCATTCACTCACTCACTCACTCACTCATTCATTTGTTCATTCATTCATGTTTCCGTGGAGGCTGGTTGCATGACAGATTCTGGCTAAATGAGGGTGTACTGCTATCTGTCTGTCCTTGAAGAGATGACATGTCAGGGGCAAATAAAGGATGATTTCTAAATGGTGGCTGGGGTCTAGGTGAAGCCAGTCTGCTGAGGGGAGGGGGGTCACCTCATCCTAATGGGGGCTCAGGGAAGGGTCCTGTGAGGAGGTGACATCTGAGCTGAGGCAGGGCCTCACAGCAAAGGGAGGGAACAGCTGGAGCCCCAGCACAGAGGTGGCCACGGTGAGAGGGACTCAGGAGCTCAGACCCCTGCGTAAGACTGGGAGATGACAGATGGTGATGGTGGTGGCGGGGAGTGAACCGGGAGGGGCCACAGTGCCTGTCACATAGGCCCACTCAGCTGAGGAGTTGGGGCTTACCTGGTCATTCCTTTGAATTCTGTAGCATCTAGTCTGGCAGCTTCCAGTTAAATGGAATTATCTCCCCACCCCTCCTGCTGCCTGGTGGACTCCCTTCTCCCCATGATGGGAGCACCTTGGGCAGTGAGGGCCCATGGAGTAGGAGGGTGAGGTGGGTGAGAGCTCCCCGACCCATCACACTTGTGCCTGGAGGGTCCTGCTTGCTCAGAGCTCCGGGTTTTCTGAGAGGAGCAGGGTCTCCACACTTTGTCACCCGTGGAGCTATGAAAGACGGAATGGTACTTGGGCGTAACCAGGAGCCTGCTGTCCCCCAGGCTACAGGGCATATGGCCTTTCTACCCAGGAAAGAGGAACTCCTGTTCCGCTTTAGGGAGGCCACTCTGGCCCTCCTCCAGCCATGCCCATCCTCAAGGGGCAAGGAGTCTATGAGGCCAGGGGTATGTGACCATCTGGAGCCTGCACTCCTCTCCTGGAGTGTCCTCTGGGTACCTGGCTCAAGAGCCCTGAGTGGCTTCCAGGCCTGTCCCCTGGATCCGAGGGACTGTGTCTGTTGTGGGCGTAACCAGAGCCCCAAGGGGCAGGCGAGGGGTGGCTATTTGCTGGAGTGGAGGGTGCTGGGACCCGTGAGCTGGGTCCACACACAGTGTGTGGGTCAGAGCTGGGGGCAGGAAGAAAAGGGTTGGGGTGGGGTCTCACTTGTTTTGATTTTAAAATGATGATGGGGCCCGCCCATCTCATGAAGTTACTGGGTGGGTTCAGTGTCTGTGCTGTGCCATGTCCAGACCAGTGTCTGGCTTGTGATAAACCCTCAGTAAGTTGGTTATGAGAAGAGGTACAAATGTCAATTGAGCAAGCAGTGGCTGGTGAGGGAACACAGGAGCTAGTTTGTTGCCTGAGAGCTGCGGACACCTGCGTCAGTGTCTTTCTGCTGTCCAGCCCCACTCCGTGCAGAGTCTGGGTTAGGGCAGGAAGAAGGGGTTTCTGCATTTCTGAATAGTTAGATTTGGGCATCAGCATGGCCAAAATCCTTGGTGGGGCCTTTCTCTGTGCGGAGGGCTATGAAGTCAGCACATTATTTCATTACATCCTGATGACATTTTTATGACAAAGTATGCAGGTGGGGGAAGGGAGGGTGTGGTTGTGAAAACGTGAGTGTAACAGGATCTGGGCACATTGAAGCCTATTTGGAATGCACTAGGGGACTGGCATGTCCCCCAAATTCCTCCCTGTGCCCCCACCCTCTCCCCCAGGAGCCCCATGTATATACTTTCCTTGCATTTGTTCATTCACTCAAACTTTTTGACAAGTATTTATTGAGAGTGTACTATGTGCTGGGGGTGAGGGGAATAGGATGGAGAATAAGACCAAATCTTCTCTCTCATGGAGTTTATATTCACCAAATATGAAAACAAGAAATACCCCTCATAATGTGTACAGGGAATTAAGACACGGTGATGTGATGGAGCATGAATTGAAGCTGCATTAGAGGAGATGGGAGAGAGACTCTTTGAAGAGATGACATCGATGTGAGCAATGAGTGTTGAGAAAGAGCCTCCATGTGAAGACTGGGTGAAGATAACGGGTGCAAAGGCCCTGAGGCAGGGAGGTCCTGGATGAAGGAGCAGAGAGGAGGTCAGTGTCTAAAAGCAGAGCAGGAGAGGAGGAGAGCATAGGTAGAGCTTAAATTTGAATTTTATTGTAAACGTATTGGGAAGCCATCGAGGGCTTTAAGTAGAGATGAGGAATGATCTGATTTAGGTGTCTTTTTTTAAATTAAACTTTTTATTTTATTTTTATTTATATACTTATATAATTGTAAATTCACGCATACTTGTAAGAAATAATACAGAGAGATACCATATTCTTTTTACCCTGTTTCTTTCAATGGTAACATCTTGCAAAACAATAGTACAATGTCACAACTAAGATTGACATTAATACAATCAAGACACACATTTCCTTCACCACCAGGACCCCTCATGTTGTCCTTTTGTAGCCTTTCCTACTTTCCACCTGCTCTTACCCCCTCTTTCACCTCTAGCAACCACTAATTTGCTCTCCATTTCTGTATTTTTGCCATTTCAAGGGTGGAATCAGACAGTATGTAACCTTTTGGGAATGGGTCTGTTCACCTATAATTTTCTGGGGATTCATCCAGGCTATTGGATGTATCCATAGTTATTCCTTTGTATTGCTGAGTAGTATTCCGTGGTATGGATGTACCACAGTTTAACCATTCATCTGTTGAAAGACATTTGAAAGACAAAATGTTTCCATTTTGGGGCTCTTGTGAATTAAAGCTGCTGTAAATCCAGGGTTCTGTGTGAACATAAGTTTTCATTTCTCTGGGTAAATGCCCAGGGGTGAAATTTTTGGGTCATATGGTAGTTGTATGTTTAGTTTCGTGAGAACTGCCAAACTGATTCCAGAGTGGCTGTATCATTTTACATTCCCACCAGCAACATCTAAGTGCTGTATCCCTGCCATCATTTGGTGTTGTCATTGTATTCATTTGTATTTATATGGTATTTTATCTTAGCCATTTTGTGTAGTTATTTTATTGTGGTTTTAGTTTGTGTTTCCCTAATAGATAATAATGTTGAACATCTTTTCATGTGTTTATTTGCCTGCTGTATATCTTCTTCGATGAAATGTCTCTTCATGTCTCTTGCCCATTAAACCGGCCATTGTTTGAGCATTTAACTGGATTATTTGTTTTTTTACTGTTGAGTTTTGAGATTTCTTTATATATTCTAAATACTAGCTCATTGTTAGTTACGTGGTTTGCAAATATTTTCTCCCACTCTGTGGCTTGTCTTTTCATCCTCTTCACAACTTCTTTTGCACAGCAAAAGTTTTTAATTTTAATGAAGTCCAATTTATCAGTTTTTCCTTTTCTGAATCGTGCTTTTTGTGTCGAGTCTAAGAACTCTTTGCCGAGCCTTAGATCCTGAAGATTTCCTCCTATGCTTTTTTTCTAAAAGTTTTATAGTTTTTATGCTTGACATTTATGGTCACGGTCCATTTTGAGTTAATTTTTGCATAAGGTGTGATGTTTAGGGTGAATTTTTTTTTTTTTTTTTTGATGTCCCAGTTGCTCCAGCACTGTTTGTTGAAAAGGCCATCCTTCCTCCATTGAATTGCTTATGCATGTTTGTCAAAAATCATTTGGGCCTATTTGGTCGGTCTATTTCTACATTCTCTTTTCTGTTCCCTTGATATGTGTGTCTACAGATCTGCCAATACCACGCAGTCTTGATTGCTGTAGCTATATAGTAAGTCTTAAAATTGGATAGACTGATTTTTCCCACTTCATTCGTATTTTCCAAAATTGTTTTACATACTATCGTTCTTTTGTCTTTTCATATCAATGTCAGAATAATTTTGTCTATTATCTACCAAAATCTTGATGAGATTTTTACAAGAATTGCATTAAACCTGTATATCCACTTGAGGAGAATTGATATCTTTATTATGTTGAGTCTTTCAAATCAGGAATATGGTATGTCTCCCCACTTATTTAAATCTTTTTTGAGTTCTTTCACTTTTCTTCATTGATTTCTTACAGTTTGCAGCATACAAGTCCTGTTTATTTAAAAAAATAATTGTAAATAGGTTTTTTTTTGTAAAATTGTATTTTTAATTTTGATGTCCATATGTTCATTGCTGTGTATAGAAATACTGCTTTGTTTTGTTTTGTTTTTGTATATTTATCTTGTATCCTCTGACCTTGCTAAACTCTTATATTAGTCATGGGCTTTTTTTTTTTTTTGTAGATTCCTTGAGATTTTCTACGAACACAATCATGTCATCTGTAAACAGAAATAGTCCTGTTTCTTCCTTTCTGAGCCATATGTCTGTTATTTGCTTTTCTTGCCTTTCACTGGCTAGAATTTCCAGCACTCATTGAATAAGAGTAGAGAGAGTGGAGAGGAAGTTTTGTTCCCAATTGTAGGGGGAAAACATTTCACCATTAAGTATAACGTTAACTGTAAGATATTTGTAGATGTTCTTTATCAAGTTGAGGAAGTTCCCTCTATTACTATTTTTCTGAGTGTTTTTACCATGGGTACTGAAGTTTGTCAAATTTTTTCTTTTGCATTGATTAACATGGTCATTTGATTTTCTTTAGTCTGTTAATAAGAGGATTACATTAACTGATTTTGGAGTTGTGAACCAGCATTGTATCCCTGGCATAAACTCCATTTGGTTGTGGCCTATAATCTTATTCTATATTCCTGAATTCTATTTGTTAATATTTTGTTAAGGGTTTTTGTGTTTATATTCATGATGGATATTGGTCTGTAGTTTTGTTGTTTTGTATTGCCTTTTGTCTGATTTTGATATCAAGGTATCATAAAATGAGTTAAATAGTGCTCCCTCTTCTATTTTGTGGAAGAGATTGTGTAGCATTGGTATTAGTTCTTTTTAAAGGATTAATTTGGCAGAATTTCCAGTGAAACCATCTGGATTTGGAAAATTTTGGGGGGGATTTTTTAAGTTATGAATTCAATTTCCTTAATAGTTACAGGGCTATTCAAATTAACTAATTCATATTGAGTTGTGGTAATTCATTTTTAGATGAATTGGTCCTTTTCCTCTAAGTTGTTAAATTTATATGTATAATGTCATTCCCTATTTCATTTCTGATGTTGCTATTTTGTGTTTTCTTTCCTTTTTTCTTTGTCAATCTTGCTAGAGTTTTCATTGCTTTTTTTTTTTTTTCAATTTCATTGATTTCTGCTATTATATGTACTGTGTCTTTCCTTCTGCTTGTTTTGGGTCTCTGTCTTCTTTGGAGGTTCCTGAGATAAGCTGATTTAGATTTTGAAACGATCACTGTTTGCTTTGGGGAAAACACCCACAAGCGAGATGATGGTGGCCCACGCTAGGACGATAGCAGGGAAAGTGGAGAGAAGTGGTTGGCATCACGAGGTGTTCTGGAAGCTGAGATGACAGAAGTGTCTGATCACTTAAAGGCAGAAAGCAATCAGGGATAACCCTAAATTTTTGGTTTGAGTGTCTGGCTGGCTGGGCATGCCATGTCATTGAGTTGGGGACATTGGCAGGAGGTCATCTCTAGGAGGTGGAAACCAACAGCTCGGTTTTGTCCCAGTGAAGTTTGAGATGCCTACAGGGCATCCGTGGGGGGAGGAGTGAAGGTAGGAGGTTGGGTAAAAAAGCCTGGAGTACCAAGAAGATTCTGGGGCTATGGACATACTGTATTTCATGGATTCTAAGATGCCATTGGTAGGAAGAAGTGCCTTATCTTATGATCACTAAGAATGCTGATAATTAAACTTTAGCACACTGTCAACTGTAATCGAATCCCAATGTCAGAGATGTTAAAATATAACTGTACGTGCATGTTAGAATTGAGCAAATGTGGTATGATTGAGAACCATGAGCATGTAGATGGTATTTAAAGCTGTGGGACTAGAGGTAAACGTGGGGCTGAACAGATGGAGAAGGGGTGCTGATCCTGGAACAATCCTGGTACTCTAATCTTACAGGTAGGGCTAAGGAGGGGGGTGCCAGCTAAGGAGGTGAGCAGCCAGGGAAGGAGGAGCATCATGAGAACCCGGAGTTTTTGGGAGTTTTGGGAGAGAGGGAGGGAGAGTGTGAGTCTCCCAATGCTTCTGGGAGGCTGGCAAGATGATGGCCAAGGATTGACTATTGGATTTGACAACGTGGGATCACAGAGGAGCCTGGCAAGTACAGTTTGGGGAAATGGAGGAGATGGAGGCCTAGATGGCATGGATGGAGGAGAAAAGTGAGAGGTTAGGAAATGGAAACTGGGAGACTAGAGGACTCAAGAAGTTTTGCTGTGAAGGAAGCATGAAATAAAGTGGGGCTTGGAAGCTGAGGGCAGCATGTGGTCAATGGAGGTTTTCGTTTGGTTGGTTTTAAGATAGGAGATACAGGAGCATGTTTTTAAACTGCCAGGAATGACCCGGAAGAGAAGGGAGAAGAGATGGCACAGTTGGGCAGGGGCTGGCTGTAGGATTCAAGTGTGGAGAAGCCCAGAGGGGGCGGACTCGGAGCGGGAGGGGAAGGGGGCCTTGTCAGAGCAGCGATAGGAGAGGAGGCTGAGATCAGGAGCACTCATGACCCATGCATGTCCACCCATGTAGCAGTGAGATGGTCTGATTTGGGGGCTGATTCTTTCCACAACCCATGAGTGCCTGAGAGGCAGGACCACGATGTCCTCATCCCATTACTCCCAACATTCACTGCAGGGTTCGGCACATTAACGTGCTCAACAATGTTCGTTAAAGGAATGCATCCATCTTGTTAAATGAAAAAAAAAATTGTAATGCAACTGTGCCCCGTGTGGATTTTCCCATTCTGTGATTTTTTTTTTTAAGCTGAGCCATCCTGCCACCTGTTGGCAGCTCAGCGGCTGCTCAGCTCGGGCCGGGAATCGAACTGCTGTTGCTCAGAGCTCAAACTCTTGAGTGAGCTCTTAACCAACTGAGCCACCCAGCTGGCCCCTGTGATTTTTTTTTTAATTGGATTTTTGTACTGCTTGTTCTCATGTGTGTGTGTGTGTGTGTGTGTGTGTGTGTGTGTGTGTATTGGAGGAAGAGATGAGGATGACACCCAAAACTAATATTTAAAGACAAACATGAGGCCCAGAGGGCTGTGCCGGATGCCCAGTCGGTCTACAGCTGGTGTAGAGAGAGGGTGAACAGGTCCTATTAGGCTTGGTTTGGCCTCTGGGAACCCCAGCCTTGACTCAGGTTCCTCAGGTCATGTGTTTGGTCTGTTCAGTTTGTTCAATCCTTATTGAGCACCCAAGTACCAAGCGCTAGCGTGCAAAAAGAACATGAGCTGGGGGGCATGCCAATCAAAGAGTCACAGCAGAGGGGAATGTGTTCCTGCTGTGAGACCTGGTGCTGATTTCCCTAGGGGAGCCGCATTGGATCAGAGACCTGGGTGATGAAGGGGTTTCATGAGGGAAGGGAGTGTGGGTGGGGGAGAGGAAACAGCCTGTAGGGCCAGGCAGGGGGCGCTAGAGGGAGCTCAGGCTTGGGGTAGGTGCCCTGGGCCAGTCCCTTCCCTGCTGGCTTCTCCAACCAGCTCCTTAGTGAGGGGCCTGGACCTGGAGACTTCTCTGTGAGGGGCCCTCAAGACCTAGCTTGGGATTGAAGGAAGGCAGCAAGAACAAGCCATGCTTCCCCTTTCTGTGCATTAGTTTCCTTTTCTGGGAAATGGGGATAATACCCCTGCCTTGCTCTGGAGTGAAAATCTGGAGTGAAATGCTGTCTTGTTCGCTGTAGCGGGATGTCAGGAGTTATTGACATGCCCTCCTTGACCTCCTTGTCCTCCTGAGGCCTGGTTCTGCTGTAAGAAGGGGCGGGCCAGGCTGCAGGGCCTGACAGACTTGGAAGGACCAGCTCCAGGGCTGGCTGGGTTGTTTCCCTCGCCCACTTCACCTGCCCTCTGCTGTCTTCTGCCCCCTCCAAGCTCTTTGATGGCGTTAGAGCCAACCTTTTCCAGATATGCTGAGCAGAGGGGTTTGACCTAACTCTCCCAGGGCTTAAGCTGCTTCCTTCATTCCCCTTCGCCAGACCGCCCCCTGCCAGCTGACCTCCCCCTTCTGGTTGGATTGCCTGCTGCCCACGTGAAGTCTTGGACTTAGTTCTTTCTCAAAACATGGCCTTCTTTCCTGCCTCTCCTCCTTAGCTGGCCTGTGTGGACCCAGAAGCTTCCCAAGGCTGCCTGCCTCAGCAGTAGGAACTTGTCTGGGCTGAGGCCACCTCCTTCGATTGACCTGGCCCCCCAATGGACTGTGGTCTTGGGCCTGAGTCAGTGTGGGGTGTGGGGGTGGGGGGTGGGCAGAAGACACTATCTTCTTGGCTGTTGTACTTTCTACCTGGCATTTAGGGATGACTACCTTGGATTCTGGGGAGGCCAGAGGCTGGAGATCCCCACCTCCTGCCTCAGAACTGCCGTGGGACAGGCCTTTCCCCTCCCACTGGCCCGCTGCTATTAATCACGAGATTAATAATCTACTGACTCTCTCTCTGCAACTTCCGCTCCCGTTTCCTGTTGCGTCTCCAGTCTGTCTCGGTACCTCCCAGTCTGGTCCTCGTAGTGGTGGTCCCTGGAGGGGCCAGCGTAGGAGCAGAGGCCTATGTGTTGAAATGCCCAGGGAGGGAGGGGGCGCCTGCTCCCCCAGGCAAAATCTCTGGGCTGGCAGAGTCATTCCCTGTCCTGTGACCCACCGAAACACCTCATGATGCTTTGGGGACATTACCTTTGGAGGCCGAAGAACCATGGCCTCTACTTACAGACCTTCAGTGATGGGCACCTCACCCCTCCTGGGATCCTTTTCTTCAAATTCCCTCTCATGTGACTCTATGAGCCCAGGGGCACCTTTGGGGACACACAGAACACATCTGTACACTTTCTAGGACAGTTATTGAGCAGGTGTCGGACCTCAGCTGGGCCTCTTGGGGGACCTCATGACCCCATGGAGGGTCCCAGGAGCCTGCAGAGGGCAAGGCCATCCTCCAACTGCTCAGGGTTGAGGGGGCAGCTTCTGTGGATTGTTGAGCAGTTGAGAACAACACGCTGGTCCCATAAAGAGGCCTGGTTCCATCAAACATCTGCCACTTTAAAACTTGAGTCTGACCCTGAACTCCTCCTTGGCCTCAGTTTTCCCCCTGTAAAGTGAGGCCATTCATCCCTGCCCAGCCCCCCTTTTTTGGACCAGCAGTTGCCCGATTCACTTCCCTGTTTCCCTTCTCTCCCTTCCCATCTGGCTGCCACGCAGCCACACGTCGGGTGTTTCTTCAAAGCTGATCTGAGTAAGACACTCCCATGTGCCACAGTCCTGGAGTGGCCTCACGGTGGCCGGGAGGGGTGATACCACAGTGGGTCCACAAGGAAGGGTGGAAAAACCACATCAAATCTTGTGTTTATTATTTAGTCTACAAAATAAGAGTGAAATTAAGGTTACTGGTTTTAAATATATGCAAAGATAGTAAGTAATACATGTATGAGTATATATACGTGTATAAATTAATATGCATATATTATAAACTTCAAAATAGTTTACTGATCCAGAGTATGTTCCAGAAAGCCTGGAAAGCACAGTCCAGTGCGGTGTCCACAGACCCAGTCCACACTCTGCCTGCAATCGAGGCTTCCATAGCCCAGCCCTCGTCCATGGCCTGGCTGCCTTTCAAAACACTCTGCTCCCCAAATGCATCAAATTTCATCCCAAATGACCTTCTGGCTCTCCTGGTGCTGGCTGCGTTCTTGCCCCAAGGTCCTTCCAAGGTGGGAAGCATTTTCTGGCCCCTCTTGGTAGAAGTGGCCAAGCCCAGCCCCCCATCCCTGTAGCCATCTGTTTCCATGGATGTTCTCCATCCAGACACTGAGCTCCTCCAGGGGGCCACCATGTCTTGGTCAGCAATGTGGTTCCCAACCTGGGACACATCTGGCACACACTATTCATTAATTGTTTCACTCATTCCTCCAATCTTTATTGAATGCATATGATGTGCCCCACCCTGAGCTAGGCCTGGGGTGCAGCCAGCAGCTTAGTGGAGGAGACAGATGTCAGACAAATGATTGTCTGGTGGGTGTATAATTATAAGAGTGATAAGTGTTTGGAAGAGAAGCACAGTTCTATGACAGTGTAAATCGAGGGGACCCAGCCTACAGTGGGGTGTGTGGAACTGAGAGTAGGCTGGTCAAGGAGGGCCTTTCAGAGGAGGTGGCACTTCTGGAGAGCCCCGGGGGCTGTGTTGGAGTTAGTGGAAGCCTCAGGCAGAGGAGACAGCAGGTGACAAGCCCTGATATGGGAAGGAGCTGAGTTAGAGTTCTGTGTGAGGTTGGGAGGACGAGTGGGGAGGCAACCAAGGTGGATAGTGGCTGGATCGTAGAAGTCCATGTGGTTGTACTAAGGGTTTGGGTTTTGTCCTAAGATTGAAGAGAAGCTAGGCAGGGTTATGGGGAAAATTTGTGCTTTGAAAACCCCACTGGAGCTCCTGTGTGGAGTCTGAGATACTGAAGGTAGGTGTGAAAGCTGGGGTGCCACTTAGGGGCCATTGAAAAGGAGGGTCAAGATTTCCCTGGCTATTTGTTGAGTGAATAACAACCCCCAGGAGAATATATGTCCTTGAATTTGCTAAGTACAGTGAAAGATACCCCAGGTTCCATCAGTCAGAGGGAGCAAGACTGCAGACAGGTCAGAAGTCCCTAGAATTGGGCTGTCTTGGAGAAAAACCCAGGGCTGGTGAGGTGCGATACATCAGGTGGAAACTCCAAATTGCATTTGAAGAATTTCAGGGTAGGAAGAGATCTTTAGTTTGTCGCATCCCAGCCCAGACTTTACATGGGGCTCAGAGAAGGGGGACTTGCTCAACCCTCACAGATAGGCAGAGATGCGTTAGAATCAGCTAGAAACAAAGCAGCTGGAAAGCCCCATTGTCTTGCCTGCCTGCATAGCTCCTCTCATGCCCTGAGTTGGCCCTGGGGGGCGGGGGGGGGGTGGTCTCCCTGCACACACTCCCCAGTGTCTTATTCACTGTGTGCCCATCTTAGCTGGGCCAACGGAACCAGAGAAACCTCATCTGATCTCTCAGACGTGTCCTGGGTTGGAGGCAGGCAGCAGCTGATGAAAAGACGGGGGCCTGAGGATGTGCAGTCAAGGGTAGGAAGCGGGTCATAGTTGGTTGCTCTACTTCCTGGTGGTGCAGACCTAGTCGGGGCTTCACTGCCCACCAGCCACACAGCTCAGGAAAGGGCTCAGTATCTTCATCCATAAAGTGGGACAATAACACAGTATGAGTGGACCCAGGTATTCAGTGGCTATAACTCCCTTACATTCCCCCTTCCTTTTCTGAGTTGATTTTGCCATTTGTAAAATGGGCATATATAGCACTTTTCATGGACCAGTGAGGGGCAACCCCACTTTCAGCCCATTCCCACAATTGTGTGGCCTTGGATGCCTGTGGGCCAGCAGGCTCCAGGAGAACCACCATGTCACAGGAGTCAGATCCCCGATCAGTCAGTGGATCCACAGTGTTGCCCATCTACTATGTGCCAGGCAAAAAAAGGTCCTTGTCCTCCTAGAACTTATGGTGTGGCAGTGATACAGGCATCAATTAATAGTCACATGTGGGAATATGGTTTGCAGCCTGGAGTAAGTGCTGTGAAGGCAGGGCACAGGGAGCCTGCTGGGAACGCTGATCTGGTCAGAGGCCTCAGGAGGGCTTCCTGGAGGAGGCGGAGAGGGCCTCTGAGGTGAGGATGAACATGGCTGGACCTTTACTGGGTGAGAGAGAGACAGAGAGAGAGAGAGAGAGAGAGAGAGAGGACGAGAACCTTAAAGGGTCAGGAGCATGGTACACTGCAATTCTTGGCGAAGGCCAGTGTGGCTGGAATATGTGAGTGGTGGACACAAGGGGCATGGCAGAGGCCTGGTGGGTGCGGGCCAGAGCTCACGGCCACAGTGTGGAGTTTTCTCTCCATCCCACATGGACACCGCAGCACCCCAGAATCAGGAGGAAGTCGGGATGGTGCGGCACACACACCTTGGGAGAACTCAGGCCTCAGAGGCCAATTTTGTTTCTCTCCCCATTATCTGGAGGTCATTAAAGGGGCGCTCCGGGTTCTATGTGGTCCCCACCCAGGACCTCGAGTCCGTGGCCCTTGATGCTGCTGCCAAGGAGTGAGGCTGACATCATCATATCAATGGTGGGGTGAGCCCTGTGCAGGGGTGCGACCTCTTTGGGGAGCCTCGGGCAAGCTGGGTTCTTCCCATAGACCAGTGTCCTCAGCTGAAAATGGCCTCAAGGCCGTCAGAGATTAAATGAAGTCTGTAGACCCTGGGGTTACTGCTGTTTGTCTTATTGTGGGGGTGGTCTGGGGGTGCTGTTCTGACCTGAAAGTGATTGTTCCCTGGGGTGAAGAGTGGGAGTGGGGCCCCAGGCCTCTTTGCCCCTTGGGAGCAGCCTTAACCTCTTATCTCACATAGGCCCTTGTGACTTGGTGTGTGTGTGTGTGTGTGTGTGTGTGTGTACACTTTTGTTTGTTTACTTTTGGCAAATAAAAATTGTGTATTTTTAAGACATACAACATGATGTTTTGATATAGTATATGCACGCTGTGAAATGATTACCACAATCAAGCGAATTAGCATTTCCATCACCTCCCATAGTTACCATTTATTCGTGTGTTGAGAACACTTGGGATCTACTCTCTTAGAAAATTTCAAGCATATGATACATTATTATTAACTACAGTGGCCATGCTGTACATTAGGTTTCCAGAACTTATTCGTTTTATAACTGAAAATTCGTACCATTTGACCAATATCCCCTCCATTCCCCCACCTCCTAGCCTCTGGTAACCACCTTTCTACCCTTTGTTACTATGAGCTTTATCTTTTTATTTTGGTTCCACATATGAGATCATGATATATTTGTGTTCCTGTGTTTGGCTTATTTCACTTAGTATACTGTCCGCCAGTTTTATCCACGTTGTCTCAAATGGCAAGATTTCCTTCTTTTTATGGCTGAATAATGTTCCATTATATATATGTGTTTATAGATCACATTTTCTTTCTTTATGAAATTTTAAAGTTAACTTTATTGGGGTCACATTTTCTGTATCCATTCATCTTTTGTTGGACACTTATGTTGTTTCCATGTCTTGACCATTATGAATGATATTGCAAGGAACATGGGGTGCAGATCTCTTCAAAATACGGATTTGGTTTCCTTTGGGTATACACCCAGAAGTGGGATTACTGTATCATATAATAATTCTATTTTTTATTTTTTAAAGAACCCTCCATACTATTTTCCATAGTAGCTGCACCAATTTACATTTCCACCAACAGTGACCTTCTTTACTCAGTCCACTAATGCAAATGTCTGGGAAGTCCAAGATCAAGGTGCTGGCAGGTTTGGTTCCTGGTGAGGTCCCTCTTTCTGGCTCACATACAGCTGCTTTCTGTGTCGTTACATGGAGGAGACAGAGACAGAGAGAGAGAGAGAGAGAGAGAATGCGCTCTGATCTCTCTTCTTTTTGTTATAAGGACATTAATCCCACCACAGGGGCCGCACCCTTATGACCTCATCTAAACCTAATACCTCCCAAAGGCCCCACCTCTAAATACCAACATTTTGAGGGTTAGGGTTTCAACATATGAATTGGTGAGGGGACAGACATAAACATTCAATCTATAATAGCATCATCTGTTTTTTATTTAACATTTACATTTTATTCCTTTTTGAGTGACTTAAAAGGCATAAAATTCAAAATCCAAAAAGAAGAAAAGAGTATACAGTGAAAACTCAAGACCCCACCCACTTTGGAGGTGATCCCTGTTATCAGTTTCCTGTGCTTTTTTCAAGAGATAAAGAATTCCAACTATGTCCCCAGTGAATATAGATGTAAAAATTCAAAATGAAATATTAGAAAATAGAATTCAGTGAGATATAAAAAGGATAATCCATCGTGACCAGTGGGACTTATCCAGGGAATGCTACAATAGGTTGGTTTAACATTTGAATGTTAATTAATGTGATTCATCAAAATAACAAAAATGAAAGAGATCGCCTCATAGATGTAGAAAAATCATTTGATAAAATCAGTGCCCATTAATGATTAAAAAAAAAAATCTCTCAGCAAATAAGGTATAGAAGGGAATGTCCTCAATCTAATAAACAGTATCTACAATAAAACCTACAACTAACTTCATACTTCATTGATGAAATGTTATACAGCTGCTTCCTCCTTAGTATGGGAACAAGAAAAGGATCACCATCATCATCACTTCTATTGAACATTATACTGTAGGCAATAGCACAAGGAGAAGAAATAAAAGGCATACAGGTCAGAAACAAAGAGAATATAAAAAACTCTTATCCACAGATGACATTATTGTGTACATAGAAAATCCAAAAGAAAAGGCAGATACAGTACTTGAACTAATAAATGAATTTATCAGGTCACTGGATACAAGTGTTTCCCACTCCTCTCAATTCATATGTTGAAATCTTAACCCCCAAGGTGATTAGGTCATGAAGGTGGAGCCCTCATGAACAGGATTAGTGTTCTTATAAAAGAGGCCCCAGAGAGCTCTGTTGCCCCTTCCCACATGTGAAGACACAGCAGGAAGACGGTTGTCTACGAACCAGGAAGTGGGTCCTCACTCAATACCGAATCTGCCAGCGCCTTGATCTTGGGCTTCCCAGCTTCCAGAACTATGAAAAATAAATTCCTGTTACCTATGAGCCACCCAGCCTATGGTATTCTGTTATTGCAGCCTGGATGGACAAAAATACAAGATTATTATACAAATAAATGAATAACTATATACTAGCAGAAGCAAATGGGAAAATAAAATGTAAAAAACCCTCATGTGCAATATAAAAAAAACCCCAAAACACCAAGCCATTAAATACTGCTATGGAGTGTTTGTATCCCCCAAATTCATATGTTGAAACCCTAACCCCCAATGCGACAGTATTTGAAGACATAATCTACTACCTGAAGGAAGTAATTAAGGTTAAATGAAGTTACAAAGGTAGGTCCTCGATACAATAGGACTAGTGTCCTGATAAGATAAGACACTAGAACGCAGGTGCTTTCTCTCTCTCTCTCTCTCTCTCTCTCTCTCTCCACACACACACACACACAAACACACACACACACACACACACACACACACACACACACACACACACACATGAAAGGCCATGTGAGCACACAGTGAGAAAATGTCTGTCTGCTAGCCAGGAAGACAGTCCTCACCAGAAACTGAATTGGCTGGAGTCTTGATCTCGAACTTCCCAGCCTTTGGAACTGTGAGAAAATAAATTTCTGTTGTGTAAAACATCCAATCTATGATATTTTGTAATGGCCGTCGAGCAGACTAAGACAAATATTTAGTAAAATATTTAACAAAAGATATGCACCCTACTGAGAAAAATTAAAGATCTAAATAAATGGAAAGTTCTGTCATATTCATGGATAGGAAGACTCAATATTATTAAGATGTCAATTCTCTAGAAATTGATCTATAGATTCCATGTGATCTTTATCAAAATCATAGTGGTTTTTTTTTGCTGAAATTAATAAGTCAATTTAAAAATCTGTGGGGGGCCGGCTGAGTGGCTCAGTTGGTTAAGAGCTCGCTCAAGAGTTTGAGCTCTGAGCAACAGCGGTTCGAGTCTCGGTCTGAGCTGAGCAGCCGCTGAGCTGCCAACAGGTAGCAGGATGGCTCAGCTGAAAAAAACAAAACAAAAAAACACACAAAAAACACTACGGGCCAGCCGAGTGGCGCGATGGTTAAGAACTGGCTTGGGATGCCAGAGGGCCCCGGTTCAGAT
Source organism: Hipposideros armiger (assembly GCF_001890085.2). Classification (NCBI taxonomy): domain Eukaryota; kingdom Metazoa; phylum Chordata; class Mammalia; order Chiroptera; family Hipposideridae; genus Hipposideros; species Hipposideros armiger. The sequence continues at coordinate 3,835,888 of NW_017731457.1, read as the reverse complement.
CCCACATATGAGGGCCAGTGACACTGCCCTC
>NW_017731457.1:3804634-3834992 GCF_001890085.2 Hipposideros armiger | reverse complement strand
CTAGACTGAAGAACAAAAGGACAGCAACTTGTCTGTTCCCCTTCCCCCAATTCCCCAGCGCTGTTCCCATCCCCCAATTCCCCAATTAAGAAAAAAAAAAGTCTTAAAAAAAAATAGATCAATGGAACAGAACAGAGTCCAGAAATAGACCCATATTTAAACAATCATTTGGTTGTCAACAAGGTGCTAAAATAATTCAATGGGGGAAAAAAAGGTCTTTTCAATAAAGGATGCTGGAACAAGTGGATGGCCACATGAAAAGCAATGAACCTTGACTCCTACCCAGCAAATAATAAAAATTTAAAAATTTAGAAATTGGACTTCATCAAAATTAAAAACTGATTATCATAAATGCATGTTTAAGAGAACAAAAAGGCAAGCCACAGATTGGGAGAAAACATTTGCAATACATACATGTGACAAAAGTCTCCTAAAAAGAAAAAAAATATATATATCTTACAAATCAATAAGGAAAAGACACAAAACCCAATGTAAAATTGGGCAAAAGTCTTGAACAGGCACCTCACAAAAAAGATTCAAATGACAAACTTAAAAAGAGGTTACTTTATTTAGTCAACAGGAATTGCAAATTGAAATCATAATGAAAGAGCACTACATATACCCTGGAATGACTAAAATGAAAATGACTGACAGCATCAAATGTTGGAAAGGTTATGGAACAAGTGGAGCTCACACACTGCTGGTAGGTGTGTGAACAGGTCCATCCAAACAGGTCATGGAAACCTGTTTATAGCATCTACTAAAGTTAACACGTATCCATGCTGTGTCCCATCAATTCTATTCTTAGGTACATATATGTACTTTAGACTAAGGGTCAGCAAACTGTGGCTCGCGAGCCACATGTGGCTCTTTGGGTACGTTCCATCTCAAAAGTTTGCTGACTCCTGGAAGAGCCAATCCTGTCCCTCACAACAATTTAAAAATTATTCGAGAGCCATAAATATATTTTTATATAATCACCATTATGTGAATAATATCCTTTAAAAATTTTATAAATGATACTATGATAGTTTTATTTTCATTTTCAATTTTACTTCAGAGCCTGCGGCTTGCAAGCCGCAGTTTGCTGACCCCAGGCAGCTCTTGCGTCTCAAAAGTTTGCTGATTCCTGCTTAGAGAAATGGAAACATCTGTTTACAAAGACTTATATGAGCACCTCCATAGCATCTTTTTCCAATGTAGCTCAAGACTGGAAACAACCCAAACGTTCATCAACAGGAGAATGGACAAATTGTGGTATATTTATACAATGGAATATTATTTAGCAATAAAAAGGAACAAAATACTTCTGTGTTTAACATGGTTGAAACTCACAGACGTAATGCATGAGTGAAAGAAGGCAAACACAAATGATTGCATGCTGTAAGATGCCATTTATATGAAATTTTAGAACAGGCAAAACTAATCTCTGGTGAAGGACGTCAGAAGAGTGGTTATGTCTAGGGGTTGGGTAATCAGTATGGAGGGGGCCCCAGGGGACTTTTGAGTGATGGGAGTGTTGGGGTACCCATAGGTATAAGTTCACTGAGATAAACCTTAGATTTATCTTACTGTATGTAAATTATATTCTAATCACACAAGAAAAAAATTCTATTATGTAAGGCGTGAACTCAGTGCTATTCCCTTCATAGAACTTATCACAGTGGTCATTTCCACGTGTGATATATGACTCGTAGTGCCACAAACCCGGACAGAGTGTGCCTTCCTTCTTCATTCTTATATCCCCAGTGCCTGGCAAACAGCAGGCTCTTGATATGTGTCTGCTGAGTGCACAGAGGAGTGGCTGGGTTAAAACCAAGCACCGTATCATGTGTTGTGAGGGGGCTGAGAAGGGAGCCTGTGAATTCTGGCCAGGGGGCAGGGTGCTTCACAGAGGAGGAGGGGACATTTGAATTACACCCCCAAAGTTCTTGGGGATTTTTCTCAGACAGAGAGGAAAGGAGAAGGGCAGGTAGACAGAGTAGCCTTCACATGCAAAGGCCCGGGGGCAGGAAGAATGGTTTGTATGCTGGAGGTAGGAGCCTTGGCTGGTGGTGGCAAGATAGGCAGGGTCTTATTTACTAGCCTCAAAAGTTTGGTTTTTAGTCTGTGGGAACCATGGACAGTGTTGAGAGAGGGCAGTCATAAAACCGGATCTGCATTTTAGAAAGATCACTGGGTTTGCAGACTGGACCCTAGTGGACAGGCTGGGAATTCTTCATGGACAGAGGAATGTCAAGCTCCTCAGGCTCTTGCCCAGATCGGGGACAGGCAACAAACGCTGAGCCTGCTGTTGGCATTCAGGTGAGACTGAGGGGTCAGACACGTTGAGCCCTAGCCCTCTGGGCTGATGAAGCAGTGCCACCTACTGGTGTGCCCTGTTCTAGGACTTTGCAGGCCATCTGGTTCCTTCTGGTCCCAGGCTGGGACAGGCCCGCCCAGCCCATGGCCTCAGAATGAAGGGCAGAAAGACCTTCTCTGGGGGACGAGTTCTCTCTCTGGTTCAGGGGCCCAAGGTCAGTACCTTGTGTAGCTGGAGGGAGGGAAAATGTTCCCCCGCACTGAGCAGACACAAACGAGTATTACTAGGCTCTGCCAGTTCTGCCTGCATTTGAATCTTATTTCTACCGCCTTCTAGTGGTGTGACCTTGAGACAGTTACTTAACCTCTCTGTGCCTCAGTTTTCTCATCTGTAAATTAGGAATAGTAACAGTGTCCACCTGTTAGGGCTGTTGTGAGTCAGCAAATGTAAAATACTCAGAGCAGTGCCTGGTACCTGGTGAGCATTCAATCAAAACTTTTATTATATTCATCTATATTATTATTATTTTTTAATCTTCATCGTCATTCAAGGCATAGACTGAAGAATGTCTGGTGCATTTGGGGGGCTCACGGGTTGGAGGCTGAGGAGTGGCCTGTGGCACAGAGGGCTGTGTGAGCTGGAGAAGGGCCTGCACATACGGCTAAGCAGCTTGGACTCTTGTGATCACAGTGGGGATGCTGAAGGGTGCAGTTCCAGAGGTATGAGCTCAGATCTACGTTTTGCAAACCTAGCCCCTGTGCACCCCTTTCTGCTTTCAGTGCCTCGCACACATGCCCTTCCAGCAAGCCTCACACTGCAGACCAGGAAACAGGCTCAGGGAGGTTAAGAGATATGTGTAAGTCCAAGTGATGAACTAGGGACAGAGCCCAAAGCCCAGGGCTTGTGCCCTGCTGCCTAGGACTCCATCTACCCAGTGGTTCTGAGGCTACCCGTTCATGGCATCAGATTCACTTAGCAGGACACAAGCAACAAGCAACTTGACCCTTGGTGCCCTGCATGTCAGCCCTGGGTGTATCCCGAAGCTTTTCAGGTTCTCTCAGTTGGACCACCAATCTTATTTCAGAAATGAATTTTAGAACTGGTGTCTTTTTTCTCCCCTAAGTAATTCCTTTCCCCCCCCCCAGTTTTATTGAGAAATAATTGATGTATATCACTGTATAAGTTTAAGGTATACAGCATGATGGTTTGCTTTATACACATCGTGAAATGATGACCACAATAAAAAATGGAATTTTTAATCTAAATTAAAGCTTCTCCCTTATCCCGGCTAGGCATGTTTCAGGACGGGATATCTGCATCAGGAAGGAGGTATGAGGGTGTGAGCCTGTGAATGAGAGCATGTGAGTGTTGAGTGTGTGAGCATGAGTGTGGGTGTGTGAAAGCATGTGAATATGTATATGTGTGTGAGTGTGTATGCATGTGACTGGCTGGTGAGTGAGTGTTGAGTGAATGAATGTGTGTATCAATGTGAAAGTGTGTATGTGTTTGTTATGCAGTCAGTCTATTCATACTCCTTGGACCCAGGCTCATCAACCCACGTAAGTCCCACCAGGCACCTGCTGCTGTGCCACAACCAACCCCCATAGGCCTACACCAGCTGCTACCTGTGGGGAGATTTGAGGGTCCAAAGGCCTGGCTTTGCTCACCAGGTCCCAGCTGTGGGCATCTCTCCATGCAGACTTCTGGGCCCTCACTCGAAGGTTCCTGCCCCTGGCTGCACATAGCCACAACCCTCTTAAATCTCCAGAAGGAAGCGGATTGGCTGGAATGTTTACAAAACATGAGTGAAGGGATTTTTTTTTTTTAAGATTTTTATTGGGGAATTGGGAGAAGGGGAACAGACAAGTTGCTGTCTTTTTGTTCTTCAGTCTAGTTATGGAGGACATTGCTTCACTGGCCCAAGTTGGCACCATCATTATGCTCTTCCCGGGTGAGGCAGATCAGTCGCCGGCTTCTGGACAGCTGCTCACTGCGGCTGCTGGCCGCTCACGCTGGCTGCCGGCTACACACGGTAGCCCATGGCAACCCACTGCCACAGGGGCTGCAGCCTACGCCATCGCCGGCGACTCACGGCAGCCCAGCTCCAGGTTGAGCTGTTGTTCAGCATCTTAGCTGTAGAGGGCAGTGTCACTGGCCCTCATATGTGGGATCCGAACCGGGGTCCTCTGGTGTCCCAAGCCAGCTCTTAACCAACGCGCCACTCGGCCGGCCCAGGGGATTTTTTTTTGTTTTTAAAGAGAAATTAGTGTAACAGGATTTTTCAGATTCAGCGCAGTATTTCTGAAATTCAAGACTTGACACGCGTGTTTTTCTGTCAACAGTCCGTCTCAAAACAGCATGCCTGCTACTACCAATTAATTCATAATTTTTCCATTCACTGATGAAGTTGCTTGGTGTCAGCAGATTTGGATTTTGTGAAGTCATCTAGTTTTGCTTTCAAGGGGAAGTTGTGCCAACTTGATTTTCCCCAACTTGATTAAGCAGGAAAGTGATAATGATGCATGTTAATAGGAAGCAAATAATAAGGCCGAGTTTGCCTCTTGTGAAATTTGGCCATACATGTTATATTCGCTATTCTTGGAGTTTCACAAAATTCCAAAATAAATTTGATACAAAATAAGCATCAAACTTATTTTTAAGGAAAAATTGAAAACTGTAGGGTTATGAAATCTGACCATGGAATCCACAGCAGTTTGCAGAACGTTTTATGGCTGTAAGAGTCCCACGACTGGGTTGTAAATTTGCATTGAAGTCTCTCTCATCCATTAGGCTGTGATTTTCTTGAGGACGGGGACTCAATTTTTTGTTTTTTGGGTTTTTTTCTAAGATTTTTTTAGGGAATTGGGAAAGGGGAACAGCCAAGTTGTCCTTCAGTCTTTCTTAGTTGTGGAGGGTGCAGCTGGCTCAGCTCCAAGTCCAGTAAGCCATCTGGCTGCCCATGGGCAGCTCAGGGCAGCTCAGCTCAAGATGCCGTGTTCAATCTTAGTTGCAAGTGGGTGTAGTCCACCATCCCATGCTGGAGTCAAACTAGTAACCTTGTTGTTAGGAGCACATGCTCTCACCAGCTGAGCATCTGGTCACCTGTTGGCAGCTCAGCTCAGATGCAGCTCACTGGCCCATGTAGGAATCAAACCGGCGACCCTGTTGCTTAGAGCTCGCTCTCTTAACCAACTGAGCCACTTGGCTGGCCCGGGGACTCAGTTTTAAATCAGTCTGCGACTACAGTATAGCATGTAGTTTGTGCTCAATAAGTGTTCATTGGACGAATCAACAAGAAGAAATAACTATTGGGAAAAAGATCAGAATTCAGTGACTTGTGGGTGGTTGGAAGTTGTGCAGATTACTTTTCTTTTCCTTATTCATTATCTTGGTCAATGTCTTAGCTTGGGCTGTCATAACAAAATATCATAGCCTGGGTGGCTTAAACAACAGAAATTTATTTTCTCAGGCAGCTGTCTTTTGCTGTGTCCCCACATGGCCTTGCCTCAGTGCATGTGTGCAAGTGACTCTTTCTCCCTTTTCTTATAAAGCCACCAGTCCTACTGGATTAGCGTCTCACCCTTACAAACTCATTTCACCTTAAATATGTCCTAAAGTCCCTATGTCCAAAGACAGTTACCTTGGGGGCTCATGGCTTCAACATATGAATTCCAGGGGACACAATTCAGTCCCTAGCAGTCAGTGTGCAGGACGTTTCCCCATCATAGGTGGTTACCCTTGGAGACTTTCAGGAAGACAGAGCTGGAAGGGACTCTAGAACACACTTGGCATAGAGAGAGGTGGTCATTTGCCCAGGGCCACACAGCCAGCGGCACAGAGCTGGGGTGATGGGCTGGACTGGCTGGGCAGCTCCCAGAGCCCTGGGCTGGGCCAGCTCTGCAGGGATGGAGTCCAGGGGTGGGCAGCTGGGTGCTCACACTGTCCTGACGTTGACCTTGTGTTAGTTACAGGACTCTGATTAGACCCACATACAGAGTGTCCTACCGAACGGTGACGGCGCTGGAGTGGAGGTGCTGCCCTGGCTTTACTGGGAGCAACTGTGATGAGGGTGAGTCCACTGGGGCATGGAGGGCAGGGGCCGGGACACTGGCTGGGCTAGGCTTCAGAGTCCTGGGTGCTTCTTCCTCTGCCCTCCTCCTGTGAGGAGAAATGTTCCTCCACATTTCTTTCTTCCTTTTCCCAAGCACCTCAGAACCAAATGCTCTGGACTGGCCAGACTCGGGTGGGTCTGCCTTGCTCATGGCACTGAGGTGGGGTCCTTGTGTGCATAGTTTGGGTAGGGGATGGAGGAGACCCATGGGCCCTGGCCTGGGGAAAGGCGTTCACCTTATAGCCTATTTCTTCCTCCCTGGTTCTGACTCACCCAGAAACTGGGGCAGAAACTGAGCAGGAAGTTCAGGCTCTGAGCAAATGCAGACGGGGGTCCACCAGCCTTGGAGCCACGTCTGTTGTAGAACGAGGCAGATGAACCTGGTGGTGGGCGGCAGCAGAAGGAAGGCCTCTCCAGGCTGCTCTTGCTGTTCTGCCCAGCTGGTGCCCAGAGGGAGAATGGGAGAACGGGGCCCGGAGCCGAGCTTTCTTTCTGAGACCTTGGCTGGGCTCAGCCAGGCGCTGGAGCCTTATGGAGATGGACAACTGCACTTGGGTGGAAGTCAGAGAAGGCCATTGGCAAATCTCTGCTCACAGCCAGGGAAAGCAGGTCCTGCCTAAATATCACATTGTTAACATAGATTGGCATGTCCCAAGGTTCCCAGGTCAACGAAGCCACTTTTATCAGGCAGATCATTCCAAGAGTTTAGAGATCATCTCCCAGGAGCCATGTGCAAATGCCAGACCTCTTTATGGGTAAGGTTAATCCATTACTGATATATGCATTACATTTTATAATCCATTATATTTTATATTTAATTATTTATATTATATATCATTATATCTATACATTATATATGTTATATATAATATTAATATATACACAAATGTATAATGTGAAATATATTATATAATATATATGGACTAAGAACCTGAAATAATATCACTATAGGACAATAAAAACTAAAACTTTTGGGGCTATCCTCTCTAATGAGCAGAAAGCACTTAACATCTTACCAGCTTTGTACAAGTTAACACCCAACATTGCAGAACCTAGGCTGTAATCCATAGTACATGGTAAATAAACAAAGTGGCATTCTTCCAGGGAGTCAGTGACACTTAGGCAGGCTCATTAGAAGGTGCTCTAGCATGACATGAAAAGGTTAGGCCATCACCTTTTTGCCCTATTTCTGTTTGGGATAAGCCTTCTTGCCAGATGAGTGGAAGCCCAGAAGACACATGTCCACCGCAGAGTGCAGGACGAGCTGTGCCTTTTTCAGAGCGCCTCAAGGTCAAGTGGCTCCTTAGTAGCTGTGAGCACAAGGTCCCGAGTAGTCAAGGACTCCAGGGAGTGTGAGGGCCTGGGCTGAGTTTGGGACTGGGTCCTGAAAGCCTTTGTAAAGATTCTACATTCCCGAAAACAAAACAATAAAGACAAAAAGCGAAATCAAGGCGGGGCCTGTGACTTGAAGCACATTCCTAAGATAGTTGTGAAGCATCCGGGGCCATTTATTCCCACTCAGTCCCATTGCTGCCTCTCTGGAAAGCCTGCACATCAGAGGTGTGTTTTGCTTTGGCTCAGATGAGATTCGCCAGGAAAAGCATCTTTTTCTTTGGCCGTGTCTGGCCTTCCTTTCAAGTGCTCAGGTCTCTGGTCTTATGACTCGGGACTTGTGACTGCCTAGGGGTAGTGTGCTCCCGCCTCCCAGGTGGCCTCTTTCTGTGCCTGCTTCCTCCTTTCTGTGTCTCCCTAGGTCCCCCTTCCTACTGGCCTTTTTTCTTCCCTCCCAAGACACCTCAGGAGTACAGGCCAAGGGCTTGGGGATACTATTCTTCATAGATATGTCTATATATAGTTGACCCTAATTATTTACAGATTCTGTATTTGAGAATTGGCCTATTTGCTAAAGTTTACTTGTAACCCCCCAAATCAATAAATACTTGCGGCATTTTTGTGGTCTTTCACAGATACACACAAAGTGGCAAAAGATTTGAGTTGCCCAACTTTCATACTCCCAGCTGAGGTCGCAATGACTCTGCCTTCTTTCAACTATTATACTGCAAACAAGTGTCCTTTTCACTATCCGTTTAGTGCCTTGTTTTTCACATTTTTATGCTTTTTTCGGTGATCCCACTGTTTAAAATGTTCCCAAGCATAGGGCTGTCTAGTGTTCTTAAGTGCAAAAAGGCTATGATGCGCCTTTTGTAGAAAATACATGCGTTATATGAGATTTGTTCAGGCATTGGTACTGTTGGCTGTGAGCTCAATGCTAATGAATCAATCATATATATTTAATGAGGTATTTTTAAATAGAAGTACACATGAACCAGGGTTACTTATTGATCAGTCAATGAAAACATTGTGACTGGACGCTTGTAGGTAGAAGCCTAACCGTATATATCCCCTAAGAGCAATGGTTCAGTATTTGCTAATTCAAAGTTCCCGGTGTCTTTATAGAACATAACTACCATAAATAATGAAAATTAACTGTATCTATGAATCTTTATCTATAACTATATTTATATAGCTAGAAATATTTTTTTCTTATTACAACAGCAAGTACATGTTCAGTGTAGCAAAAGTTAAAACATCCTCTTAAAATAACCTCAAGCCTCACTTCTGTGAAATGCCTTCAGACCTTTTTCTGTACTTATATGTCAGTTGTAATGTACATGGTGTTTGATAACTTTCTTTTTCACAAAAGTTGTCATGAACATCTCTCCTTGTTAATACATAGCTTTCTATAGTATCATTTTTAGTGGCTGCGGAATTTGGTTGCACACTTTATTAACTACACACCACTATTACAAGATAGTTAAGTTGCTTCCAATTATTAAATTATTAATAACATTGTTGTAAACATCTTTTTTTACCTGAGGTAAAATTAACATACATGGAAATGCACTAATCTTAAATGTACAATTTGATGAGTTTGATAAATGCATAAACATTTCCATCACCTTTCAGATAGTTCCCACCCTTAAGCAGCGACTGATCTAATTTCTATTGCCATAGATCAGTTTTACCTATTCTTGAACTTCATATAAATGGAATCATACAGTATGATTCCCTTTTGTGTATAGTTTCTTTCGCTTAACATAATTTTTGAGATGTGTTTGTGCTGTTACATGTTTATTCATTTTTGTTACTAGGTATTATTCCCTTGTATAAACCATCACAATTTTATTCATTCATTCGCCTATGAATATTTGGGATGTTTCTAGTTTTTGGCTTTATGAAGAAAGCTTCTGTGTACATTCTTGTATATGTCTTTTTGTGGACATATGTTTTTATTTCCCTTGGGTAAATCCCTAGGAGTGGAATTGCTAGGTTATGGTATATGTTTAACTTTATAAGAAAGAGCCAAACTCTTTACCAAAGTGGTTCTACCATCTTACACTTGTTGCAGTTGCTGCACATCCTTGTCAACATTTGGTGTTGTCAGACTTTTTTATTTTAGCCATTGCAGTGGTGTGAAATGCTCTCTCTCTGTGAGTTTAATTTTCATTTCCCTGCTAACTAATGATGTTGAGCATCTATTTGTATGCCTACCTGATATACTTACCAGTCATTCTGATATCCTTTTTGTGTGTGTGAAGTGCCTGACTAAGACTTTTGCCCATTTTAAATTGAGTTGTTTAATTTTATAAGAAACAGCCAAACTTTTTTCCAAAGAGGTTTTTACAGTTTACATTCTCACAAAGTATGTTCCAATTGTTCCACATTCTTGCCAACATTTGGTGGTATTAGTCTTTTTAATTTTAGCTGTTCTAGTGGGAATGAAATGGAATGTAATTGTAGTTTCTTCTTTTTTAAGACTGTTTTGACCACCCTAGTTCCTTTGCATTTTCATAAAAATTTTACAATCAACTTATCAATGTCTATAAAAAGTGTCTGTTGGGACTGGGATTAGGATTGTGATAATTTATAGACAATTTGGGGAGACTGTATATCTTAATACTGAGTCTGCTGATTATTGAACATGGTATAGCTCTCCATTTATTTAGGCCTTTAAAAGTTTTACTCAGCCATGTTTTGTAGTTTTCAGAGTAGAGAGCTTGCTTGTCTTTTATTAAATTTATTTCTAAATATTTCGTATTTTTGGTGCTTTTAAAAATGGAATTGCTTTTTTTTTTTTTAAAGATTTTATTGAGGAATTGGGGGAGGGGAACAGGCAAGTTACTGTCCTTTTGTTCTTCAGTCTAGTTGTGGAGGATATCACTTCACTGGCCCGTATTGGTAATATCATTGCACTCTTCCCGGGTGAGGCAGATCGGACGCCGGCCACTGGATGGCCGCTCACTGCGGCTCTTGGCAGCTCACACCCGTTGCCTGCCGCTCTCGCCGGCTGCCAGCCACTCATGGTAGCTTTATGGGAGCCCCACTGTAGCCTCACTGACAGCCTATGCTGTCGCCGGTGACTCACGGCAGCCCAGCACCAGGTTGAGCTGTTGTTCACCATCTTAGCTGTAGAGATGTCAGCTGTCAGCAGCATCACTGACCCTCATGTGGGATCCGAACCGGGGCCCTGCTGCTCAGAGCTGGCATCCCAAGCCAGCTCTTAACCAACGCGCCACTCGGCTGGCCCTGGAATTGCTTTTTAAATTTTCATTTTCTAATTTTTTTGCTGCTAGTATATAGAATATATTTGATTTTAAAATATTTACATTGTATACAAAAATCATGATGAATTTATTTATTAGTTTTAGTAGCTTATTTATTGATTCCTTAGGATTTTCTACAAAAACTATCATGTACTCTGTGAATAAAGACATTTTTGCTTCTTTCTTTGAAATCTTTATGACTTTTATTTCTTCTTATTGCCTTATTGGGCTGGCTAGAACTTCTAGTAAAATCTTTACTAGAAGTGGTGAGAACAGACATTTGTCCAGTTTCTGGTCATAATAGGGAAGTTCTCAATATTTCATTATTAGGTATGTTGTTAGCAATAGATATTTCACATATGCTATTTATCAGATGAAGATACTTCTATTCTTAATTCGTTGAGAGTATAGGTACTGAATCTTGTCAAATGTTGTTTCTGCATCTATATTAAGGTGATCATATTTTTTTATTCTTTATTTGTTAATGAGACAAATTTCATTGATTTAGAATACTAAACCAACCCTTTGTTCCTGGAATAATCTTATTATTACTAAGATAAACCTCATTTGGATGTATTATTCTTTTTTATATTCCCATATTTGATATTTATCTGTAATTTTCTTATAATATCTGTCAGTTTTTAGTTATGAGGGTTATGCTGTTCTGTTAAAAAGAATTAGGGAAATTTCCCTCCTCCTCTTTTTCTGAAAGATTTTTTTTTTTTGGTAAAGTTGGTATTACTTTTTTCTTAAATGTTTAATAGAATTTACAGTGAAACCATCTGGACCTGTAGTTTTCTTTGTGGGGAAATTTTTGATAGTATATTCATTGTTATCAAATGAATTTGATAACAGATTTTATAGATTTGGGGCTATACATAGATACAGGGTATTTATGTTCTCTAATTTTTAAATAATTACTTATGCACTTTGCAATTTGAATTTATTGAGGTATAATTTACATATAACTTATTACATATATATTATTTATGCACACCAGAAGTGGAAAGTTCAATAAGTTTTGACCTTGTGAATGATTTTTCTACGCAGTTCTCTTCTGTCTGGTGTTCTGTCCACCAAATTTGCTTTGGCCTCCCTGAACTTGAATTTCTTTCTCTTTGATTCAGAGAAATTGCCTTGTTCTACTTAGTCACCTCTCTATGTGCTCTGGTCCAGAAGTTACCTCCAGGAATCATCTTGTTTGTTTTTCTTCTCTCAGGAATCATTGTTTGATATTTGTGAACACTTGTTTCATAAATTTTGTCCAATTTTTAAATTATTTTTGGTGGGAGGGCAAGTTAGTATGAGTTAGTATGACTGGACTCAGAAACTGCGTATTTTCTTTTTTTGAATTTTTAGTTATACTTCTCTGTATTATTTCTCAGCTGTTCTGAGGATTGCAGTCTGCTACCTTAAGTTATTGTACTAAACAGAGTAAACATGGGGCTATCCCATGTAAATTGGAAGAAACTATTAATAGTACAATTCCATTTATCCATCCCCACCATCTTTTGTGCTACTGTTGTCATGTGTAAATCTAAATATGTTATAAAATTCACAATTCATATTACAATTTTTGCACTAATTAGTCAGATAATATTTTTAAAAAGTGGAAGGAGGAAAAAACAATAGTTTTCTATTTATCACACAGTTAGCATTTCCAGTGATCTTTAATTTCTTCCTGGAGCTCTGAGCCTCCATCTGGTATCCTTTGTCCTCAACCCCAAGAAGTTATTTCAACATTTCTTGTGCAGATCTGCATGCAATGAATTCCTTCAACTAAAAAAAGTTCATTTAGTCTTTACTTTGCCTTAATTTTAGTTAATTAATTAATGAAATTGTGGTAAAATAGACGTACATAAAATTGATTGTTTTAAACATTTTAAAGTGTATTAAATACACTTTAAATATAAATGGTATTAAATACATTCACAATATTTTGCAATCATCACCACTATCTAGTTCCAGAACTTTTTTTTTATCACCCCAAAGGGAAACCCTATACCCATTAAACAGTCATTCCTCATTCTCCCTTCCCTTAGCCCTTGGCAACCACAAATCTGCTTTCTGTCTCTGTTGATTTGCCTATTCTGGCTATTTCATATAAATAGAACCATACATTTTATGTCTGGCTTCTTTTACTTAGCATAATGTTTTAAAGCTTCATCCAAGTTGTGGCATATATCTGAATAATGAATAAAATTCCATTATATGGATATACCACATTTTTGTTTTTTCATTCATCCATTGATGGACATTTGGGTTGTTTCCACCTTTTGGCTATTGTGAATAGTGCTGCTATGAACACTCACATATAAGTTTTTGTTTGAACACCTGTTTTTGATTCTTTTTTGATATGTACTTAGGATGGGATTTCTGCATCATATGGTAATTCTTTGTTTAACTTGCTGAGGAACTGAAAAACTGTTTTCTTAGTGGCTGTACCATTTTGCATTCCCACCAACAAGGTACAAGGGTTCTATTTTCTCCCATCATCATCTCCAATACTTTATTTTCCATTGTTTTCAATAATATTTTCATTGAGTTCATAATTCTGGATTGATGATTTTTTCTTTCAGTTCTTTATACAGATTGGTTGTTCCATTTCTTTTGGCATTTATAGTTTCTGGTGAAAAGTCTGCTGTACTCATATGCTGTTTTCCTCTCCATGAATGGGGCCCCTGTCACATTCAAGATAGTTGTTTTCAAGATTTTTCTCTATCATTGCCTTTTAGCGGTTTGGCTATGTTGTTACCAGGTAAGATTTTCTTAATCTGCTTGCGGTTCTTTGTGCATTTGGATCTATAAATCAATTTTTTTAAACCAAATTAGGAAAATTTTGTTCATTATTTCTTCAAACATTTTTCCACTCTATTCTCTCCTTTCTTCTCAAGTTTCCATTTGCACACATGTTAGACTGCGATATTGTCATTAGGTTATGTTTTTTCCCCCTCTCTGTTCTTTAGACTGAATAATTACTATTGATCTGTCTTCAAGTTCATTGACTCTTTCTTCTGACATTTACAATCTTTAGCACATCCAGTGAAATTTTCATTTCAGATATTGTACTTTTCAGTTCTAGAATTTCCGCTTTATATTTTTTATATTTCCCTGATAAGATTTTCTCATCTGTTCACTCATCATGACCATAATTTATTTAATATCCTAGAATTTATATACAATAGCTACTTTAAGTTCTCATCTTCTATTTCCAACATTTGGGTCATCTTAGTGTTTGTTTGTATTGACACTTCTCTTGATTTGGGTGACAATTGCTTCTTTTCCCCTCCTTCTCTCCCTCCCTCCCTTCCTCTTTCCCTCCCTCCCTCCCTCTCTTCCTTCCTTTCTTTCTTTCCATTAATAATTTTGGTTATATACTGAACATTTTGGTATGTTGTAGAGATTCTGGTTTTCTTAAAGACCGTTGATGTTTGTTCTAGCAAGCAGCTAAGTTACTGTAAATCTCTTAAGGCTTGGTTTTTATATTTTATTGGGGTGGTTATGTAAATCCCTTAGACTTGGGATATAGTTTTTACTCCTAAGGCATAGCCTTTCTGTGGTTTCAAAGGCAAGCCCTAGGTGTTAACTAAATCCCCTGACTTGGAGAGATTCAAGCTCTAAATCATCTTCCTTCTGTTGGGTAGCAGCTGATAGCGCAGCTCAGCGTTTTTAGCTTTCCCAATGTTGTTTTCTACTGAGCTCATTGGAATCTCCCCTAACATGCGTAGTTCAGGGATCAGCCAAGGATTTCAAGGAGAGTTTGTACATAGAGTTTGGGGCTCTCAGCTCTGTGTGCCTACTCCCTTATTAGATTTCTTCCCTCGGTTTCTATGTCCTCTGGCAGCCTTAAACCTAAACAACTGCAATTTTTAACTTGAGTTTTGGCCACCCTGCACTGCCTGAACTGAGGTGTGCACCCAGGGGAAAAGTCATGTAATGTAGAATTCACTCGGTGCTAGTCCCTTTTTGCAACAGTTGAGTTCCCTCCAGTTTCTGCTGGCTTTCTGTTGGTCTCTAGTGTCTTCAAATAGTTGTTTAATTTTTTTTTATCATCCAGAGTTTATAGTTTTTATCTGATGTAGAGTTAGTCTGATACAAGCTACTCCATTATTACTAGAACTGGAACTTTGTGGACACCTTTTTAGCTAAATCTTTGTCCATATCTTTAATAATTTCTTTAGGATAAATTCCTATGCAGAATTATTTTGTAAAGGCTTTTGAATCATATTGCCAAACTAGCTCCTAGGAAGGTTGCTGATTACAGTAGTGTGGACAGACTGAGAAGTTCTGGAGGCTAGAGGGTGTTGTCATCATCTGTTTTCCTTCATGGTACCCCAGAGGGTTCCTGACACTTAGGGTTCTGTCAAAGCTGCACCTGGAACCTGATTTCTGCTAGTGTTGATCAAAGGAGTCAGCATTAACCATGGGGTACACTACCGTTACTTCACCACTAGATTTAGTTTTAAAAGTAGTTCCTTAAGCCACATTCCACCAGTAGATGTCCCTCCAGTTAGTTCAGTAGACTGACAGCAGAGGTAACGTAGTCACCTTTATCAACATTCATATCATCATGTCATATTTCTTACCTTTGAAATAGTACTTTGGGCTTTCAGTCACATTATTCTATATTTCCATGGTATAGATGCTACTGTAGGCTGAATGTTTGTGTGTGTCGTTCCCCCCGCACCCCCCACACTTATATATTGAAACCTATTCCCCAATGTGATGATGTTAGGAGAGCCTTTGAAAGGTGGGTAGCTCATGAGGTTGAAGCCTTCATGAATGGGACTAGGGCCCTTATAACAGAGACCCCAGAGAGCTCCTTCCCACCTTCTGCCATGTGAGGACACATGAAGAAGGCAGATACTTAGGATCCAGGAACTTGGCCAAGGTCATCCAGCTGAGAAGTGGCTTAAGCAGAACTGGAACCTGGGTCTTTTGTTCCTGATTGAGTGCTTTTTAACTCTAAGCCACCTGGAACCTTTGAGGTCTTGAGAAATCCCACCCAAGTTGTCCCAACACAAGAGACAGGTCAGCTGGCCCCTGGGCTGGCCCCTTCCGCTAAGATGGCCTGGTCCATAGTTTTAGTAAAAGGCGAAAGATTTATGCGAGCTGAAGAGAAACCAGAGTATGGTCCATAGTTTTAGAGGCTACTTCTCATGTTGCCTTGGTGTGGTGGAAAAGATCTGCCACAAATTCATCAGGAGATGATAAGTTTAACTTAAACAGGGGATTCTCTCTCTCTCTCTCTCTCTCTCTCTCTCTCTCTTTCTCTTTCAGCTGGAGTCCTGGCCAGGACAGGAACTGAACCCCCTGGGCCCCCATATAGGCAAGGGCAGGCCTGGGGCGAAGTGGCTTAGTTAGTGCATCCAAGCATTGAGCTGATTGATTTGAGTCCAAGACGATGTTGACATTTCACCCCTGACTCAAGCTCTGTGTATGAGTATGTTTGTGTTTTGAATGGCTGAGGGTTCAAAGCCAGAAGGAGTTCTCCTGGGAGGAGGCTGCAGCCTCCTGGCCAATCTGCAGAGCTCAGCATTTTAGGGAAATGATTCTCAGTGAATCTGATGATGTTTCTGAGACTTGCTTACCATGGCTGTCATTAAAGGGAGGGACAAGCAAGTAGCACCATTTATTCAAAGTAGCTGAGTGCCTGGGAGATTCTAGTCACTGTGCTAGATGCTTGGGTCACACCGATGAAAAGGGGACCTCAGGAGCTCCCAGGAAGGGTATGTGTTTGGGGGAAAGAGATGCAGGGACAAGAGCAGTGAGCAAATAATCCTAATACTGTGAAATAAGGGCATTGCTAAAGTTATGTGTGAGGTGTTGTGGCACCCACAGGAGGTAAGGACTCGGGGGGCTGTCTTCCTCCAGCTCAAGGCCTGGTCTTTGGACCCAGTTTAGCTCATTTACTCAGGACTGCACTCCACTAGGCATCCCCTCTCTCCTGTGGTTTCCATCTTTCTCACTCACTGGTTCTTTCCTATCAGCACATGAGCACATAAAGCATCTCTCATCTTTAAGAAGATAATCTTATTGACTTTGCATCGCCCTTAAGCCACTGTCCTGGCTTGAGCTTCGTTTCTCAGCCAAGCTTCTTGGAAGAACTGCCCACCTTCCTCGACTCAGCTTCCTTGCTTCCAGGGTCTTCTCCAACCTGTGAGGCTGGGTCTCTGCCCCACTTACCATACAGAGAGTCTTTTCACTGACCAACCTCTGTGCAGGTTATGTTCTTGTCATATTTATTTCTATTTTCCCAGCCACTGGCAAAGAGATGGAACCTGGAATGTTTCTTGAATGAATAAATGAATGATTGCAAAGGCAATGTTCATGTGTGTGAGATATGAACTTCAGCTGGTAGATGTTGATTATTCTCATTGTATAGATGAATATTGCTCTTACTTATGTGAGGCCCTGCAGGGTCAATGGGTGAGGTGGAGGCTGAGAATGTCATAGTTGCTGCCGGCTGTCTGGCTGGCTGAGCTGGAAAGGACATTTCATTGGGCCTGATCACTCAGTCACTTCTAACACCTGCCTCTATCCTGGCATCTTCGATAAACGTTGGGCCCTGTCCTGGTGGGGAGGACGAGCTGAGGGCCTGTTCCATTCGGCATCTGCTCTTGCTCTCAGCTTCAGCAAACAGCGTGGCCTCGCTGATGAGATTCTGGCCCTTTGATACTCCATCACGGCCTGGAGTGTTTCCAGCTGTTGGGGGGGATTTTGTTGTCAGACAAGCATCTTTCGGCACCTTCCGTCATACTGTGTGGGGCTATAAATATCCACAGATGTCACCTGCCTTTTCTTTTTCTGGAAAGAGCTTACACAGGGGCTGGCCCATGTCACAGGCACATCGCTTGGCTGCTGGGCTGTCTGCACATCCAGAGTGCTCTCAGCACTCCCTAGGGTGTCTTATTCTCCCACGGGTATTTCACTGGGTGTGGCAGGGGCTGGAGTGATGCCATGGGAGATGATTGCTAAGCTTTTGAATTTTCTGAGACTCTTCTGTGCCAGGATTAGGTCACCCGGGATAACCTTGGCATTTCCCCATTGGCCAGAGAGACCCTGCGTCTCTCCAGGGCAGAGGCCCCAGGTGTAAGACAAGGCTCTCCCATCACTCACTCCACAGGGAGGGAGATGGGGCCTCCACTGAGGTGTGGGAAAGGGCAGAGCAGAGCCTGGGGAAGTCAGTCTCTCCTGCTGTATTCAACCACGTCTTTGAGAGGTGAATAGAGGCTAGCTTGACAGGGAGCTGGACCTCATGAACCTGGAATGGTGCAAACACTCTGGGGGTGAGATGGACGGGGCTATGGATGGCAGAGAAACAGGGGCCAGGCAAGGAGCAGCAGGTGTGCGTTTCACCAGGCCGAGTGGCTGGGCCAAGGCAGCCTTTGAGGAGGCTGGGATCCCCTGATTAGCTCTAGGGAGGATATGTCTGTCCTCCAGTGGCCTGTTAAATACCAGTAGGCTTCTCTCAGAACACTCAGGAGGGGAGTGGGGAACTCTTTAGAGCATGGCCTGCACATTGTGGAGGAGTAGTGGGGGGTTACATTAGGAAAGTAGAAGAAAACATAAAGAAAGGGGTAGTTATATTATTCAGCAGATCAGGGAGTCGGTTTTCTTCCTTCTTCCCATTATGCCCCTCTCAGAGAAATGCAAATTAAAATCACAAAGAGATACCAACTCACACCTGTCAGGATGGCTATCATCAATAAATCAACAAACACAGCCACATGCTGGGGGTCAAGATCACACACTTGGGCTTTGGGTGGCCAGAACACTCAACCTGTCGCAGTACTGCAGGGAAGCATTTTTAGAGCTTTCTGGCTGGGGCTAGGGTCCCAGGCAGTGAGCGCATCTCACCCACACCGTGGCCAGGAAAGACGAGAAGCCTTGGCCAATGTTATCCGCCACAAGTTCATCTGTTTGTGCTGTCCCAGGCTGGGCAGATCCAGTGGCCAGCAGAGGCCATCGGTCCACCCTAGTCCCACCTTCGGGGTCTATGGGGTTGATTGTTTCGGGCCTGTCCTTGCTTAGCAGAACCCTTGGCCTGTTATGGCAGATGGTGACTGACAGGCACCAGCCAGGAAGCACTTGTCGCTCAACAACCCCATCGTCTAGGTATTTTTGCTTCTCCTGGGGTCCCCAGGACAGCCGCATCACCAATAGCTCCCCACACTGCTTACCTGGGATCTCCATGCCTCTGGCCCCCCAGGGACATGTGGAAGGGTGGAGGGAGAGCTCGGCACCTGGCAGGGCTGGACCCATCGTAAGAGTCTTAGAATTGGAACATACCGAGGAGTGGAGAGCACAGGTGTCCATAGGACAAGTCTGAGCAAAGCAAACCAGGAGCCCCTGCCTGAGCAGAGGAGGGGCTTGCAGGGAGGGTTCCTCCAGCAATCCACTATCTTAAGGAGTGATTCAGCTGGCAACCACACTCCCTTTTCCCATAAGAAATGTCCACACCTCCTAGAGGAGAAGGACACACCACAGTTGACAAGCAGACGTGGGCTCATTGGACTAGAAGTTCTCTGTTAAAGCCTGTTGCTATCCTGACACTATGCTCAGTTTTTTCTAGACAGAGGAGGAAGGTGGGTGGGGGTCCAGCCCTCCTAAATTTTGGACAGGACATTTCTCTCTCTCTTTTTTAAATAAAATATTTATTTATTTTTTTCAGTTACAGTTGACATTCAATATTATTTTATATTAGTTTCAGGTGTACAACATAGTGGTTAGACATTTATATCGTTTATGCAGTGATCTCCCCAATTAATCTAGTTACCCACCTGGCATTATACATAGTTGTTGCAACATTATTGACTGTATTCTCTATGCTGTATTATACATCCCCATGACTATTTTGTTACTACCAATTTATATTTCTTAATCCCTTCATCTTTTTCACCCAGCTGCTCAACCTACCTCCACTCTGGCAACCATCAGTTTGTTCTCTGTATGAGTCTGTTTCTGTTTGTTTTTTCATTTATTTTGTTTAGATTCCACATATAAGTGAGACCATATGGTATTTGTCATTCTCAGTCTGACTTATTTTACTGAGAATGATATCCTCTAGGTCCATCCATGTTGTTGCAAATGGTAAGATTTCATTCTTTTTATGGATGAGTAATATTCCTTGTGTGTGTGTGTGTATAACATGTGTGTGTGTGTGTATGTGTGTGTGTGTGTGTGTGTATATATATATCTATATATATATATAATCTCTTTTTATTCAATCATCTATTGGTGGGCACTTGGGTTGCTTCCATATCTTGGCTATTGCAATGCCAATGCTGCAGTGAACATAGGTACCCAGAAGTGAAATTGCTGGGTCATAAGGTAGTTCTATTGTAATTTTTTTTTTTAAAGATTTTTTTATTGGGGAACTGGGGGAAGGGGAACAGACAAGTTGCTATCCTTTTGTTCTTCAGTCTAGTTGTGGAGGACGTTGCTTCACTGGCCCAAGTTGGCACCATCATTGAGCTCTTCCCGAGCGAGGCAGATCAGTCGCTGGCTTCTGGACGGCCGCTCACTGCGGCTGCTGGCCGCTCACGCTGGCTGCTGGCTACACACAGTAGCCCACGGCAACCCACTGCAGCAGGGGCTGCATCCTGTGCTGTCGCCGGCGACTCATGGCAGCCCAGCTCCAGGTTGAGCTGTTGTTCAGCATCTTAGCTATAGAAGGCAATGTCACTGGCCCTCATATGTGGGATCTGAACCGGGCCCTCTGGTGTCTCAAGCCAGCTCTTAACCAACGCACCACTCGGCCGGCCCACTATTGTAATTTTTTGAGGAACATCCAGACCGTTTTCCATAGTGGCTGCACCAATTTGCAGTCCCACCAACAGCGCACGAGGGTTCCCTTTTCTCCACATCCTTGCCAACACTTGTTGTTTGTTGATTTATTGATGATAGCCATTCTGACAGGAGTGAGGTGGTATTTCTTTGTGATTTTTATTTGCATTTCCATAATGATTAGTGACATTGAGCATCTTTTCATAGGTCTATTGGCCATCTCTATGTCCTCTTTGGAGAAATGTCTATGAGTATGCATGTCCTCTACCAATTTCTTAATTGGACTGTTTGGTGTTTTTGGTGTTGAATTGTATGATTTTTTTCTAAATTTTGGATATCAACCCCTTATCAGATGTAACATTGATGAATATCTTCTCCCATTCAGTAGACTGACTTTTCATTTTGTTGATGGTTTCCTTTGCTGTGAAAAACTTTTTAGTTTGATGTATCCCCATTGCTTATTTTTTCTTTTGTTTCCCTTGCCCGAGGAGATAGATCAGAAAAGATATTACTAAGAGCAGTGTCAGAGAGCTTACTGCCTGTTTTCTCCTAGGAATTTTATGGTTTCAGGTCTTACATTTAAGTCTTTAATCCATTTTGACTTTATTCCTATATATGGCATAAGAACATGGTAAACAGTTTCATTTTTTTGCATGTATCTGTCCAGTTTTCCCAGCACCATTTGTTGAATAAACTGTCTTTACCCCAGTATGAATTCTTGTTTCCACTGTCATAGATTAAATGACCATACAGGCATGGATTTATTTCTGGGCTCTCTATTCTGTTCCATTGATCTATGTGTCTGTTTTTATGCCAATACCATGCTGTTTTGATTACTATGGCCTTGTAGTATAGTTTAATATCAGGTAGGGAGTTACCTCTAATTTTGTTCTTTCTCAAGATTGCTGTGGCTATTTGGGGTCTTTCTGTGATTCCATATAAGTTTTAAGATTAGTATCATTTCATCTGCAAATTAGACAGGACATTTTCTTATAGTTGATCCCAGTGTGGGGCAGAGAGGGTCCACCTAGCTCTCAGGACTTGGGGGTGAGAACTTCAAGTGGAAAGCAGGGCCTGGGCCTTCCTGGTGAGGAGAGGGGCAAGTGGGAGCTGACATCTCCTGGAACTGTGACATCAGCTGCCCTTTGCTAAGCACAGAGCTCTGGCTGGATGAACCTGCACTCTTGGTGCCTGACCATAAGCCTTACCAGCCACGTTGGAGCTGGGGGATGTTGGGCTGGAGCAGGGAGGCGGTTTGTGCAATGTCTTGTGACAAGAGGTGAAGGGGTTGCCGGAGCCCCGCTTGGATCTCACCAAGCTCACGCTTCCCACCTCTCAAGGCTGTGTCCATGGGCCCCGAGGAGGCACCGTGCAGCCCCACGAGGCTCTGTTTTGTGAGCGGTGGTGGAGCCATCCTCCCCCGAGAAAGGAGAGCTGCCCTCTGGGCTGTACAAGTGCCCTGTAGGGAAGCTTGACCCAATTTATTTTTATGAAGTTACTGCACAGTCTGTAGATGCATGTCTTCAATGATGCACTCTCTTCCAATCCACTTGTCTTAGCTCGGGCTGTTAGAACAGAACACTATACACTAGGCAGCTTAAACAACAGACAATTCTTGAATCTGTGAAGTTGAAGATCAAGATATGGGCAGATTCAGTTCCTGGTAAGAGCTCTCTTCCTGGCCACCTTCTCAATGTGTCCTCACATGGCGGGCCGGGGATAGGGAGAGGGCTCTCTCTGGTGTCTTTTCTTATAAGGACAATAATGTCATCAGGAGGCCCCACCCATATGACCTCATCTAAACCCAATCACCTCCTCAGGACTCCATCTCCAAATACCATCACATCGGGAGTAAGGCTTCAACATGAATTTTGGGGGGAACGCAGTTCAGTTCACAGTACCCTTTTTTCTCTGAATCCTTTACAGTTGAGGATAAGAGGGGGACGCTTGGCCACTTGGCATCCCCCTTTGCTCGTGTGTGGATGTGACCTGTCCCTGGTATTCCCAGTGATACCAAGGGAGCCCTGCAATCTAGAGCTTCTGTCTACCCAAGGTTTACTGGGGACCTGGCCTGTAGTTCACAGACACTGTCTGGTGCCCTGAGTCCCCAGGGAGCCCTGCGGTCTCAGCAAGCACTCTGGTGAGAATCTGGGTTTCAGCAACCCTCTGAGATTCTGCCTCAGACTGGTCCTAAAATCCACCCTCACATGACCATCAGGGGGATCTTCTAAGGAGCAGATCAGAACTTGCTGCTGCCCTGCCGAAAGCCCTCCAACACTCTCCTTCCTCCACAGAAAGATGTCCAGACTCCCTAAGCCTATGTCTCTCTCTGGCCTCAGTTCTACAGCTCCTCCTCGCACGCTTTTAGCTCCAGCAAAACTGAGCAGCTTTTCATAGTCTAAACACATCAGACTGGTTCCTGCCTGTGTGCCTTTGCACTGGCTGTTCCCAGGCGGTCAATGCTCTTCCCCATGTTGCCTCACTGTGGAACTCTCTGTCACCCTTTAAACCCTTGTGTAGCTCCCCCTTCCTCCTGTTAGACTTCCCCATCCCATCACTGTTGAGAGAGGCGTGATCAGCATCTGTGCTGCCTCTGCACCCTGAGCCCACACTCACGGCAGATAGTACATTGGGTGGTGAACTATTGGACAACTTGGTAGAGCCCCCTCCCCACCAACTAGCTCCCGGACGACAGGGCATGAATCTGACTCCTTTGTGTCCTTGTGCTCAGCAGAGGGCCCAGCATGTAGATGCTCAATGAATGTTTATTAAATCATGGAGGTTTGGCTTCTGGGGTTCCGTGCAGGGAGAGGACTCCTGCTCAGAAAACCCAGGCTTGGCTCTGAGGAGACTGTTTCCGCACAGCTGTGTATGTGTCCATCAGAACTTGAGCCAGGCCCTTGCTCCATGTCCTCATCTGTAAAATGGGGGCCAGTCAGACGCAGCTGGGTCTAAGGTGTTTCTGGCCTAGGCTTCCTCCAGGTGGAGGATTCTGGGCAAGGAACGTCCTGGACCAAACAGCTGACACCGAGCTTGGGCCCCTTCCCTCCTCCGACTTTACAAGAAAATTGTGGTGAAACAAACAAACATAAAACTTAGCATCTTAACCATTTTGAAGTGTACAGTTCAGTAGTGTTCAGCATACTCTCTGTTGTGCAACCAATTTCCAACCTTTTTTTATCTTGCAAAACTGAAACTCTATACCCAATAAACCACATCTCCCATTCCCCAATCCTGCCATTCTACTTTCTGTTTCTATGAATTTGACCACTTTAGATACCTCATGTAAGTGGAATCAAACACTATTTGTCTTTCTGTGACTGGCTTATTTCACTTAGCACTCAAGTTCATCTATGTTGTACCATATGACAGAATTTCCTCCCTTTTCAATACTGAATAATATTCCATTGTATGTAAACACCACTTGGTTCACCCACTGATGTCGATGGCCATTGGGTTGCTTCCGTCTCTTGGCTATAGTGAATAATGCTGTTATGAACATGGGTGTGCAAATATTTCTTCAAGATCCTGCTTTCATTTAAAAAAAATGTATACCCAGAAGTGGAATTGCTGGGTCATATGGTAGTTCTAGTTTTAAATTTTTTGAGGAACTGTCATACTGTTTTTCACAGCAGCTGCACCATTCTATATTCCTACCACCAGTGTACAAGGGCTCCAATTTCTCCACATCCTTGCCAACACTTGCTATGTTCTTCCTTCCTTCCTTCTTTCCTTCCTTCTTTCCTTCCTTCCTTCCTTCCTTCCTTCCTTCCTTCCTTCCTTCCTTCCTTCCTTCCTTCCTTCCGTCCATCCTTTCTTTCTTTCTTTCTTTTTCTTTTTCTTTTTTTATAGTAGCCATCCTAACAGGCGTGAGGTGGTATCTCATTGTGGTTTTGATTTGCATTTCCCTAATGATTAGTAATGTTGAGCATCTTTACATATGTTTGTTGGCCATTTGTATGTCATCTTTAAAGAAATGTCTATTCAAACCCTTGCCCATTTTTGAATCAGGTAGTTTATTTTTTTGTTCTTGAGTTATAGGAGTTCTTTATGTATTCTGGATAGTAATACTTTATCAGACATACGATTTGTGAATATTTTATCTCATTCCTTTGGTTGCCTTTTCACTCTGTTTGTGTCCTTTGATGCACAGAAGCTTTTAAGCTTGATATAATATGATTTGTCTACTTTTTCTTTTGTTGACTGTGCTTTTGGTGTCATAGCCAAGAAATCATTGCCAAATCCAGGGCCATGAAGTTTTTTTCCTGTGTTTTCTTCTAGGAGTTTTATAGTTTTAGGTCTTATGCCTAGGTCTTTAATCTGATTTGAGTTACCTTTTGTATATAGTGTTAGGTAAGGGTCCAATTTCAGTCTGTTGCATGTGGGTATCCAGTTTTCGAAATATCATTTGTTGAAATTGTTGTCCTTCCTCTCCCCTCAACTTTTTTAATGAAAAATTTAAACATATAGAGAAGTTAAAAGTACTTTATAGTGAACACCCTACCCCACAGCCACTATCTAGATTTACCACTTACCATTTTACTATATTTGCTTTGTGAGATATCTATCCCTCTCTCCATCTTATTCTTGGCGCATTTCAAAGTAAACTGCAGACATTAGTCCACCTCTTGCCTAGACCTCTTACATACATTTGTATCCAGCAGGTGTTTAATGCTGAGGATTCTGGGCTTTCATAGACATGAGTCATGTAGCCTTAAGACCATCCTGTGAGGAAGACATGGGCCAACCTTTTCATTCCTGAGTCCCCTCTGTCCAGCCAGGACTCAAACAATGGGTGTGAGATAAATGAGGATCAAGTGACGCAGCTGGGAGGAGGACAGCAGAGCTGCGATATGATCCCCACTGGCTCACTGAACCCCAAACCCTGGACTCTCCACTCCACCATGATACCGATACCGCTCCGCTTTTCCTATAAATGGTTTGCCTAACCACAGCAAATCCACCCGCCATGCTGCCTCACAGCCTCTCTGATTTGGAGATTTTCAGGACCCACCCTGCTCTGCCCAAATTAGGCCTCCTCATCAGAGCTGCAAGCTTTTCTTTCCTCGAGGGAATCGCTTGTGCACCTGGCTTGGTCTGCACCTGGGAGGACTGTACACCGGCAGCCATCCTCACATTGCTGGGGAGTTAAAGAGCAAAGGAGAGAGTGAGAGAACTCGGCTGCCAGGGCTGGGACGAGAGCCCTCCGAGAGTCCTGCACTTGTGGGCTCAGGGCTCCCACGTTTGCCCCTGACGAAGGGAGAATGGCTTGAAAGGGAAAGGAGGATCACTTGCACATCCTTGAGTCAGCTTTCCAGCTGTCCTTAGCTAGGGTGGCTGTTGGTAACTTAAGTATGGACAACAGTACATTAGCTGCAAATGTGAGGACTGGGGCCAGGAAAGGGCCGCTTCAGTTTTCTCCTCAGTGAGACATGCACCAATGAGAGTCAAATATGCATTTTCACGACTTTTGTTTTCCAGATATGCGCTGAGGTATGTGGGGGGGGGGGAACGACTGGGGTTCATTTAGGTTTGGTGTTGTAGGATCAAATCCATACCTCAAGTTTTCTCACCCACAAAAATGCAGGTAGTCCTGGGCCTTTTGGGGGTTGTTTAAATAAGTTTATGAGATAATATATAAGAAAAACCTTTGTAGAGTAAAACTGAGGGCAAGTGTATTTTCCGTTATCACTGACTGTGATTCTTATTAAAAGAAACAAACAGCATAGAGTCTTTTAATAATGGAATTTCATTAGATGATGTTAATCAAGTTGTAACGAGCAACTCTGTTTTGGATATTTGAGGCCATTTGGGCTTTAGTGGACACTTGTTTTCAGGTAAAAAGCTGGCAGTGCCCACCTGAAGCTTGGATAATACTAATTTTCATTTTCTCACTGTGGAGCTGGAGGCTTGGCTGCTGATGAGGAGGCTGGAGGGTGCGTCATGTCCCTGGCTCCCTGGCCCACCTTGGGAACAGGTTAAACATGGAGACCTCCAGGCCCTGCTAGACCTCCGGAATAAGAACCTTCAGGGGCAGACCTAGGTGTCTGTGTTTTTAACAACCTGTCCAGATAAGATCTGTCATGCAGGTGGTCCTGGTTAGTGATGTGGGTCCCTGTCAGGGTGTGAGAAATGCTACTGTAGCCCTGTTCAGGGGGCCAAACTGGCCCCTCTGGGGCCACTGATAGTAGATATGAAGAGAAAGCCCTCGGGCATTTTGCTGTCTTAATTAAAAGAAAAAAAATTATCAACTTACCTTCTGCCAATGTATTAGTCAGTGTTCTCCAGAGGAGCAGAACCAATAGGATATATGTAGATATACAGAAAGAGGTTTATTACAAGGAAATGACTCACATGATTATGGAAGCCGAGGAATCCCACAGTCTGCCGTCTGCAAGCTGGGGACCAGAAAAGCCAGAGGTGGGGTTCTAGTTCAAGCCGGAAGGCTCAAGAACAGGAACACTGGTGTCTGAGGGCAGGAGAAGACGGATGTCTCAGCTCCAGCAGAGAGGGCAAATTCATCCTTCCTCCACCTCTCTGTTCTATTCAGGCCCTTGAAGGATTGGATGAGGCTCACCTGCATTGGGGAAGGTGATCTTCTATATTCAGTCCACGGATTAAAATGCTCATCTCTTCTGGAAATACCCTCACAGACACCCAGAAATAATGTTTTACCATCTATCTGGGCATCTCTTAACCCAGCCACATGGACATAAAATTAATTATCACAGCCTCTGAGGAAGGACCCCCCACTCCTACTCACTGTGGCCCAAGAAAGCCAAGTCAGTTCATAGAGCCAAAGACACGTGAACTGAAACAGTGAGGAGTCCAGAGCCGTCACAGGTTGGGTTCCCCAGGACACAGACTCTGGGAGGGAGATTGGTGCAGGAAGTTTATTGGAGGGGAGAGTGCTCTGAGGATCAACACCTGTTATGGGAAGGGAGGCGGGGTGAATGGAGCAAACGTGAGAAGCTGGGCTGCAATGCAGCCTCAGTGAAAGTCTCAGCCTGCCCCAGGGGAGCTCTGACATGGAAAAGCCCTTCAGACCTGCCCTGAGCTGGGGGCCAAGTGTTTGGACCCCTGTACTCTCAAGTTGGTTGGTGGTTGAACGTGGCCATCTGTCTTCGGCTGAGACAATTCCGGAAAGGGCAGACCAAGGTGAGCTGCCAGCCCACAACCTTCCCAGCAGCTGGGGAGTGAAACCTACACCCTGAAGGAGGACCCAGGTGGTACAGCATCCCTAAAGAGGGCCTCAGCTGCTGTTTGAGGTCCATCCAAACGTGCCGGTTCCCAAATAGTAGATGCCAAAGCTGGACCATGTGTTGTTCTGCATACAAAAGGTCACAGAATTCATGATCAAGAGCATGGGCAGCACTGAGTTCAAATCCTGGTTCCTTTGCTTTCTTTTATAGGCATCAGGTGACCCTTGGAAAGTTGAATGAACCTTGAACTTTAGCTTTCATGCCGATAAAACAGGCCAAAGCCTGCTACTTCACAAGGATGCTCTGAAAACAAACAGCACACCTTTCCTATTGTCATCCAAAATGCCAAGGGGAATGGATATATGGATAAGGACATGAGAGTGGAAGTTTCAGCTGAAGCACAGAGACAGTTTACCCAAAATGAGATAGTGAAAAGCCTGGGAGGGCCTCTTGGAAACAGTCTGAGAACTGTGGGTCCCCCACCCCACTCTGTGCTCCCTTCACCATGAATTATGAGAAAAGGGACTTGCATTCCCAAGGTCTCCTGCAGCTCCGCCCACCTGGTGGCCTATGTCTGCCTCCCACTTGGAGATTTGGGGGCGGGGCAGGTAGCAGCTGGGATGGAAGGGCAGGGTGGGTGGCCTGGAGGGAGGCCTGCACCTGTGTGGGGAGGGCAAAGGGGGCTCTGGGGCTCCTGTGGACCAGAGGTGATTGCAGCAGAGCAAACCAGAGCAGGGTGGTCCTAGATCCTCCGCAGTTTGGCGCTCTCCCCTGCGCTGGGAGCCTCTCTCTGATTAGATACACGCAGAAGATTGTTTCTACCTGTAGAGAGCCTGAGCCTGCAGAGCAGATGGAGTGCCTGTTGAGAGGTGGGGTGGTGTTTCGGAGGGGGTTCAGCCCAGGAACCTCTTGTTCCATGACTTCAGGTGCTTTTCTAGCCCCGAACTCCCTGGCAGGTGGCGGAGGGATAGCTGGGTTCCTGCCCCCAGCCCGCCACAACTAAAATGACATCTCAAGGCTGACAGTGGGATCTAGGCAGGGGCTAGATGGCCTGGGGCATCTGCTTGTGGTCCCGGCCCCACACAGATACCTGGGTCCTCCCATTCTGGGTGGAAGGGCTCTTGCCTTGAGAGAGGCTGCTTCTTTTATACCTCATTTGAGTCCCAAGCCCTGGCCTTGTGTGTGCCTGTGAGCCCTGCTGCATGTTTGTGGTCCTCCATCATGTGGTATCTTTTCTTCTCTCTTGCTTAATGGACTCAGTTTCCCCAGTCCTTTTCCAGACCAGGCAGGCTGCCATGGCCTCCATCCGTGCTGCCCTACCTGGTTCCCCCCCCCCCCCCCCCGTGGGTGAACTGTGCCTTCCCAGCTCCATTTAAACATTTTTCTTCCAATGACACACGATTGACTAAGGCCAGTTTGAGGTCCTCTATGAACTCAGAATGTTCTCTCTGCTCCTCTTAACGGAGTTGCAGCCCTCGGGCCCTGGGCTGGGGGAGGGGCTGCGGAGTTCCAGCTTTGCTGTCCAGCCAGAGCATTGATCCTCTTACACCTTGTGCAAGACATCCTGGTGGTGGTGATATGAGGCACCAGGCCCCTTCCTATGTAACCAGAAACCCGTGGGCAAAGTGTGGGGGTTTTACAAGCAGGATAAGCAGTCCCCTGGGGGGCCCACACACACGACCACCCCTGAGCACAGAGAATGATCCAGGCCAGCTGGCTCAGGCCGAGGGTGCCCTATAGCATGGGGTGCCCTATCACACGGGGGTAGTGTGACTTTCCACCTAGCCTGGAGGAAAGAAATGGCTGACCACCTCCCCCTTCCTATTGTCATGCGAATGGCTAACTGCTTTGCTCCTGGTGGCTGTTTCCCAGCTAGAGCTACCAGATGGAGATCTGTGCTGGGCTGGTGTAGCATCTGAACTCCCAGCACAGTCTGTCCCTGCTGAGGGATGCTGTATCCCTCACCCATGTGGACAGTGGAAAGACCACAGGCTTCAACCCAGAGCAAGGGCTGAAATCTTGGCTCCACATACTCGCTCTGTGGACAAGTCACTTCCTCTCTCTGAACCTCAGTTTCCTTGTCTGTAAAGTGGGCACAATGATGGCCGCCTTGCATAATCGATAATTCTATTGTATATCAAATGAGGTGAATAAAAAAGTACCTGATATGGCATAGATTGGCACATAGTATGCCCATAATAAATGGTTCTTGTTACTATTATTATCATCCCAACTTGCCCAGTGCTAAGCACAATGGTGTTAGAAATACACATTGGCTGATTTGGGTGTCTTCCCCTTCAGAATACAGTTGCTTAGAACTGAAATGGACCTGAAAATGATTGTTATGTCC